>NC_089580.1:133206782-133536344 GCF_019320115.1 Miscanthus floridulus | reverse complement strand
GGCGCACGGTGCAAGTTGTCTCGACGAGGACGCATGCGCCCACGCGCCCCTGGGCCCCTCCGCGGCTGTGCCTGTGCCAGTGCGAGGGGGTGGGGTCGCCCTTGGTACGCTCCGCCCCGTGCGCGTTTCGCCAAGGGATGAGAATGAGGGGGACCAGTGGAGGTGGAGGAGGAAGTTTCGTCGCGTCACCCCGCGGTCCGGGAGGTGGGGCCCTGCGACGCGGCGCGGCGCGGCCCTCCGCCGCAGCCAAGGGATGGGATGTGGGACGCCACGCCATCCGGTCTTGGCTTTTGTCGCCCGCCCCTCTCGGCCGGCAGCTCCCGTGGATGAGTACAACTGTGCTACTGCGCACGAAACGAGCGGACGGACGTCCATTCCAATTCATCTACAGCTCCTGTTCCGGTGTTCCCTGATACGACTGACGCCCGTCTACGTCCACATCTACTCCGTACTTCGTATACAACGACTGCCCTCTGTCGAAGTAAGACAGAGATTCTGTTTAAGCCCCGTTTTTCATAACGGACTGCCACGTGTTGCTCATTTATTGGCCAGACTTAAGACATGTTCGATCTCAGCTACTCGGTATGTTCTAGAATAAGTGCACTTTCTAGTATAATAAAAAATAAAATTTATCTAAAAATAAGTACAGTATACTTATTATATTACATCTAGTTTACATCTTTTTTTTTACTTTCTCAACTTCTAAATTACAACTATTGCATGTTGAAATAGCTTTTTGACAGGGGTAGGTATGTAATTTTCATATTGCAATATTCTTGTATAAAGATTCTACAGGTGAACTTCTTTTGGAACGGAGGGAGTACATTATGCTCCATAGTAAACATTATGAATGTAATTATAATCTGGATTATATTTAGATTATAATAATGTAAATTGTTTGGATCCTTAAATTATAATGGATGGATCATTGTTGGTTAGAGTTTAAAGGACCAATTGTGCTCTTGCATGCGGTGAAGAGGATAAGGTGAATGGATCAGTATAGCCCCTTAAGGAATCTAATAGAAATTTTCTCCATTGGAAGTAAGGTGCTCTCTTCTCCTACGCACAGGACACGGATGAAGCGGCATTGTTTTTAGCTAGGGTGCGTTGCCTGACCTATTGAGGTCTCAGCTCCCGACCGAGAACCCGTCGCCCATTCCACTGTTCCAATGCCGTGTGCCAGTGGCCACAATCTAGCAGAGCATGCGCTCTCGCTCCTAGAACCTGTCGTCATCATCGGGTCCGGGCCAGAAACACAGCACTTGTTTGATTTAATTGGAATTAACCAATTATATTTAGCAATTAAATCAAAGGAAACTTCAAGGCCAGGATTAATGCAAGGTGAAACTCATGATGTGTTATAGCCATTGGTGGGATGTTTAAAGGTGGGCTAGTGGTTGATTAGCGAGTTACCGGTAACGGACAATTGATATGTCAATTACCGGTAACATACATGGTGTTCATGACCATTATCAACCACTACACCCGTCTCATCGTGTCCCTGGAAGGTTACATAAGGCGGCACTCTCCTCTCGTTCGCGAGCGCATGACACACAACCATGTCTCACCAATTCGTTGTTGAGTTGTTCTCTGCCATCCCCGTCCCGGTTCCTGGCTCACGGGAATAGCGAGAGTAGGCCTCCGAAACCGGCGCCGTTCGTGAGTTCATCTGCTCGGGTAAAGACCGACAATCAGGTTTTTGGGGAGCGACTATGCGACTGCTCGATCGTACAACAACCTCGGCGTTCGTGGCAGCAGCGGGAGATCGGCACTGCATCTTCTCTGCACTGCATCGAGCGGGACGACTACTACAACAGGCGCTATGTCGACTAGTGCAACCGACTCTGGTGCCGTGGGGTATGTTGTAGTTCATCCCCTATTTTCAGCGGTTAAAATCATGATAATTTGTATCGTCTACATGTTCGTGACACTTAGATCACACGTGCACATGTCTGATGTCACCAATATTTTGATAATATTTTTCTAGATTAAACTGGTACTGAAATTGCTTAATTTTCTAACAATCTAAAAACATGGTAGGCATTTTTCGGTGGCTGGCTTTGCACATGTACTGAAATCAAATGTTTTTTAGGGCACACATTATAAGTGGTGGCGTCAGAGATGCATATTATGGTTGACTGCTATGTATTGCTACTTTGTTGCCGAACCTAGATCAGCTGGACCGTGTACTCCTGAGGAGGAGCGTGCATGCGTTTCAAGATGCTGATACTACATTCAAGGGGGCAATAATCAACGTGCTAGCGGACTCCATAGTAGATGCATATGTGACTCTGCATACTAGTAAAGAGATGTGGGATGCACTTGAGGCCAAATATGGAGTGTCTGATGCTGGTAGTGAGTTGTATGTCATGGAGTAGTTTTATGACTATAGAATGGTTGATGACCATTCTGTAGTATAACAAGCTCATGAGATACAAACACTGGCGAAAGAACTCGAGAATTTTTGTAACACCTCGGTGTTACCGCTTAAACAACTTGCTAAACTATGTCATGAGCATCATGTTTATGTGTCAATGCATGTGATAAAGTGTGTAGATCAATTTCCGTAACTCAAAACGATCAACAAAAGTGCTAAACGAAAGTTGATTCAATAATCATGTTATATCACTTAGGGTTTAAAACCAATTTTTATTAAGCAAAAAAACTATAGAACATGTATGTGACACTTAAATAAAGTTGAAAGTACAAACTTGGTAGATGGCAATGCAACTTTAACTTTTGGAAAATAGATGTTGTTAACTAGTGTTTTGAGAGCTCTAAAATCAAACTTGACGTTAAGATAAGCTCTTTTCGTTAAGTCGGCAAACACTTGAACTATTGTTAAAATACCATTTCAGCAAATTATATTGAGCAAAATAGTTAAATAGTGCTTAAATATTTTGCTCCCATGGGTTAGTATAAGGTATGGACTCTGGCATGAAGTATTTGTTGGTTGAGGTTAGCAAGGTTTAGATCTATCAAAAATTGCGACAAAAGAGTTAATGGTGACTTGGTCCTAACTAAAAACCTTAACGTTTCTAAGTATGAAGGGTGGTAGACAATGCTATTTTGGTATTTAATTTCTAACAAAAATGTTAAAACACTAGTTGCATGTTTTGGTATTGTTGATTGCATCAAAGTGAGTGCTTGAGCATGGCATAGGTCGACATTGTGTTGGATGTCATGTTGTCCGCTCTAAAATTGCCCTAACTTCACTAGAACGCGTTGTCGGGGTTGTGTCGGGTTTCGTTTGTGAACCGGCATTCTACGTGACGAGCTCATGTTGGCATCCTTCTATTCCCCTCTCTGGTTGCTCTCGAGCCATGTCGATGGCTTTGCTGGGTTGCTAGTCATCTTGACTTTAGGATAGGGCAATTAGTTGGGCCTCAATTGTGATCGTTAGTAGTTTTCGCTTCGCTTTAAAATGAGTGCACGTCACCTATAGCAACCATTCGGACTGGGTTCACGGTCACCGCGGGCACAACGTGGTGGTGCCGGGGTCATGTTACGACCATGCTACGGACGCCGGCCGTGCGTGTGCTAGGCCCGTGCCTGTGCGCCTAGGTCTGGCGTGGCCCGACCTGGTTGGCAGTGGTCTGGTCACCCGGCCGCGGTGTGCGCGCGCCAACACCCGACACCGAGCCGTGCGTAGGGCCGTGGCAGGGTGGTGGCTGTCACTGCTTTGCCGACGTGGCGCTCGTCTCGCCCTTCATCCTACCTACCATGTCCAATTTTTGGACATGTGCCGCTGCCGCCGCGCCTCGGTTGTCGACCTCGGTCGCTGTGACGACGAGATGCTTCCCTGCCTCGCCGCTAGCCGATGCTAGTGAGCCCCGCTCGGGTGTTGCCGCTCCACTCAAATGCGTCGCGCCAAGCCCATAAATTGTTGCCGCACGCACGTGTTTGAGCTACCGTCATCAAATGGTGCCGCCCCGTCTTAATCCGCTCGCCCACGCTCAGGTGCACTCTCCACGGCAGGGCCGTGGCTAGAGCTCTGCTTTTCTGCCTCCAATTGCCTAGCGCCAGCGACTTCGCTGTTTAATTCCTCGCTCTCGTAGGAAGCTTAGGAAGTAGGCTAGCTGTATACTTCCCCTCAAGCTCAGTTATGCCCTATCGACCGGCAATTTGGTGTTTCGCTCGCCACTGGCCGTGGGCGCCACCAAATCGGTTGGTTGGGAGGTAAGGCATGTAGGAGTTGTAGCAGTTCGATTGCTCGTAACCCCGAGCTCGCCTTGACTCTCCCTTATCCGGTGCTCGCACTGTTTTGGCCCGGGTGCTCGTCGTCGGTGGGGTGACGCGCCGATGTCCTTCGTAGAGCACCGCCGCCCCACTCGGTCGCCTGTGGCCAGACCACCGTAGCGCTCCCCAGCTTCAACCGTCAGTAGGGCGTGCACCATGGTGAGCCACGGATGCTCCTCCGCCATCTCTACCTTTCTGTGAGGGCGCAGGCTCGCCGGAATAGTCACGTCACCGCCGTGGATCGCCTCTCACCGCTGCAGCCCACGACAGGGCGTCTCTGAGTCCCTAACCGCCGCCCATCCTTGCGTGTTTAGTTGTAGATGGTGGTCGGCCACTCACTTCTGTCGTATCGAGCCTAGTTTGCCCGGCATAACCGCCTTGTGTCGTCGGCCGCCGCACCGACACGCGCGGGGATCCTAGGGACATGCCCATGGTAAAGACAAAGACATCCGAGGGTATAATTGCTAGATTACCGATGGTATGAATAGTGCTCATAGTAGTCATGTTATTATGTAGAAGCACGGGGGTTTTTCTACAAAGCCGTCGTTGCGAGCAGGCGCCCCGCCTTGGGCCGTTGCTGGGCCACCATAGCGCGCGCGCAGCCGCGCCGCGCTGGACTGTCGGGCCTGAAGGGTCGCTGCCGGCCCTTTCCTTTTTCTAATGTATTTTTTAATTTAGTTTCTAAGGTAAACTTGTAAATTCAATTTAAAATTGTGTAGTTACCCAAAAATTATGAAACTAATTTTGTTAGATTTGTAAAATCATGACCTATCTGCTAATGTATTTTGTTCACTTAGTTTCATAGAATTTTTAAGAGTAGACTAATTAATTTGAAGCACTTTAAATGGGTAAAACATGAACTTGTAGGAATTATTGTGATGAATTGGTTGTAGTACTGGCCCTAAAATTTTTACAGTAGATTCCTAACATTATTAGGTGCTCACTGTAATTTTTGTAGCTCCATAGGAATTAGTTTGTTAAGGTAACTAAATGAGCCCTAGTACAAAAATATATATTTAATCAATCAAATGTCAAAAACATTTGGGGTTTGTAGAACGAAAACATTTTCTGGAAACAAGCCTTACTTGGCGACGTGGATACATAGACTAGTATGTTAGTCATTAAGCTAGCTCGTTAGCTCGCGGAGCGTGATCGTATTATAGAGTTGTTGTTACCATTGATTAATTGCGTCTCTGCGTTGCATCCACGTATATCATAATAGGAATAACGATGATCGTGGAGGTGACCAAAGTAGCAGAAAAGATGGTGCATTGATGATCATGTCACCATGGAATGCTAACTTTTGGTTATATCTTACCTAGACAAGCCCCGGTGCATAAGCCCTATTATTCTGCACTTTATCTTATCCTTGTGCATTAAGTTTTAAGGAGTTGAATGAAAACAACTTGCATATATATATATATATATATATATATATATATATATATATATATATATATATATATATATATATATATATATATATATCCTTATCCTATGAGTCTTACTAGTATGACAGGACCGTGTAGATTGCTATGCTGTAGGACTCCGGTAGAAGTCGAGTGATTGCCTGTCACTTGCGAGAGATAGGAAAGGTATTATTGTTGTTATTATATTACTATCACATGAAATATATATGAATGATAATTGGAGATCGGGCGGAATGGTACTTTGGATCTGGACTTGGTTTGGCATTCGAGCGAGGCTCGGATTGCACTTGTTCCACCTATGTCGGTTAAGGACTGGCCATTGTATTGGATTCTAGTCAGGTCACAAACTCATTATCCAGAGCACATACTTGCTTATGGGGATGGGAAAGCTCGTTGCTCTCTTGTCGTGGGTTCTGGCTCTTTTTGGACCGACTGATTGGAGGTGGGGATGGTGGAGGTCTAAGCACCACACTAAGTCCGGGACTCAGGTGTGGGGGCTTGGAGTCCAAGTTTGGATGGGGACCTGGACCCCTTGATGGGAGACTGGTGGGTTGGTCCTGCTTGTGCCTAGGGTACAAGCGGGGCGTGTGTTTCGGGGTACCCAGCTGGGAAACATTGATTCATGAATCGCCGTGTAATACGGTACGACTTGGCTACGATCTAGCATCGTAGTAAGAACTAGAATATGAAAGATGATAAAATGGTTCTGATTGCTTACCACCTGCTTGAAAGTAGCATAGGTGCTTACATAGAATGGTTAGTTAATGAACTAATGATGACTGCTAATAAAATTGAATATTAGGATGCACGCTTAGTAATGCTTCCTGCAGATGCAATAACCCACAAGGTAGATAGCCTTGCATATCCTTGGAGTCTTTTCTTTCCTCCTGACGGGTAAGCCTTGCGGAGTACAATTGAGTACTCAAGGTTTGTTCTACCTGTTGCAAGTGACATGAACTTGTGGAGCTGACACTTGTATGTGGAAACCTCCTGGTGGGCTCAGCGTGGATTTTCTTAACGTTGCGGACAAAGAGTTTATTTGAAACTTTCACCCAAAATGTTTTACAATAGAAAAACTTATAACTTGTTATGATGTATATAATGGATCGTCATGTTAATGTTTAACTTGTCATTAAATGATTTTATTTTTGCTGAAACTCTAATAACATGGTTATATTCTGCTATTATAAACAATAAATATTATACTCTGGTGTTGCCAGAGATGCTTGTTGGTACTACCTAGTATTACTACTAGAGTAGTTCTTTATTATTTTATGTGACTAGGAAGAATATATAGATATATATGAATGAAAGTAATCTGCAAGCGCACAAATAATATACCATTGTAGCACTTCACTCGAGAGTATTTCAGGTATCATTATTTATATTTTTACCACAGGGAAGGTCTGGCATGGATATGTATTGATAACTTATACTATTGATGGAGATGTAAACCATAACCGACATTCTACTCACAACAGGGGTAAGTCAAGATGTAAATGGATATGATAAGTAATGATCAATGGTAATTAATCACTTAGAATACCCCTTTTATGGCATTAGCATTGTCGGTGCAGAAAGTGACCAACACGTAAATATTTATAGTTTTGCCGTACATTGTGATCGAAGGTGGCCTAGCACTCAATGACACAGGGTTTATACTGGTTCAGGCAACATGCCCTACATCCAGTTTGAATTGGTCGGTGACTTTATTCCTGAGCCCTGGTGCTCGAAGTTTGCAGTGGGGTTACAAACGAGAAGGAGAAAGATGGGGGGTACAAGAGGTCCGATCAGACTCTGGTCGGAAGGGCCGAGAGTGACGGGAGCTCCGCTATGAGCTAAGTGTTCAAGCGTGTGCTTATGGTTTGAACCTGGCGGTTCTGTTGTTGTGTGCCAGTGAACTTGATCGATCTAATGAATCTGAGTGAACTTGAATGAATCTATCTATTGGAAGAGAGCGCATCCCCTTTTATAGATGAAGGGGATGGCTTTACAAGTGAGAGAGAGGGAGTACATTCGCTGCTAAGTCTTGCTGCTCACGCAGGTGGGAACAAGATGATGGTAGGCACCCATAATACTGTTGAATGTTGGATGCACATGGGAGGTTGGGTTGTTGAAAGGTCCTAATGGCTAGAGGGGGGGTGAATAGCCTAATAAAAATTTCTACAACAACACTTAACAAAAGGTTAGACAATTATGAGGCGAAGCAAGTATTGCGCTAGCATACTCAAAATGCAAGCCACCTACCACAATTCTAGTTTAGATAGTGCATATTCACACAAAAGCTATGACACTACCCTATGTTAGTGTGCTCTCAAAGGCTAACTAAAGAGCCACACCAACCAAGTAAGCAAGCTCTCACAACTAGCTACACTAAAGAGCTTGTCAACTAGTTTGCGGTAAAGTAAAGAGAGTGATCAAGATAGTTATACCGCTGTGTCGAGGAGTGAACCAATCAATCACAAGAATCAATATTAATGAAGACCAATCACCTCGGAATCAAAGGATGAACATAATGATTTTTACTGAGGTTCACTTGCTTGCCGGCAAGCTACTCCTCATTGTGGCGATTCACTCACTTGGAGGTTCACGCACTAATTGGCATCACACGCCAAACCCTCAATAGGGTGCCGCACAACCAACACAAGATGATGATCACACAAGCCACGAGAAATCCATTAGAGTACCTTTTGGCGCTCCGCCGGGGAAAGGTCAAGAACCCCTGACAATCACCACGATTGGAGCCGGAGACAATCACCAACCTCCGCTCAACGATCCTCGCTGCTCCAAGCCGTCTAGGTGGCGGCAACCACCAAGAGTAACAAGCAAACCCCACAGCGAAACATGAACACCAAGTGCCTCTAGATGTAATCACTCAAGCAATGCACTTGGATTCTCTCCCAATCTCACAAAGATGATGAATCAATGATGGAGATGAGTGGGAGGGCTCTGGCTAAGCTTACAAGGTTGCTATGTCAATGCAAATGGCCAAGAGAGTGAGCTTGAGCCAGCCATGGGGCTTAAATAGAAGCTCCCATGAAATAGAACCGTTGTACCCCTTCACTGGGTACTGATCGGGGTGACCGGATGCTTCGGTCCTACTGACCGGACGCTGCTCCTCAGCGTCCAGTCGCCCGATGGTGGCCACGTGTCTCTTGCGTTCAACGGTGATCGTTTGATCTCAACAGTCAAAATGTTGACCGGACGCTCCGACAGAGCGGACCGGACGCTGGAGCCTCAGCATCCGGTCGTTTACAGTAAGGGTCCAAAACGTGTTTTTTCTGATCGAACGCGTCCGGTCATGCTTGACCGGACCCTGCCAGTGTCCGGTGCTTAACCCTAGTCACTGTGCCATCTGACAACTCGACCGAACGTAGCCCTTCAGCGTCCGATCGCTGGGTGATCCAGCGTCCGGTCAGTTGACCGACGCCAGCATCTTTGCGAACAACTCCATTTTACTTCAAACTTCTTCACCCTTGCTCATGTGTGCCAACCACCAAGTGTATCACCTTGTGCACATGTGTTAGCATATTTTTCACAAACATTTTCAAGGGTGTTAGTTCTCCACTAGATCCTAAATGCATATGCAATGAGTTAGAGCATCTAGTGACACTTTGATAATCGCATTCCGATACGAGTTTCACCCCTCTTAATAGTATGGCTATCAATCCTAAATGTGATCACACTCTCTAAGTGTATTGATCACCAAAACAAAATAACTCCTATGGTTTATACCTTTGCCTTGAGCTTTTTGTTTTTCTCTTTCTTCTTTCCAAGTCCAAGCACTTGATCATCATCATGGCATCATCATCATGTTATGATCTTTATTTGCTTCACCACTTGGAGTGTGCTACCTATCTCATGATCACTTGATAAACTAGGTTAGCACTTAGGGTTTCATTAATTCACCAAAACCAAACTAAAGCTTTCAGTTGTCTTCTTTAGGTATGGCAGACGTCGGTGCCTGCCACACTATTGACTCTTGAAGGCATGTAAGGGGTTTTACCATGTTCGCCTGGTATGGTAAATCCCGGCGCTCACAACACTATTGATGCCCAGAGGCATGTGGGGGCGTCTTACCGTATGGGAGTTAATAGCACCCACAATACTGTAGGGGAAAATGTCGGCGCCTACAACACTATTTGGGTTCTGTCGTGCCAGGGAGGTTGCAGAGTACTATTTCTATAGGCATTTAGGGTACGGTGCCTGGTATTGGGGTTTGACTTGTGCGCCCTGCCTTACTTTCTCCGTCCATTTCCTTGTGCTTATCGAGAGGGCATCCCCAGTCGGTGGGTTCCAGTCGGCTTTGATTGCGATAGTCGGAAGTGGTGCTTGGCCAAGCCTTTCGGTTGGAAAGGTCATCCAGAGGTGGGCTGGAGACTGAAGCGAGCGCTCTAGTCGGAGAGGTGGGCTGGAGTCGGAAGCGGGCGTCGTTCCTCCTTAGCCAGGCCTTCTGGTCGGTGATTGGATCGCCCTTTTGGCCGATCGTTCAGGTACTTGGGCCGGCCCATGAGTCGCACATTTCTTTGCAACATTGTCCGCAGGGCCAAGCCTTTGTTGGGAAGCCGGTCCGCGAGGGACCCCGGGTTTATGAACCTGACAGGAGCCCCCGAGCTCCCGGGTGATTCGGGCAGAATCATCTGGGGGATTTTTGTCTTGACGGCGGGTGCGCACGAGCGCACTCGCGGGTGTAGCCCTCGAGCCCCCGGGTGATTCGAGCAGAATCATCTAGGGGTTTTTTCGTGTTTGCCAGTGGGGGAAGTTTTTTGTTTTCGTCGGTGGGAGCGCGTGAGCGCACCCGCAGGTGTAGCCCCCAAGCCCCCGGGTGGCTCGGGCAGAATTGCCTGGGGGGTTTTGTTTAGCGGGCGTGTGTGCGTGTTTTTTAGTTGAGACGGAGCCATCAACCAAGGTTTCGTTGTGTAGCCGAGGTTTTTTAGTTTTGAGGGATCGGACGAGACAGAGCTCATGGATCCTGGCGTCGGTGCACGCCGTGGGATCGGGCGAGTCGGAGTCGTGGATCCTATGGGGTGAGTTCAGGCCGTGGGATCGAACAAATCGGAGCTCGTGAATCCTGGCGTCGGTGCGCGTCGTGGGATCGGGCGAGTCGGAGTTGTGGATCTTGATGGGGCGAGTTCGCGTCGTGGGATCAGTCGAGATGGAGCTCGTGAATCCTGGCATCGGTGCACGCTGTGGGATCGGGTGAGTCGGGTCATGGATCCTGGCGTTGATGCAACCCTACAGCCGAGGTGGTTAGTTTAGGGATCAGACAAGACGGAACTTGCGGATCCTAGCATCGGTGCGTGCCGTGGGATCGGGTGAGTGAGAGTCATGGATCCTAATGAGGCGAGTTCGGGGTCATAGACCCAGGCATTTTGGAGTGTAGGCATAGCCGGATGGGGCGAGTTTGGGGTCGCACACCCAGGCATTTTGGAGTGTAGGCATAGCTGAATGGGGCGAGTTCAGGGTCGCAGACCCAGGCGTTTGGAGTGCAGGTGTAGCCGGATGGGGCGAGTTCGGGGTCGCAGACCCAGGCGTCTTGAGCCCCCAAGCCCCGTTGGGCTTGGTAGGGGTCGGTTTTGAGTTGTGTGCATTACCCCATCCTCGGTTTCTCACAACCGGAGGGGCTGAGTTTTGTCACTTGCCATGATCGCTCGGGCTTGAGTGACGCACTCGGTGAGCTCGCTAACAGGTATGATCAAGTGGAATCTGGGTTCGTCGTTTGTGATGGGGTCGGCATAGTCCTCTTGTCACATTCCACTGCTCCTTTACCTACAACCCGGTAGATGCGTGGGTCATTCTGGAGACCGACCTAGGTGGCCTACTGGCCTCCCCTCAATGGAGATTATGTGGGCTTGGCAAGAGGTTAAGAATCGAACGAGAAGGTTGAGATGACCCTGTCTGCTTTGGGGCAGACCGGGCGAGGGCCGCACGGGGCTCATCTGCACTTTCTCCCCTAGCTTAGTTTGACATGGGGCGGCCACGAGCCCTTCGTAGGCTGGCCTTCGAACCCTGATCGGTCGTTGCTCATGTCAAAATAGGCAACTGCCGCTTCGTGACGCAATACGGAGCGTTGTGATGCATTTCGCTGCACGTGCGATGCTTAGTTCCTGAGCCCCTGGGCGGTTCAGGGCTCGAATCGTCCGGGGGGCATGGGCGTATGGAATGAATGCGCGTATGGATGTATGAAATGATTTAAATAAAGAAATAGCGGGGGTCGGTAGTGTTACCTTGATGATTCAAGTGACGAGGTTTGAAGAGCTCCAATCGGAAATGTCCGACCGGGACCCGTGCTCGTCGTTCGTGACGGAGTCGGCATGGCCTACATGGGGCGTCCCTTTGCTCCTTACTTGTGTCTCGGTGTTTTCCTAAGCCGTTCGATCGACTTTAGGAAGCCTGATGGTCTCTGTTGGCAGAGATCCTGTTTTGGGTTTTTTCCAAGTCCCGCCTTGGGGTGCGGGGAGCTGCCTACGTGCGGTGGTGCTTTGGTTCTTGCGCCCAGCGTGCGGTAGTAGTGGGCCATACCCAGGCCATGTCCCGTCTGATCAGGCGCCGTTTCATCGAGCAGGGCGCGTCTCATCGGTCAGGGCGTGTCCCATTGTATCCCGTCTGCATTAAATGGGAAAGAGAGAGGGTTTTTCGGTCCGTCGACTTTCCCGATCGGCGCACCTTCCCCAAATGCCGCATCATTTTCCTTAAGTAGGAGAAGGGAGAAGGCTTTTTGCCCTATTCCTTTACCTATTCCTCATCTGTCGCCTCTTCTCATCTTCCTTTTTGCCGAGAGCGTCTTTGAGAGCTGCGGCTTTTCCTAGGAAAGAAAAAGGGAGAGAGCAAGGAAGAGGAGAAAAACTCATAAATCCTTTTGCGAACTCAGAGCGAAATGTCGGATTAGAGGTCATCCATTGTGAGGGAGTCGGTGCTGGAGGCCTTCGCCGTGAAGGGGTTTCTGCCGCCGAAGGAGGTGGCACACTAGAGGGCTCCCGAGAGGGAGGATGTTCCGCAACCTCGGCCCGGTGAGGTGGTTTCCTTCCTCGCCTTCCACGAGCGTGGATTAGGATACCCCACGCACTGGTTCCTACGTGGGCTCCTTAACGAGTGGGGTCTGGAGCTGCAGCACCTCAATCCAATGGGGGTGCTGCACATTGCTGGCTTTGTTACCATCTACGAGGCCTTTCTCAGGATGGAGCCACATGCAGATTTCTTTCGACGGCTGTTCTCCGAGTGAACTTTGATGGTGGGGAATCCACCCGAGGCCACGCTGGTGGGGGGCTTCGCCCTACAGAGAAAACCATGCGCAGGGGCTCGTATCCCCATACATCCCCTGTGACTCCAACTGGGGGTGGCACGGGGAGTGGTTTTATATCAGGAATCTGGTGGAGGTGTCATTCCCGGCATTCACTGGCGGGAGGCCAGAGAGGCAGGATAGTTCGTCGTGGGGCCCTTCCCGTTGGGAGAAGAAGAAGGTGGAGATCATAGAGGTGGAGCTCCAAAAGCTCGTGCACCGCGGTCTTGACGGGGTGCGGGTGTTCCACACCCTCTACCGCCATCGGGTTGCTCCGTTGGTGAAGAGGGCACGGCCGATGTGGAAGTACGGTGGCCCGACGGACCTTGATCCTACATCACCGGAGGAGTTGCCGAGTAATGAGTTCTGGAGTCGCCTTGACCGCGTGCTGCAGTTGAAGCCCAAAGAGAGGGTCGATGGAAAGCCTAGACCTCTCAACACCTCGGTGGTGTCCAAACTGGTATGCTCCCCTCTCTATTCTCCCTGTTCTTTTCCCCTTTGCTTTCCTACTTTTTTTATTTTGAGTCACCCGTTTTGTAGGGACTTGACGCTTAAAAGTCCCGGCCGCATCTTCCGATGGGGCCGGAGGGCGTGGCATGACAGGCCACCCAAAAGGAGGCGGCGGATGCCAGGAAGAAGAAGAAAGCCGAGGAGTCTTGGCAGAAGCATGAGAAGGAGAAGGAGGTCGCCCAACGCGTGAAGGCTGGGGAAAGAAGGAGCGACATCGACTCAGAGCTTGAGTCGGAGGATTCCACAAAGGTGGATGACATGATTTTCTCCGAGGAGGAGGAAGTCCGAGAGGTCGTTGTGACCTTAGCAGAGTGTTGTGACCCTGCGGTGATGCTTGCTGGCGATAAAAAGGGGGCGGAGAGGCACGTCGAGGTTCTCGTGCCGAGGAAGCGTGCTGCGAGCGCGGACGCCATCGGCGAATGGGAGGCAAAGCGGATGCGGTCATCGCGTCCCTCGATGGCGTCACCGGTCTCGTCCTCACCTACTATGGGTGCGGCCGAGCAAGCTAGGTGGTCCGAGGAGTGGGTTTGCACCCGTGCATCGCTGGGACCGATGCCAGCGCATGACTCATAGCGGGAGGATGCCCTGCCCGTTGCTTCGGTCGGTGCGTCCCGAGCCAAAGGTCGTGGTGACTCATAGGCTGGGAAGGAGCCGATCAGGATGACTCTACCCCCAACTATAAGTGAGGGGGCATGGGTCGTAGCCTGGGAGTGGTCCTCGCCCCACGAGCCCATCGACGTCGGGTCTTGGCTTCAGAGTCGTGCCGCTTACCTCTCAGTATGTTTTTTCTTTGTTTCTTTTTTATCTTGCTGTTGAGTCCTTTTTGGAGTACGACTAACCTATACTTTTTGTTAGTGGCCAAATGGTGATGGAACTGAGCATCGCCCCAACTCCCGTGCAGGAGATTTGGAGGCCCACCCTGCAATGTGCCACGGCGAGCGGTGGGGGAAACAGGGTGGTGGCGGCGAGTCCTTCCCTCCCGGGGGTGGGGCTCCCCGGGTCGATTGCTAGTACGGCGGTACTAGTGGCGATGCTGGTGGTGGCGTAGGCTTTGCCGGTGGTGTCCCTCATGGCCCCTCCTCCCCTAGTTGCGGCGGAAGAGGAGAAAGAGACCGAGACCCCTGCCTCACTAGGCGGAGGGCTGTACGGCTCACCCTCACGGTCGAAGCTGAAGGTGCCAGTGGGAGACATGGCCAGGACAGAGTTGGAACGCCCGTCAGCAGCCCGCGCAACCGAGGTGGTGGAGATCCCATTCGACGACGAAGCAGATGTCGTGGTGGAGCTACCGGTGCCATCGCGGGAGCTGTCGATGGTTCGGTCGAAGGCTGGGACCTCCGGTGGGCTGCCTGAGGGTGACCTAGAGTGGCCCTACCCTGAGGACCCATCCAAGGTGCGGTTCGTCCTTCGGGATTCCTAGGAGTGTCAGCTCTGGGACATCCTTGGGGAGAAAGGACTCGCCATGGAGTCCAATCTCGTCAAGCTATCGGTGAAGCTCAAGCAAGCCCAGGAGCGGGTTAAGTCTGCCCAACAGTTGGTCAAGGTCGACCTGCAACTCACCATTGAGGTGAGTCTCTCGTGTTTGTCCTTGATATCTTAGTCTGTTATTGGTTGCCTCAGCATGCTTGTTTTTCGTTTTTGTAGGGTCTGAAGGAGATGTCGTCCCGCAAGTCGCGTTTCCTCTGGATGGAGCATGCCCAGATGGCCGAGCTTGAGCATCAGCTAGAGTCTACCCGCCATGAGTCCTAGGACCGGGAGACCGAGGTGACCGCGGTGCGGGTGGAGGAGCAGCGTGCAGTGGAGCGGGCGACCACCGCCGAGCGGGGGCTTGAGGCGGCGAAGGCCCGCCAGGCAGAGATTGAGGCGGGGCTGCGGAAATCTCTAGCAGACACCGAGGCGGCGCTCCAAAAATCCCTGGAGACCCCTGAGTCAGAGCAGAATGCCCTGGCATCGCCGCGAAAGGCCCTGGAGTCAGAGCGAAAGGCCCAGCCGAAGGTAGACCAGGAAATGCTCACGCTTCGGGGCTGGGTGATGGGGACGGAGGAGGCGAACGCCCAGCTGTGAGAGCAGGTGGCCCAGTAGGCGGAGGAATTCTCCATCCTCAATAACTTCCACCTTGGTATGTACCATTTATGTTTTTTGTCATGTTGGTTTCTTCCTTCAGCTTGTTTCTGAGCTCATCGCCCTTCTCTCAGAGCTAGGCAGAAAGGTGAAGTCGTTGGAGCGGGAGCTAGAGACGATCAAGGTGACTTTTGGCTGGAATGCAGAGGCGCTGGCCAAGTCCCTTGAAGAGCAATGTGCTCTCAAGGGGGAACTTGACCAGATCCACAATGTTGCCCAGCTCGTCATCTCGGAAGTCTTTGGGTCAGCACTAAGTACTAGCGCACCTACCATCCAGCTGGTGGAGGTCCCGGATGAGGTCTGGGCCCTCATTACACATGGGCTGTTCTACGGAGCATAGGGGGTGTTGACATCAGTGGTGACGTGCCACTCGAACCTGGACTTCGCCACTATCTACAGCGGGTATGCCGATGGCACGAGCACGGAGGACATCCAATCGCTCGGGGAGAGCCTGCTACGGCAATCAAGGTTGGTGTCCGAGCAAGTCTCTACGCAGTGGGTGATGGAAGCCTGTCATGAGGACATGGCCGGAAGCACGCGTCGGGGGGACGTCACCTAGCCTATGGATAACACGGAGCCTAGATCGGAAGTGGACATCGCCCCACCTTCAATCGAGCCGAATGTTGTCCTGCCGGGGAGTGAGCAGCCCGCGCCTTCGCCGGTTGCACCGACATCAGATGCCGCCGAGCCACCCCAATAGCTTGTAAAGTATAAGTAGTTTAGTAGATGCAAAAAAGTTCAAGTTCATGGAGGAGACCCCCGTGTAAACGTTCCTGTGTACTCAATGACTACAATCGGTTCATTTTTTGTGATGGAGTCACTCCGTTCGGGGAAGCTTGTTCCTCTTGTTCCTTAGTTTTTACCTTAGCATAATTTTGTTTTTTATTCTTTTTTTTTGTACTTGCCCGTTCATCCCGTAGGTTGCAACCTTAGGAGCCCGGGCAAGGCCCATGAGGCTCAGCTGCTCGTAACCGTAGGTAGAGGCGGGGTGCAATCGATCGAAATATTTTAAAGCAAAGCTATGTAAGGCAATTTAAAGGAACGAACTACCCTTTTGCTCAGGTAGGAAGGAGTTTCACCATATGATAGTAAACGAAAAAGAGAGGTAGTAGTGCACCCTCATGGAGCCCCCGAGCGACTCGGGCCGAAAATGTTCGGGTCAGGGTGCTTTCACAGGAGCAAACTTTTAAGTAAACAATGGTAAGACTGAATTTTAGGGGAAGAAGCGACATAGCTATTCCAAGCGTTGCTGAAAATGTCATCGTTGTCGTCCTTCAGTCGGTAGGCGTCCGGTCGGGTCACCTTGACCTTCAGTCGTCCGGATCCTTGCCCGCCATGCCCCTTTCTTGGCAGCTGCTTCTTCGCCTTTTTCTTCCTTTGGACCGCCGGCCTATCGCAAAAGGCGCTTGAGGAGCTCACAGTCCTTGTAGAGGTGTTTAACAGGGTAGGCGTGGTCAGTGCATGGGCTCTCCATGAGCTCGTGGAAGTGGCCTAGAAGGTCCTGCTGGGGCTGCTTGGCCGTGTGATCAGCCGTGGCGACCGACACGGAGTTGGCCGGTCAGCGGCGATCTTTTCTGTTCTTTTTGCCCCTCTACGTGGAGGGGCCCTCGTCTAGATCCTAACGCTTGGCCTTGCCTTTGCCTCAGCTTCCATTGGAGCACTGCGGGAGCGGCGCTCGCTGGATGCATTGGACAAAGGCCCGTGGTCCCACGCCATCCGGGCTAGGACTTTGGTTGCTGCTGCGAGCATCTAGGTTCGGCCCGAGCCGCTCATGTACTGGCGGTCGGTGTGGAGCGGTCGCCAAGTCAAGACGAGGCAGAGATGCGGCTTCCTGTGCCGCGCTTGGTGGTTGTAGCCGTGAGCGGGTGGAGCGATTCGTCTAGTGAGTCCCCACTCCCCTGGTGGGGAGAGAGGCGGTGAGTCGGCGTCGCGGTGTAGAGCTCTTCGCCTATTGAATGGCGACGGTCTCCACTAGTTCCCAGAGGTTCCAGTGGATCGCCTGTTCTTGGGGGTCGTTCGGCTTGGGAAGGCCGCGCAGAAGCATTGCCGCAGCGGTGATGTTCTGATTGGCCCGAGCGAACTCTGGGGGATCGTTCCCCCTGTCCATGGTGTTGCGCTGGACCCAACGGGCGTGACCCCAGGAGCCGCTCATCTATTTATGTGCGCGGGGCGTAGTGTGGTGCGCCGAGCGTGCCGGCACAGTCGGCGGCTAGTTTGGCCGCTGTTGTCGTAGCTCCTCGTCGTGCCCCCGTGTGAGTAAGGGGGGCTCCACACGAGGGGTGTGAGTCTGCAAGGACTCCGTTACCACTGGGGCTGTCCTAGGGCATCCGCCATAGCGCACTCCAAGGACGGACGGTGGTTGGGCGCCAGATCGCCGATGCTAGAGCCATCACTCTCAACATCGTCATCCATGAGGTCGAGGAAACAAGTGGGAGCATAGCTCGCCATTCCCATGAATTCAAACATGGGAGGGGGCGACGCCAGCATCCTTTGGAGCCCCCAGGCATATGCGTCCACAGGAGACGCGAGGCCGTAGGGGAGCCGGTCACATGGCGGTCGCGGCGGGGACAATGGGGTCCCTTTGGATAATCGGCGGAAGATAGAGAATAGCAAGTAAATAACTATATGTACATTACTCACAGGAGACGCGAGGCCGTAGGGGAGCCTCATCGTTGAAGTCGTCGTGCGTCCTGGAGCCGATGGAGGGCGCCCCTCCGATGGGCGCTAGAACGAGTGTCTCCTTGCGGAGGTGTAGTACGCCGAGCCGGTCGGCGATGAAGTCCAGGCTTCCGAAGAGGAAGGCCTGGGACATCTCAAAGACGGGTGGAACCCACATCCCAATAGGTGGGAGTGTGGAAAACCCTAGTGAGCCAAAGCGAGTCATATCGCCTGAGCCCGCCATGGTGAACATGGTGGAAAAGTGGGCCATCCGATGACCAAAAAGTGTTGAACGTACAGCGTCTTCCCCACAGACGGCGCCAACTGTCGGTGCAGAAAGTGACCAACATGTAAATATTTGTAGTTTTGCCGTACATTGTGATCGGAGGTGGCTTAGCACTCAATGACATAGGGCTTATGCTGGTTCAGGCAACGTACCCTACGTCTAGTTTGAGTCGGTCGATGAGTTTATTCCTGAGCCCAGGTGCTCGAAGGTTGCAGTGGGGTTACAAACAAGAAAGAGAAAGATGGGAGATACAAGAGGTCCGGTCGGACTCCGGTCGGAAGGGCCGAGGGTGATGGGAGCCCTGCTATGAGCTAAGTGTTCAAGCGTGTGCTTGCGGTTTGAACCTGGCGGTTCTGTTGTTGTGTGCTAGTGAACTTGATTGATCTAATGAATCTGAGTGAACTTGAATGAATCTATCTATTATTAGAGAGCGCATCCCCTTTAATAGATGAAGGGGATGGCTTTACAAGTGAGAGAGAGTGGGAGTACGTTCGCTGCTAAGTCTTGCTGCTCACGTCGACGGGTACAAGACGATGGTAGGCGCCCACAATACTATTGAATGTCGGATGCACGTGGAAGGTTGGGTTGTCTTCTTCGGGTATGGTAGACGTCGGCGCCTACCACACTATTGACTCCTGGAGGCATGTAAGGGGTTTTACTATATTCGCCTGGTATGGCAAATCCTGGTACCCACAACACTGTTGATGCCCAGAGGCATGTGGGGGGTCTTACCATATGGGAGTTAATAGCGGGAAATGTCGGCGCCTACAATACTGTTTTGGTTCTGTCATGCCAGGGAGGTTGTAGAGTACTATTTTTATAGGCATTTAGGGTATGGTCCCTGGTATTGGGGTTTGACTTGTGCGCCCTGCCTTACTTTCTCCGTCCGTTTCCTGGTCCTTACCGAGCAGGCGTCCTCGGTCGGTGGGTCTCAGTCGGCTTTGATTGCGACAGTCGGAGAAGAGAAGTGAGCAGGGGTTCGGCGCACCCCCGGTTGGAGATGCAGGTCGGAGTCGGAAGTGGTGCTTGGCCAAGCCTTCCGGTCGGAGAGGCCATCCGGAGGCGGGTTGGAGACCGAAGCGAGCGCTCCGGTCGGAGAGGCGGGCTGGAGTCGGAAGCAGGCGTTGTTCCTCCTCGGCCAGGCCTTTCGGTCGGTGATTGGATCACCGTTCTAGCCGATCGTTGAGGTACTTGGGCCGGCCCATGAGTTGCATGTTTGTTTGCAACGTTGTCCGCTGGGCCTAGCCTTTGTTGGGAAGCCAGTCCACGAGGGACCCCGGGTTTATGAACCTAACAAGCATGGTTAAGTAGAATATTAGAGGGCTAGTTCTTAAGTCATTCTTAGTTACAAGTCAAAGCATACATTGATTAGTGCAATTACACCTAGTAGTCATGGCTAAGATCAACTTCATATCTACACATAAGGGATATTACAAAAGAAGATTAAGAACAGAGCTTGTCTTCCTTCATAACTAGATCCTACTTATATACCTATATTCAGGGTGTGGACTACAAAGGACTCAATGGGAGTGTCACATCCATGATCTACCACATGGCCCGGAATATATGGTGTACTCGCACATAAACAACGTATAAGCACCACGCTTACACTATGTCGACCACTTACCCCGTATCCTTTGGAGCAAGCGCTATACGAACTTATGCATGAACATGATGATAATCTAACTATACTAAGCATATAATCCAGGTAGATAATAAACATTATAACTAGGAATATGATAAATATGAAGATGAATCTCCTAACAATTGTAGCAAACATATAAAAGTAATGAGAAATACAAAAGAGAGGGGGGTACAAAGATTATACCAAACCACGCTCTTAACATGATCGGGAATTCAAGCGAAGCCTGCTTGCCTCCCTCTAGACCTAGCCTAACTAGCTATGCCCTAGAATACGGTGGAGCTTTGAGGATGATTAGGGTTTTTGTCTTCTCAAATAACTTAATAGGGTTTGATGCCTCTCGGGGGGTGGCAAGGGCTGTTATATATAGGCTGGAGCGTCTATCCTGAGCCCTCGGATCAAACCGACTTGAATAAACGGCATAGATGCAATCTAGAAGGAGGTGGAGAACCAACATAGCAATGGGGGGCTGACATGTGGACCCCAGGGCCCAGGCGGCCTGCAGGTGGGCCTGGCTGGCCCCACCTGGCAGTCTCCTCCTCTCTGCCTTGGCGCGATGTCCTCTAGTGTCTTCTAGATTTTTCAGGTGTCCGTCTCGATGCAGAATAGCGTAATTAACTCTGACATATAAGTCCACCTTGATGCTTTTCTGGATAAACCCTATAGAAACACAAATTCACCAAAACTCGTGGAATTTATTAGTTTAAACCCCTAATCCTATGTTGGTGATTATTTTCAAGCCCTTATACAAGTTGTATAGATGGTTTATAGTGGTTGTTAACTACCATCAACAAACTCCCCCAAGCTTAACCTTTGCTAGTCCCTGAGCAAAGCTAAACTCAACAAACGGATAAGGAGTTTTGAAAATATCAAAGCAACTCCTTAAAAGTACACATGCGTTCAAACAAGAATTCTCCTTCGGATTAGAACAAAATGATCTGACTTTCAAATTTACCCGTATTACCTTCAACCATGGGGCTTCTTAGCCTTCACTTGGGTCTTGAGCAATTGAAAGACAGAACGATTAAGTCAAGCACTATGTCTCAAGTTCTTTGCTCAACTATTATTCCAAAGTTTTTATAGATTTTCAAAATAAAACTCAGAGCTTCTATTGTATGACACTCTCAAGCCTCTCAATGTATGTGGTATTTGTGAATTCTTACCAAGGCAATAATGATATTATGCCCTTCTTTTCCTACAACTAAGGCTTATGTGGAGCTCATAGGAGTGAAGATGGCATGAAAAAGCAAACTTGCAATACATATATTGTAAAGTCAAACCTCAGATCCAAAGAGAGTTGAGTCATACAATCAAATCAAGATGTGCGTATGTGTTGATGTATATGGTGGATATATATGGTGGGATATATATGGTGGCTAACCTAATTCTACTATGCTCTTTGAAAACATGTCTCGCTTTTGAACTTGGAAATATATTTTTGCAAGACAACATGGGCTATCTTATTTATCTCTCTTTTTTTCAGGCGGGCATCTGAGTACCCATTATTTTAAATACATCGGACACTTGTCCATTTTTTCTCAACTCTTTTCTTTTTTTTATAAATAACTTTTGCATAGCCCCATGTCTCTTTTCTGCAACAAAACTTTTGAGAGATAGCAACAAGAACTTGAAGCATTTATTTAGTGGAAATCCTATCAGGCATATTTTTGGTGTTTACTCCTAATATAGGAGTAAAATATTTTTGGGTGGATCTAGATGGAATGGCATATTTTTGCGCCTACCCCCAGTGTAGGAGTAGTGCATATATGGGTTGTGTGTACGTGATCTTGATTTTAAGAGGATGACAAACCACTCATAAGAGTCAACAAAGCTTGACTAAACTCAATGCAAAACAAGCAGCATATATGAGGAAGTTTTCCTAATCTAAATATCATATTTGGCTTTGGTAGGAATTCAAGCTTTGTCAAACAGGAGCTCATCACGAAGTATTTTTATGTTTTTCAAAAGACAAATCTCTAGAACTCTAGTATCACTTGGAACAAGATAAATAGCAGATCAGACCTTCTCATATCATATTCGTCAATTACCTAGACTTAGATCAAGCATATGCTACCCACGAGTTTCAAGTTCAGAGTAAATCCTTATATCAAAGCAGTCTTATCCAAAACTATGGAGAATTTAAGGTTGAAAACTAGGTACTTGAAAGGAATTACAACAGAGTAACTATTCATCATTTCCACCGTAAGAGATTATATTCAGAGTCCTTCTATTTATTCAGCTCTTAAAAATTAAACTTAGACTAGACACACTTTTATTTTGTTTTCTCTTTTTTTCAGATCAGACCTTACTAATAAAGATAAATTTTTATGTTGCATTTAGTTAGGTATCTTTTTTTATTATTTTTAGCAACTATATAGCAAACTTAAAAATAGCAAATGAAAAGAAATACTTAGCTAGATACATAGGGGATGCTACTCCCCCAAGCTAGATGTTGATGTTCTCTTTCTTAGAGCGGTTTTACTAGCAGAAGTCTTTCTCGTCCAGGAGTGGAGCAAGATGTAGTCGACCGGGTGAACTTGCTCTTGATCTCATGTATATCATCCTGCAAAATACTAACAAGAACACCAAAACTCATGGAATGGATTAGGATAAGGGGTTAGCGGTCAGCCATCTAGAGATTAGTTGTTCTTGAGGTTTACAAATACTTCTGTTTTGGCGGATTTTTAACAGGATGTCTATTTAATCCCCCTTTTCTTATATGTATATGCAGAAAATGAAATATAACTAAATGTATGCATAGTATTTTTATTTTTTTATGCCACCACAGCGAATATTCCCTTGGGCTTTTACACCGTGAAAATTACTCACATGGGGCTTTAGGCTTTTATGATGCAATGATGCAATTTTTATTTTCTTTTACTAATGCAATGCTAATGTAGTAGAGTAAATATGCTAAAAGTGAGAAAAAAAATCATGCAATGCGGAAAAGTAAATATGGATAACTACCGATGTTACCTCCTGACGAGGGTTCGGATTTTAAAGTCCTTCGGACAGGACTTGACTGGAGATAGTCCTTTATTCTTCGGGTGCATCAGTCGGTCTCAGAGATGGAGACCTTGATGGTTGCACCTTTTGTGATGGTGACTCTGTCGATGTCACCTTTTCTTTCTGTACTTGCTTGGTTTGTGGACTTGACTTTGGCAGAGTTGGTTCATCTTTCATAAGTTCTTCAGGTTCTTCATCTTCGTCCCATCCATTCTTTGGAGATTGATTCTTCCAGTGTTGGGATGATCGACGTCTCCTCCTAGAGAAGGTCTTCTTGGGCTGCTCATAAGTGGTATAACTATTGAAATAACAGCATACCTTTTCTCTAGGGAATTAGAAGTGGACTTGTCCAGATCTGACATAGATGATCGCGTTTGTGGTGTTGAGGAACGGTCTTCCCAAGATGATGGGTGTATCGTCTTCTTCTCCTATGTCAAAAACCATGAAGTCAGCAGCGGCAAACTGGTTGTGTATTCTTACCACAACATCTTTTGCTATTTCATCCGGAAATCAAATTGATTGGTCTGCCATCTGCAATTGCATATTGTTGACACAAAAATGTGGCGATGTGATCAACACATAGCAAGCCAAAAAGATCTACTTGGAGTAAGCCTAGAGATCTGCTTGGCTTCAAACGTAGGATCGGTCGGTTTCGAGACCGAAGGCGTGCTAGTCAATTTGACCCTACAATTGACAACGAGAAAAAGGGTTAGTATTTTAGAGTGGAACATGCCAGTGTTACACCAGGTAGTTCTGATATGTGGCTAAACAGCCGATTGATATGGCCATCGACTAAAGAGTCAATATCTGACAATAAAGCGATAAATAAACATTACTGGCTAAACAGAGCATGATCGATATAAAGTATCAAGCCGATAATATTAATGAGCATGATCGGTAATTTATCAGATGAAAACGGCTAAACAGAGCATGATCGATATAAAGTATCGAGTCGATAATATTAATGAGCCGATAATATTATGAAATCGGCTAATTCATAAGTATAAATAATGAACATAAACAACAGATAACTGAGAAACAAATAAGCATGATAAGCTCAAGTAATCGACTAAATAGCCGATTCTGAGAAGATAGAGGCGTAACATGTGAACAATCGACTATTTAATATGAACAGATTTATAAACTCATCAAATCTAGCCTATTATCTTTAACAGTGGGGTTCGACCGGATCGATGGCAGCCATAATAAAGATAACAGATTAAACCTTTAGAGTAAATAGATCTATTCACATTTAATAGAGTCATGAAAACATACTATGAGCATTAAAGTGCAGGCAATCGGCTATTTAGCCGTTGCAGGCATAGCAAATAACCAAGGTCATGACTGGCCAAAAGCAAATCTACCAACTAGCATACTCTGATTTAAAGTGCTAACAGTGTGGATCGACCGGATTGTTAGAGCCATAATAGCGAGCTATAGACCTAATTCAACTAGCTAGTAAACCTACTCAAGATCAGACATGCCATGGCCACGTACTATGCACGATCAAGATCGAAGTAGAACGGCCGATAAAACATAATCCATCGTTCGAAGTAAAAATTATCACAATATAGCGAAATAAACAATGGACTAAAAGGATGTGAGGCTGATCTAGATCAATCTCGATCGGGCAGGTTGATATTGCTGAAACTAATGACAATAAGAACATCAGCAAGATCGGTAACTTAATGAATCTACCCGAAGGATGCCACCCTTAGGTAGAGCCGGTAACTTGACCTTAATCTAATTCGAGAGGTTGAGCTTAACCGATGGTAGCCGTACTTGAACTAGATAAGGATTGATAACTAACTTATACTATGACTTGCAAGAGGTTAATCAGCTGATGTAGCCTTACAAGCAACAATATAAGTCGTGACGGTACTTACAGACAAGCTGGAGGTTGAACTTAACCGATGGCAGCCCTGCTTGTTGAAGAACTCACCGAGATCTATATTACTCCTTCTCCTAAGGGTTGATGTGAAGCCGAAAAGGTAAAGACTATTTTGATTGATTGAGAGATGTCCTCTGGTACAATAGCCGGAGTTTATATTTATACCCTGGGCTGATAAAAGTCCTAAACGAACACTACTAGATAACAAAAAGAAATATCAATATATATGGACTCTAATTTCCCTTATGCAGAATCCTTGCTGATGAAGCTTTCTTGTTTGATACGTGTCCTTATTTCTTTCATTGTGATATGCACTTGGACGTCGTGTTTCTCCAAATAAAATAATATTTCCTTTCCTTTCTTCCACATTCTCTTACTTTTCCTGTATTTTCACGTGAGGAGTTTTTCGACGTCATGTCTCTCTCAAATATATTAAATAATATTTCCTAGTCGGCTCATAAATATCCCTTAATTAGGAGACTTTCTTGCTTTTGACATCATCGGCCGATCTCTTCCTTTCTAGGATAAGCATACCAAATTTTGGTGTAAACACATATATGTAGGGAACAAAGGTTTATCACCAAACAGATATTCATATGTTATCATGGACATTATATTGACACCCGACCCAATGTCACATAAGGTCTTATGGAATATTCTTTATCCAATGGTACACTCGATCGTGGGTACGCCTGGATCATCCTTCTTAGCAAGGAATGGTGAAGCGAGAAGGTGGTCATACTCTAATCTGAGTGTGTTGATCATGTTGACTGATTCTTCTTGTGATTGCCTGGCTTTGTTCTTCCTCCTTCTACTGTTGTTTTTCTTCTTGGTCACTATTGTGTCTTCGGGCTAGTACGACGTTTGTGGATGTCTAGGAGATTGTAGGATGCGGTTCTTGAAAGAAAACTTCCCCTTTTTATCCTTGATTGTGAAGTGGATCTTGGCACTATCTGTGTAGATGATGGCTTTCACGATGCTTAGGAAGGGTAGGCCTAAGATGATGGGTGCCCTTTAATCTCCACCGGTTTCCAAATCCACAAAGTCTACGGGAACGTATGATTGTCCCTCTCAAACAATGGCATCTTCAAGAACTCTCTTGGGGTAGCAGAGTGACTGATCTATAAGCTGCAAATGCATATTTGTGTATAACAAAGTATCTCCATTAATTTGATCATAAATTACCTTAGGCATGATGTTGACACTTGCTCCGAAGTCACAGACAACTTCTTGGAAAATGTGAGGTCCAATGGCGATAGGGATGGCAGGTCTTCCTGAATCACCTTTCTTTTTAGGCAAGGAATAGTCTATCCACCTTCCTATTGATGGTTGTATATAGTAGTATGCTGCATTGTGAATATCGACAAGATTTACAATTTCTAGATCTTCCGGTTGCCCCAAAATCTTACCTTTGTCGATCGGAGGAACAGCGGCCACCACCTGAGCTATTTGTGATTCTATCATTTTATTAAAATTGTGCTATTTCTTAATGGCAGAGGAGAGGTTATCCATTTTATTACTCATGTTTTCTAATATTCTATCATTGGAAGCTAATTTCCCAGATAAGCTCTCCATAATTTTAGCATGGCCAGAAATCAACTCTCTCAAAGGTGGTTGATTGAAATTATTACCTTGAGAATTACCTTGGTAATTACCTTGATAGTTTGGCCTCTGTTGCTGATTCCATCCTTGAGAGGACGAAAGTAGTTGTTGTTGACAAAGTTCACATCCTCATGGGTTTCAGGACTGTTGCTCCCTAAATGCCCAGTGTTTCCATACTCTTCACACGTCATGTAGGAATCATGAATGTGCATGACTTCTTGCTTCTCATTGGCTCGATCTTCGAACTTCTTCATCAGCAGGTCCATCTTGACAGACAACATGTCCACCTCCAAGAGTTGATGCATGCCTCCACCTCTCTTGCGGGTCTAAAGAAAGTCTTCATTCCAACCTTGATTGGAGGCCATCTTCTCCACGAGAGTTGGTGAAGCTAGAATTGTGAGTGACAGGAATGCACCTCCAGCAGCAGCATCCATAGTATCATGGGTACTGTTGGTCAACCCATGGTAGAAAGTCTACATGAGTAGCCAATTATCCATACCATGATGAGGACATTCCCCAATGTAATCTTGAAAGCGTTCCCATGCCTCAGGGATAGATTCATCATGTTGTTGTTGAAAGCTTGAGATTCTCCCACGCATTTTATTGGTCATGCCTGTGGGAAAGAACTTTTCTAGGAAGGCAGTGGAGCAGTTATCCCATATAGTATTTCTATCTTTGTTGGCATAGAACCATTGCTTTGCCATCCCCAAGAGTGAGAATGGGAAGAGACGAAGTAGTTTGGCGTCTTGGGTCACTCCTTTGATGGTGAAAGTGCTATAGATCTCTAGGAAGTATTGGAGATGGGCACTCACATCTTCATGTGCCTTTCCACAAAACTAGCTTGGTTGCACCATATTGATGAGAGCTGGCTTGAGCTCAAATCCATTATCTCAAACATTGACTGTTGGTCCAGTACGGATGTTGGCTGTAGTTGGAGTAGAAAATTCATGGAGAGTCTTGTTAGACATGGCTTCAAATTCTGGTGTTAAGCTTCGCCTTATCTGGTAGTCTTTCGACTCTAAAGCTAAAACTTTCTTGAGTTTGGCCTTAGTTCTCTTAAATAATGCTTCTGGATCATCAACATAGTTTGTCGAAAGGTCAAAACCAGTCATACATTACCCTGCATAAGATACACAAGTAGACAACACAAGGGTAAGCCTATTTGAGCAGATGTCAATGGTTATCTCGATCACATCAATAATTATAAGTTTATCAATACTTCCTTTGCCTAGATACCTTCCCCGGTCGGCAAAATACGTTTCTGGAACCTTACTGGAAACGACCGGACGCTGGAGGCTCAGAGTATGGTCAGTTGTAGCGGAGCGTCCGGTCAACAGATGACCGTTGAGATCAGACGACTCCTGTTGAACATAGTGTGACACGTGGCTAACATCGAGTGACCAGACGCTAGGTCCTGAGTCTGGTCGATTGGACTGGAGCATCCGGTCACCCCGTGTTCAGCCCAGTGAAGGGGTACAACGGCTTTATTTCATGGAGGCTTCTATTTAAGCCCCATGGCCGGCACAAGCTCACTCTCTTGGCCATTTGCATTGACATAGCAACCTTGTGAGTTTAGCCAAAGCCCTCCCACTCATCTCCATCATTGATTCATCATCTTTGTGAGATTGGGAGAGAATCCAAGTGCATTGCTTGAGTGTTTGCATCTAGAGCCACTTGGTGTTCGTGTTTCGCTGCGGGTTTCGTTTGTTACTCTTGGTGGTTGCTACCACCTAGACGGCTTGGAGCAGCGAGGATCGTTGAGCGGAGGGTGGTTATTGTCTCTGGCTCTGATCGTGGTGATTATGAGGGGTTCTTGACCTTTCCCCGGTGGAGAGCCAAAAGGTACTCTAGTGGATTGCTCGTGGCTTGTGTGATCCTCATCTTATGTTGGTTGTGCGGCACCCGATTGAGGGTTTGGCGTGTGAAGCCAATTAGCGCGTGAACCTCCAAGTGAGTGAATCGCCACAACGAGGAGTAGCTTGCCGGCAAGCAAGTGAACCTCGGTAAAAAATCATTGTGTTCATCATTGATTCCGAGGTGATTGGTCTTCATTGTTATTCATCCTTGTGATTGATTGGTTCCTTCATCTACGCGGCGGTATAATATTCTTGATCACTCTACAAACTAGTTGTCAAGCTCTTTAGTGTAGCTAGTTGTGAGAGCTTGCATGCTTGGTTGGTGTGGCTCTTTAGTTAGCCTTTGAGAGCACACTAACATAGAGTAGTGTCATAGCTATTGTGTGAATAGATACTATCTAAACTTGAATTGTGGTAGGTGGCTTGCATTTTGAGTAGGCTAGCACAACACTTGCTTCGCCTCATAATTGTCTAATCATTTTGTTAAGTGTTGTTGTAGAAATTTTTATTAGGCTATTCACCCCCCTCTAGCCATTAGGACCTTTCAAGTGATATCAGAGCCGAGGTCACCGTGATTTGAGGCTTAACAACCTTCGGTGCAAAAATGGCTCAAATCAACAACACTAAGAAGCCACCCCAATTTGATGGCTCAAATTATCCCTATTGGAAGGCTAAGATGACAACATATATCAAGTCAATCAATAGGAAGATTTGGTAGGTGGTAGAAACAAAAATTGAGATTATAGATGAAGATGCTCCCACCGCCGCTGAAGAAATACTTCTCCAAAACAATGACATTGCTCTTAGTGTCATCCATGATGCTTTGGATGAGAGAACCTTTGAGCAAATCAAGAACATTGAGAGAGCTCATAAGGCTTGGAAGAAATTGGAGGAATCATTTGAGGGCACTCAAGCCGTGAAGGGTGCAAAGGCATATATTCTCAAAGAGAAGTTTGCAAGCTTCAAGATGAAGGAGGATGAGAGTGTGCCAGACATGTTCCATAGGATCAAAGTGATTGTCAATTATCTCAAATCACTTGGTGAGAAGATAGAGGACAAAGACTTCTCCAATAAGTTCTTGAGATGTTTACCCGCAAGATTTGGCATGTTGGTCACCTTGCTAGTGAGGACCGGTTTGGACACAATGACACCAAACCAAATCTTGGGAGATATTATGACCGATGATGCTTATAGAGATGATGATGAGAAGGAAGAAAAGAGGGAGAAGAAGGATGAGAAGAGGGATGACAAGAATAAGAGTGTGGCATTCAAGGCCACATCGTCCAAGGGCAAAGCTAAGCAAGAAACATCAAGTGAAGATGATGATTCATGGGATGATGATAATGATGAGAAGATGGCTCTCTTTGTGAAGAGATTTGGCAAGTTCATGGTGAAGAAGGGCTATCGTGCTAGGAGAAAGAAGTCTTCATCCAAGAACAAAGAAGAGTCAAGAAGATGCTTCAAGTGTGGAAGCAAAGATCATCTTGTTGCTCAGTGTCCATTCAATAGTGACAATGATGATGACAACAAGAAGAACAAGAAGGACAAGAAGGAAAAGAAAGAGAAGAAGGACAAGATGGCCTTCAAGAAGAAGAATGGTGGTTCATATGTAGTCACTTGGGATAGTGATGCTTCATCAAGTGATGATGATGATGATAGTGATGATGTCAAGACCACCAAGAAGAAGGTTCTTGCAAGCATTGCTATCAATGAGAAGCCTTCTCTCTTCAAACCTTCATCATGCTTCATGGCTAAGGCCACTAAGGTACAATCTTATGATGATGAAAGTGATGAAGAACATGATGATGAAAATGAACATGAAAATGAAAATGATAGTGATAGTGATAATGATGAGCCTACCAAAGATGAATTGTTTGACATGCTAGAAGATGCTAAAGAACATTTTGACATTAATAGAAGAGAATGCAAGAGCTTGAATAAGGAGGTAAAAGACCTTAAGCAAGCCCTTGATGAGCTCAAAGCTACCCATGAGAGGCTAGAGGAAGCCCATGAGAAGCTAGGCAAGGCTCACAAGAAGCTTGAAAAAGCTCATTCTTCTTTGCTTAATGAGCAAAATAAAAAGAAGCATGTTAAAACTTGCAATATTGGTTTAACTTGTGATATAATTGATGAATCACTATCTATGCCTATCATTGTTGCTCCCACTAACCCTTCTTGTAGCACTTCCACTTCTATCTCATCTAGTAGTGATGGTCTCACTTGTGATGCCTCACTAGTAGTTGAGAATGAGAACCTCAAGAAGGAGGTCAATAAGCTCACTCACACCTTAGCTAAGGCTTATGGTGGTGAGGACCGCTTGCTTATGTGCTTGGGTAGCCAAAGAGCTTCTCTCTACAAAGAGGGATTGGGCTATACCCCCAAGAAAGGCAAAGCGGCCTTTGCTCCTCACAAGATTAGTTTTGTGAAGAACAATGGTCGGTTTTGCATTAGTTGCAAGTAAGTGGGTCATAAAGAGCATGAATGCACCAACAAGAGCAAAAATGCTAATGTATCCTCCCTTAAGCTTGATTTATGCTATATGCTTATTAAGGGTACAAATGGTGTGAAGGCTAAGTTCATTGGTAAACCATGGATGGGCTCAAAGAAGAAAGTCATTTGGGTACCAAAGAGCTTAGTGACTAACCTTCAAGGACCCAAGCAAGTTTGGGTACCTAAAAAAAATTGATCTTCTTTTTGTAGGTTAATTACAAAGCCAGAGGAAGGCATTGGGTTCTTGATAGTGGGTGCACTCAACACATGACCGGTGATGCAAGAATGTTCAACTCAATCAACACCAATGACAATGATGGTTATAATAGTATCACATTTGGTGATAATAGCAAAGGCAAGGTCAAAGGGCTTGGTAAGATTGCAATATCAAATGACATGAGCATATCCAATGTGTTGCTAGTAGAGAGCTTGAACTTCAATTTCCTATCCGTGGTATAATTGTGTGATCTTGGATTCAAATGCATATTTGGGGTAGATGATGTAGAGATCATAAGTGTAGATGGCTCTAACTTGATCTTCAAAGGCTTTAGATATGAGAATCTATACTTGGTTGATTTCAATGCTAGTGAAGCTAGATTATCTACATGCTTGTTCACTAAGTCTAGCATGGGTTGGTTATGGCATAGAAGGCTTGGTCATGTTGGAATGAAACAATTAAATAGATTGATTAAGCATGACTTGGTTAGAGGCTTGAAAGATGTTGTGTTTGAAAAGGATAAGCTTTGTAGCTCTTGTCAAGCCGGAAAACAAGTTGGAAACACCCATCCTAAGAAAAGCATGATGAGCACTAGTAAAGCATTTGAGTTATTGCACATGGATTTGTTTGGGCCAACACAATATAATAGCATTGGTGGTAATAAATATGGCTTTGTGATAGTGGATGATTACACTAGATACACATGGGCATTCTTTCTAGTGGACAAAAGTGACGTGTTTACAACATTCAAATCATTTGTCAAGGGCATCCACAATGAGTTTGAAACAACCATCAAGAGAGTTAGAAGTGACAATGGTAGTGAGTTCAAGAACACTAGAATTGATGAGTTGTGTGATGAATTTGGAATTAGACATCAATTCCCGGCCAAGTACACTCCACAATCAAATGGCCTTATTGAGAGGAAGAATAGAACACTTATTGATATGGCAAGGTTTATGCTTAGTGAGTAAAATGTGAGTCAATCTTTTTAGGCCAAAGCAATCAACACGGCTTGCTATTGTAGCAACCGCCTCTATTGTCACCCATTGAAAGAAAAGACACCATATGAGCTCTTGAATGGTAGAAAGCCAAACATTGCATATTTTTGGGTTTTGGTTGCAAATGTTATATCTTGAAGAAAGACACTAGATTGGGCAAGTTTGACAAGAAATGTGTTGAAGAATTCCTACTTGGTTATTCCACTACAAGCAAAACATATAGAGTTTGGAATTTGGATAGTGGTACTCTTGAGGAAGTTCATGATGTTGAATTTGATGAAACCAAGGGTTCACAAGTAGAGAATGAGAACTTGGAAGATCTTAGAGGCATTCAACTTTCAAATGCCATGAAGAACATGGATATTGGTGAATTGAGGCCTAGGCAAGTGAATGATGATGAAGATGATCAAGTGCAAGTGCTCTCTAACTTAAATGTGCAAGATGATACAAATCAAGTTAGTGCAAGTGGATCTCATGATAATGAACAAGATCAAGTGGCTAGTACATCATCTCAACCCAATGATCAAGCAAGTGCAAGCAATCAAGTTCCGATCCTCCAACCAACCAATGTTGCAAGGGATCATCCATTGGACACTATCATTGGTGATATTTCAAGAGGTGTGCAAACTAGATCAAGATTGGTTTCATTTTGTGAGCATTTCTCATTTGTGTCATCCATTGAAACAAAGAAAATAGATGAAGCATTGAAGGATATTGATTGGGTGAATGCTATGCATGAAGAATTGAATAACTTCACAAGAAATCAAGTATGGGAATTAGTAGAGAGACCAAAGGGACACAATGTGATTGGAACCAAATGGGTCTTTAGAAACAAGCAAGATCAAGATGGGATAGTAGTAAGGAACAAAGCAAGATTGGTAGCACAAGGATATACACAAGTTGAAGGTCTTGACTTTGGAGAAACATATGCCCTGGTTGCTAGATTGGAAGCAATTAGAATCTTGCTAGCCTATGCTTGTGCCCACAATATCAAGCTATATCAAATGGATGTCAAGAGTGCATTTCTCAATGGTTACATCAATGAAGAAGTATATGTTGAGCAACCTCCCGGTTTTGAAGATGATAAGAAGCCCGACCATGTGTACAAGTTGAAGAAGGCATTGTATGGCTTAAAGCAAGCACCTAGAGCATGGTATGAGAGATTAAGGGACTTCCTACTCTCTAAAGGGTTTATGGTGGGCAAGGTTGACACCACTCTTTTCATCAAGAAGATAGTAAAAGATTTATTTGTGTTGCAAATCTATGTTGATGACATTATATTTAGATCAACCAATCAAGACTTTTGTGATGAGTTTGGAAAGATGATGGCTAATGAGTTTGAGATGTCCATGATTGGAGAGTTGAGTTACTTCCTTGGTTTTCAAATCAAGTAATTGAAGAATGGTACATTTGTGAGTCAAGGCAAGTATATCAAGGACATGATCAAGAAGTTTGGCATGAGTGATAGCAAAGCCATTAGTACACCAATGGGAACAAATGGCAATTTAGATAGTGATGCAAATGGAAATATGGTGGATCAAAAATTGTATCGGTCTATGATTGGAAGTCTACTCTATGTGACCGCATCAAGACCAGATGTCATGTTTAGTGTATGCATATGTGCAAGATTTCAAGCCTCACCAAGAGAAAGTCATTTGAAGGCTACAAAGAGAATATTGAGGTACTTGAAGCATACACAAAATGTTGGTTTGTGGTATCCCAAAGGAACAAAGTTTGAGCTAGTTGGTTACTCCGACTCGGATTATGTGGGATGCAAGTTTGAAAGAAAGAGCACCTCGGGCACATGTCAATTGTTGGGAAGATCACTTATTTCATGGTCATCAAAGAAGCAAAATAGTGTTGCATTATCAACCGCCGAAGCCAAATACATATCCGCCGGTAGTTGTTGTGCACAAATACTTTGGATGAAGGCCACTTTGAGTGATTTTGGAATCAAGTTCAAGAAAGTGCCATTGCTATGTGACAATGAGAGTGCAATCAAGTTGACAAACAATCCGGTTCAACATGCAAGAACAAAGCACATTGATGTCCGCCATTATTTCATAAGAGATCACCAACAAAAAGGGGACATTTGCATTGAGAGTGTAGGCACCGAAGATCAACTTGCCAATATATTCACCAAGCCATTGGATGAGAAAAGGTTTTGCAAGCTAAGGAATGAGTTGAACATATTGGATTTCTCAAATATGTGTTGATGCACCCCCCACTCATATGACATGCCTCTCCTTCGAGCAATCCAAGGTAAAAGTTGATTGGCATGACATACATCTTTGCTAAGGACATGATTAGTGCATCTAGTCACATTTTCAATTTTATTAGGACCTTTCAAGTGGTTCTATTTTATTAGGCTCATTCATGAAAATCAAATGATTTTGATGTCTATATGGTATCACTATTGCTTCTATGCTTGACTTGATCTAGTGGTAGCATATGACATGTTTATGGGCTTGTAAACCTAGTGTTTAATCTAGAATATGAGCTCTAAGTGTTTAACTCAATATGGTACAAGATAACCCTTATTTGGAGGTGTGAATAAGCTTGTCCTTGGATCAAACCAAGTTAAATATCTTTGGCAAATGATCTAGATTGGACCAAATTTGGGAAAATGATCCTCACCCCATTGATTGACATTGATAATCTCTACCTATCTATATTTTGAACCTTTGTGGTCATTAATAACAACGGGGGAGAGAAACAAAGATATAAGTAATAGGGGGAGAGTTTGACATAGGGGGAGAGATATGACAAAGGAAAGGGATCAATTAAAATTTTGAGCACACAAGTAGGAGGAGCAAGCTCATGAACTTGTATGGTGCATTTGAATGTGCATTTCATATGTTTGCTTGCATGGCATAAGTTATAAATTTTAAAATATCCATGCTTGTGTGGTGTATGCTAGTTGTAAGATTGAATGATGAAATGAAATCACTACATAACCATCTTTTCCAAGTAAGTTTTTACAAATGGTATCTTTTCAAAGTATGTTTCCAAGTGATATAAAGCTAACCATGGTGCTAAGGATGGTATAATGGTGCACTCCGATTGGTATCACGCTTCAAAGGTCCATCTTTTATACCTTAGCATTATTTGGTAGACATTGTCTCCTATATTTCCTATATAAGCATATGTGCAAGCTATAATCCAAACTCTTAGCACATATGTAGGGGGAGCAATTGCTATCATATGGAGTTCATGAAACTTGTTCATATCCTTTTACACATGGTAAATATGCTTGGACAAGCAACATGGATTCAATTGAATTTTAATTCATATCTTTGAATAAGGGTTGTCATCAATTACCAAAAAGGGGGAGATTGAAAGCTCTAGTTTGGTTTTGGTGAATTGATGAAACCCTAAGTGCTAACCTAGTTTATCAAGTGATCATGAGATAGGTAGCACACTCTAAGTGATGAAGCAAATGAATATCATAGCATGATGATGATGATACCATGATGATGATCAAGTGCTTGGACTTGGAAAGAAGAAAGAGAAAAATAAAATGCTCAAGACAAAGGTATAAACCATAGGAGCTATTTTGTTTTGGTAATCAAGACACTTAGATAGTGTGATCACATTTAGGATTGATAGCCGTACTATTAAGAGGGGTGAAACTCGTATCAGAATACGGTTATCAAAGTGCCACTAGATGCTCTAACTCATTGCATATGCATTTAGGATCTAGTGGAGTACTAACACCCTTGAAAATGTTTGTGAAAATATGCTAACACATGTGCACAAGGTGATACACTTGGTGGTTGGCACATTTGATCAAGGGTGGTGAAGTTTAGGTGCAAGGGTAAGAAACTCCACCGGTAGAGTGTCCGCCCATAGAGTGCGGACAGTCCAACGGTGCCATCGGCGCCCTAGACAGAAAAGACGGAGGTCACTGGGAGTGATCGGACGCTGGCCACGGTTGGACCGGCCCGTCCGGTCAGATGTATCAGCGAAGATGCTGGCGTTGGTCAAATGACTGGACGTTGGGTCGCTCTATGATCAGATGCTGGCAGGGTGCGTCCGGTCAGTGCTGACGTACGCTGACATGAGGTGCACAGAGGAGATGTCATCTGATCGGCCGCTGGCAGGGTCCGATCAGACATGACCGAACGCGTCCAGTCGGCAAAATACGTTTCTGGAACCTTACTAGAAACGACCGAACACTGGAGGCTCAGAGTATGGTCAGTTGTAGCAGAGCGCCCGGTCAACAGATGACCGTTGAGATCAGACGACTCCTGTTGAACGTAGTGTGACATGTGGCTAACATCGAGTGACCGGACGCTGGGTCCTGAGTCCGGTCGATTGGACCGGAGCGTCCGGTCACCCCGCGTTCAGCCCAGTGAAGGGGTACAACGGCTTTATTTCGTGGGGGCTTCTATTTAAGCCCCATGGCTAGCTCAAGCTCACTCTCTTGGCCATTTGCATTGACATAGCAACCTTGTGAGTTTAGCCAAAGCCCTCTCACTCATCTCCATCATTGATTCATCATCTTTGTGAGATTGGGAGAGAATCCAAGTGCATTGCTTGAGTGTTTGCATCTAGAGGCATTTGGTGTTCGTGTTTCACTGCGGGTTTCGCTTGTTACTCTTGGTGGTTGCCGCCACCTAGACGGCTTGGAGCAACGAGGATCGTTGAGCGGAGGGTGGTGATTGTCTTCGGCTCCGATCATGGTGATTGTGAGGGGTTCTTGACCTTTCCCCGGTGGAGAGCCAAAAGGTACTCTAGTGGATTGCTCGTGGCTTGTGTGATCCTCATCTTGTGTTGGTTGTGTGGCACCCAATTGAGGGTTTGGCGTATGAAGCCAATTAGCGCGTGAACCTCCAAGTGAGTGAATCACCACAACGAGGAGTAGCTTGCCGGCAAGCAAGTGAACCTCGGTAAAAAATCATTGTGTTCATCATTGATTCCGAGGTGATTGGTCTTCGTTGTTATTCATCCTTGTGATTGATTGGTTCCTTCATCTACGCAGCGGTATAATCTTCTTGATCACTCTGCAAACTAGTTGTCAAGCTCTTTAGTGTAGCTAGTTGTGAGAGCTTGCATGCTTGGTTGGTGTGGCTCTTTAGTTAGCCTTTGAGAGCACACTAACATAGAGTAGTGTCATAGCTATTGTGTGAATAGATACTATCTAAACTTGAATTGTGGTAGGTGGCTTGCATTTTGAGTAGGCTAGCGCAACACTTGCTTTGCCTCATAATTGTCTAATCATTTTGTTAAGTGTTGTTGTAGAAATTTTTATTAGGCTATTCACCCCCCCCCCTCTAGCCATTAGGACCTTTCACATGGTTAGGTAGAATATTAGAGGAATAATTCCTAAATCATTCTTAATTACAAGTTAAAGCATACATTTGATTAGTGCAATTACAACTAGTAATCATGGCTATAATCATCATCATATCTACACATAAGGGATATTACTAAGGAAGATTGAGGGTAGAGCTCGTTCTACCTTCATAATCGGACCCTACGTGCACCTATATTCGGGGAGTGGACTACAAAGGAGTCAATAGGAGTGTCACATCCACGAGCTACCACATGATCCAAAATATAGGGTGTATCAGTAGGTAAACAATGTATAAGCACCACGCTTATACAATGTCGACCACCCACCCAGTGTACTTTAGAGTGAGCATTATACAAACTTGTACATAAACATAATGATAAACTAGCTATACTAAGTATATAATCAATGTAGACGTTGAGCATCATAACGAAAAACATGAATAAGATGAACACTGAGATTGTCATAACAATTGTAACTAGCATCTAAAAATAATGGAGAAACAAGAGAGAAAGGGGTACAAAGTTTATTCTGAATCACGCTCTTGACAAGATCAAGAATCCAAGCGAAGTCCTGCTTTCCTCCCTCTAGATCTATCCTAAGTAGCTATGCTATGGAGGAGGAGCTCTTAGGAGATTAGGGTTTATGTCTTCTCAAATGACTTGATGACTTAGGTTATGCCTAGGTGGAGAGGCAGGGGCTGGATTATATAGCCCTGAGGGTCCAACGTGAGCCCTTGGATCAAATCGAGTTAAGCAACGGCCTAGATGCATCCTCAAAGGCGGTGGGAAACCGACATAGCAACGAGGCTGATAGGTGGGGCCCACAGGGGCCAAGCGGCCCCACCTGTTAGGGGGTGGCCCTTCGCTTTGGTGACGTGGCTTTTGGACCCTTCTAGAGTCTTCCCATGTAGGTACCACGGTGGAACTTTGTATTTTGCTTTGACGATTAGGTTCTCCTTAGCGGTTTACTGATTAAACCCTGCTGGAAACATATATTCACCAAAACTTCTAGAATTTATTTTGCTTTGACGATTACTCATGCATGAAAACTTGTGGAATTTATTAGTTTAATTGACATTTTATATTGGTTGTTAACTACCGTCAACAATTTCTCCTTTTGTTCCACCTAAACTTTCTTGTGCAGTAGAACATTCACTATCACCCTCACTCGAACGTAAACCTTGTCCCTCTAGCCATCAAAACATTGTTCTCGACAATGGTCGAGAGTTAACCATGATCTTACATAATGAAAACTTCTATGCCATGGACATTCTTGAAACACTGACTCTAGAGTCCAAAAGGAGGGATTCCATAAATGAGCATGAAAGTTTCACTTTTGAGACCCCTCGCGTTTCATGCTCACTGTCGAAGTCTCCAGAGTCTGTTACACTTAGCGCCAAGTGCTTCTATGAGGATTGCAACCATCTCTTGATCCTCGTCTCCAAACTTTTTAAGAGGATGGTTGTCGATGCTTTTGTTTACCATAAATATTGCAAATCTCGTAGTTGCACTGTGGCGCTAACCTTGCAGCCTGAACGATAAAGTTAAATGCTTGGTGGTAAAGTTGGAAACTACACCACCATAGACAGCTGCAAGATGAAGTTCCCACGATCGAGCTTGCGACCATAAAACAAAGCACTGCCGAGAGATACCCCAGATTATCATAAAAAACACATTTTTTCTTATCAATAAAAGCAAGAACATGTTATCAAGTTAGTATGCACCTTCGGGTATTCTTGGTCACTAACCATATCAGGTTGAAATTAAGAAGAACAAGGGTACACACAATGCTAGAGAATATGGGAGCGGCATCAACTATACACTTCGATGCTCTTTTGGTGATGGAACACACTCAAGAGGAGACTATGACTCTGTACACTTGACATTTACACAAAAGTCCTAGTGTGGGGGGAGTATGGTGAGAGTCTCACTACAAGTTCCATCCATGCTAAGGATGGCAACGGGGATGTACCCGTCGGGTATCGCCGGAATGTTCTCTTCCCCGCTATGGAGAATTCATCCCATCCCTGTCCCCATTAACTGTCTCGGGTATAGATTCTTGCCCATCCCCGTACCCATCGGGCATCGGTCGGGTAACAAATACCCGACGGGCACTGCATACCCGATAAACAAGGACACTTGGGGTCGCAGCTTTGCAATCGGAGACGTTTCTTCTTCACCTAGGTATAAGTGTCGAAGTCTCAGAGATGCCAAGGAGAAGGAGCGAGGTTGCGAGGAGGACGAGCAAAGGTGGTAGAGAGACCGAACTGAGAAAGCGAGGGGCACGAGCGCTCGTGAGGCAAGCGTGCTTGTGCTGCTGGCGGAGATGGTGAGGAAAAATTAAACTAGGTTTCCTAGAACACACAAACTATATATATGATTGTTCAGATTTGGGCCAAAATACCTATGTTGAGCTTCTTTGGGCCTAATACTCGCATGACAGCTCAAATAGTCGGGTTCCCCAATGGGTAACAGGGACGGGTAAACAGGGAACGTTCCCGTACCCGCTATACCCGTCGTGGATGGATTCTTGACCATTTAGATGCCCGCGGGTAAAGATATGATCCCATCCCCGTCCCCTAATGGATCAAATACCCGTCGAGTATCGGGTATCGGGGCCCCGTTGCCATCTTTAATCCATGCCAAAGGCCATCCAAAAAAAATGATGCCAGCTCTACCTTACTAAAAAAGGAAAGTTAAAAAGAAAAAAAATATATATATATATATGTGATAAAAAAGAAGAGAAAAGAGAAAGCTAAAAAAATATAATATATAAAAAAGAGAGAGAAAAGAGAAGGAGACGCAAGATGGGTGCTCCCCTCTCATACCTTTGCTGATTATCACCAAGGCCCATGGTCTATACACACTATTCATGTGTGTAGCCTAGCCCTGTTGATAGCCTGAGTAGGACTATTAAGCCACCATGCAGTAGGCTCAAAGCTTCATCTACGTGTGCTGATGGTAGGTATACTCAGGTATGCAAAGGTAATACAATGTTCACCAACACAACTCAAGTTTGTCTCCATGAAAATATGATCCTGCTCATACATACTTCTCTTGCTTATGATATATGCTCTGGTTTGGATGGACTCGTTAACAGTGCATCCATAGGTCTTTTTGAATTAAGCGTGGTGCTTAGGTTAAAAAGACCTTCTTTAATCAAATTTAGACATGGTGTTTAATTTTGATTAATGAACTTGAGTTATTATTTTCATAAACAAAGTAAATAATCTATTATGGAGATGAATCAAGGCTATGTTTATATTGCAAACCTTACCTTTAGCCTTGTTTGAGTTATATTAAAAGATAAAAAGTTGGATGAACACTTAAAAATAAAATAATAATAATAATAAAATAAATGAAATAAATAATAAAAAAATAAGATTAAGGCTCCTCAGTATTTTAGCTGGTCGAGCCCTTGTTGTTTCCATTTTTGTTTTGCTGTCCAATAAAATAGGTAGAATAGATGGCTCCAGAGAGGATTGGTTGAACCTCTGGTTTGGCCAAACCATCTCTGATTATCGTTAATTTCTTCATCTTCAACGATGGTTTGTGCAACACTACCCCCATCTCTCCTAAATTTTGAAGTTTAAAATTGAACAAATAAAAAAATAAACATTTGACGCTCAAATCTCCATGCTATCCTTTGAAAAATTTTATATACTTTTTATTCCTTGTTGATATTCCTATAACTTGTGAACAATTATCATAGGGACCCCATGTTATCTAAGTAATTGGAATATGAGATATAGTGGGATGACAATGAACCTTGCTCTCACATGTGAAGAACTTTGGGATTTATTTTACAAAAATCAAAATTCAAATAGCATGCTCCTCAATTATATTCAAAATTCCTACCAAAGCCATATCTAGTGGTTAGAGCTTAAAACCTCCAAATATATGCTACTTATTCCTGCATTGAGTTTTGTAAGTCTTGTTGACCCTTGTTGAGAAAGTTATCACGCCTCCAAGATCACGATCACATACACCCACATACACATGCTGCTCCTATACTAGGAGTACGCAAAGACATGCTTCCATTTAGATCCACCAAAAATTCTGCTCCTACACTGGGAGTAGACAAAAAAACATGTTTGTTAGGAAACTACTTCATGGTCTAAAAGATAGTGATCTCTCTCTGATATATGGTTTAGAAGAAGAGACATGGGCTATCAAAAAACTTAAAAAATTGGGACACATGAAGGTCCCAAGGTATTGTAAAAAAAATTGGGACACATGAAGGTCCCAAAGTATTGACAATATATATATATGATGAGCACATGAAGGCTCATATATAAAAATAATAATAATGATAGCCATGTCTCAAAATAAAAGTTCATGAGAGAGACCACTCATATCAAGAGTATAGTATTGTATAATTTTTACATTGTCTTATCCACACACATGCACTTCTTGATCTAAGGGTATAACATCTTTCTCCTCGGATCCGAGCTTTGACTTAACAAAATATGTAGCGTAAGTATGCCTTCAAAATCTCTCCCTACCAAAACTCCACATAAGCATTTTGGAAGTAGGAAGAAAGAAGGCAACACTATGATATGCCTTGGTGAGGAACCAAACACAACATTGAACGATCCGAGAGAATCATTTGAGGAGCTAAGCTATGTTTACATTTTTAAAATCAAATAAAAACCTAAGTTTCTGATCTGATTGATGCAAGGGGATTTGTGTAACACCTCTGGTGTTACGAGCTTGCTTAGCTCTGAGGTTAAGGCCTCGGGGGAGGGGGGGTTAGCAAAGCAAGTTTTCGGGCTAACAAGTTAAAACGCATATGATCGAAAAAAAATAAATGTGTGTTGAATGGGAAGCTATTACACCACTCATGAATATCAAGTAGGGTTTAAAGCTAATTTTTATTGGACGAAAATACTATGAAACTTATACGTGGCACTGAAATAAAGTTCAGAGTAGGAACCTTGTAGATAGCAATGAAATACTCACGGTGGGAAAATGACATTGCTAGCTAACATTTCTACTAGCATATAAATGCAACATGGAAATCAAGTTTAGTCAAGACTTGAGAGATTTTCAAGTTTGAAAACAGTGCGATGATGCTATGTTAGCCAATTAATTCCGTGCAATTTAGCTAGACAGTGGTGCCATGTTTTAACTCTTGTTGGTAGCTCGAGGCGCCTTCCTTAGCATGGTGTAGGTAGTTTGGTTCCGAACTCGATGGTTTAGTTTTTAGGGATGCTTTAAAATTTGTGCATGACATCCCCTTGGTCTGGCCTGTCCCGTGTGCGCGGTCACCGTGCTCGGGTGAGTGGCATTGCGTGGGGGTGCTCGTGTTGTCGCCTACGCGCACCATGTGTGACCCTGCCGGTGGCGGTCTTGTCATCGCTGTGCTGTGCATTGGGCCGAGTCGGTCGCAACAATCCTGTGTCAAGCCATGCCTTGGCCTCGGGTGCATGCGCGCGTTGCGCCGTGGCCATGGCTATGGCTATGCTGTGGGCCAGTCTCGGCTGCTGTCGATCGCACGCACGGGGCTAGGCAGGCTATAGCCATGTTTCACAAGGCCGAGCTAGGCCACGGGACCACGGTGGCGTGGCCATCGTGCACGCGTTGCTGATCAGGAGGTGCCAAGCCAGGCCAAGGCCACTGACACCGCTGCATGGCCAATGTGGCACCCGGTGCACCACGCAATTCACCTACCCGCCTAAGCACTCATGTCCCGCTGTCTCATCGCGTTGCTTCTTGTCGTGGATTCGCTGCACTCCTACGGCGTCGTTGCATCAGCCCCGCACGACCACTGCGTTACTACTCACCGTCTGTGTCCCACCATGAGTCGAGCCATCCCATCTTGGTGTCCCATAGCAAGGTCCCTCTAAACCTCACCGAGCGGATGCTCCCGTTCATTTAAAGCAGCCTTGGTCGAGGTTGTCCGGGACTTGTAGCCATTGTTCTGTCTATCTTGCCACCACCAGAGCCACGCGGCTTTGCAACTTCACGCGTGGTCGTGGTTTCTCCCCCGATTCATCACTCTAGTAGCTTGATAGGGCATCCAGCTAGCTGACCCAATCACACCTAGGCGCGGTGAACTTGGGCGGTGGCCAATTTGGCATTTTGGTCGTCGCCGGCCATGCGCGCCGCCGTAGCCAAGGGGTTTGGGGTAAGTCCCACTCCATGGGGAATGAACCTAATTGATGGTGTTTCTGGGCTGGTGTTGATCCCCTCGATCTGGTGCTCGCTTCCGTTTGGCCAGGGCGTGCGTCATCAATGTGCTAACACGCCGGTGTCAGCCTTGGAGCATCACCGCGCGGTGTGGGTGCATGTGGCCAGGGTTCCTTGATCACCCTCCTCCTCAGCAGATTGCGCGGCTGGTTTCATGGTAATCCCCTTCTGCTTCCCCACAGCCTCCATCATTTTGCTAGCTCTTAGTTTCATCGGAACAGGGGCACCACCGTGTAGGTTACTCTGTCAGCGTGGACGGCGCGTAGAAGTCATCATTTAGCTTCTGGTCGCCGCTCAGGGTCCCGCGCTGGCTCCGCGATGAGCGTCGGCCCAGTGGGTGTGTCGATGTGGCTTGCGGTGGGCCGACATGGCCGAGCGGTGTCGGCTAGAGCCACGCCGCCGTGCGCGGAGGCATCAGGGACCGACTCAATGTGAAGATAGGTTTCTTGGGGGTGCTCATTGCATAGAGTTTCTCTAGTGCAATAGTATGCCGTGGCGCCGCATAATATCCGGTCAGGCTAGGCGCTATTTTGCTAAAACATGGGCACATGCGCGGGCTTCCCCATCTTGGGCCACTACTGGGCTAGCTGCTGCGCACGTCGCGCTCCGAATGGGCCACTGGGCCAAATTGCTATCACCGTCCTTTCTTTTTCTAAAGGGTTTTTTCCAAATTAGTTTCTAAGGTGAAATTGTAAATTCAAGATAAATTTGTGTAGATGTCTAAAAATTGTGAAACTAATTTTGTTAAGCTTCTAAAATCATGATATATCTGTTAGTGTATTTTGTTCACATAGCTTCATAGAATTTTTAAGAGTAATTTAGTTGATTTGAAGCACTTAGTAATGTTAAAACATAAACTTCTAGGAATTATTGTGATGAAGTGGTAGTAGCAATGGCTTTGAAATTTTTATAGTAGATTCCTAATATTATTAAGTGCTCACTGGAAAATTTTGTAGCTTCTAAATAATTAGTTTGCTGAGGTAACTAATAAGCCTTAGTTTATACATATAGTAAATAAAAGAAAATAAAGAAACACCTAGGGATTTTATAGCTAAAACATTGTGGGAAATTAGCGCCTTGTTTGACAACGTGGATACGTGGCCTAGTACGTTAGTCATTAAGACCGGCTCATTAGCTAGTAGTGTAATTACATTTTAGAGTTGCAATTATCGTGATTATTTATATTTCCGTGTCGTGTCCACGAATATCAAAATAGGCACAACGACGGACCATAAAGTCATCTGGGGAAAACAGGAGCAGCGGATACATGGATGGCCGTGTCACCACGATGAAATGCTAATCTTTTGGTTATATCTTACCCAGGCAAGCCCTGGTGCATAACGCATATTATTCAACACTTTAATTTATGCTTGTGCATTAAGTTTAAGGAGTTGAATGAAACCCACTTGCATATATATATATATATCCTTATCCTATGAGTTTTACTAGTATGACAGGATCGTGTAGATTGCTATGCTTTAGGACTTCGGTAGAAGTCAGGTGATTTACTGTCACTCACGAGAGGTAGAAAAGATATTATTATTGTTATTATATTATTATCACCTAGAATATATATATAAAAGGAAATGGAGACCGGGCAGGGATATGGTACGGGTATTGGTGGGTGTAAGAGGTTGTGTCCCGCGGCCAACGGGGCACAGCTTGGTTACACTGTTTTCCATGTTCGTGTCGGTTAAGGACCGACCGTTGCATTGGATTCTAGTCAGGTCATAGACTTATTATCCTGAGCACATACTTGTTTATGGGAGCAGGGAAGGCTCGTTTCTCTCTTGCATGGGTTCTGGCTCTTTTCGGACCGACTGATTGGAGGCGTGGATGGTGGAGGTCTAAGCACCACACTGAGTCTGGGACTCAGGTGTGGGGGCTTGGAGTCCAAGTTTGGACGGGGACCAGGACCCCTTGATAGGAGAGTGGTGGGTTGGTCCTGCTTGTGCCTGTGGTACAAGTGGGGCGTGTGTTTCGGGGTACCAGCTGGGCACATTGATTCATGAAACGCCGGGTAATCCAGTACGACTTGTCTACGATCTAGCACCGTAGTAAGAACTAGAATATGAAAGATGGTAAAATGGTTCTAATTGTTTACCACCTGCTTGAAAGTAGCATAGGTGCTTACATAGAATGGTTAGTTAATAAACTAATGATGACTGCTAATAAAATTTGATATAAGGACGCACGTGTTAGTAATGCTTCTTGCAGATGCAATAAAACCACAAGCCAGATAGCCTTGCATATCCTTGAAGTCTTTTCTTTTCTCCTGACGGGTAAGTCTTGCATAGTACAATTGAGTACTCAGGGTTTGTTCTACCCTATTGCAGGTGACAGGAACATGTGGAGTTGACACTTGTGTGTGGAAACCTTCTGGTGGGCTCAGCGAGGATTTCCTTAACATTGCGGACATAGAGTTTATTTGAAACTTCAGCCCAAAATGTTTTACAATGGAAAGCTTATAACCTATTACGATGTATATAAAGGATCATAATATTAATGTTTAACTTGTCATTCAATGATTTTATTTCCGCTAAAACTTTGATAACATGGTTATATTCCGCTGTTATAAACAATAAATATTATACTCTGATGTTGCATGGAAGGTGATGTAAGAAATGACTTAAGAATGTTGTAAGCTTTATTCTCTCATTTGTGATCCTGATGGGAAAATGTGGATTTTTGGATTCTCCCTTGGGGTGTGCTCAACAGAACTGCTTGATGTAGCTCATCTTCGGGGTGCTTAGTGTCTAGTGAAAGACAAGCGCCTCCGTAAGTGAGTTATTTCAGGCGGTTCTTCCACAATTTGAATTCATGTTGTTCCATTATTCAATCACCTAAGATAATGTGGTAGACACTCCAAAATTCACAAGTGCAGGTGAAGCTTGGAATAACTTGTATACAGATATCATATCAAGGAGATGACCCATCTTAGTCCTTAACTTTACTCGAGGACGAGCAAAGGGCTAAGTATAGGGGAGTTTGTTGGCGGTCCTTAACTCACAATTTTAACCGCCAACATTTATATAAAATCCATCCAAATGAACACCAAACTTAGAAATAGGGCTCATAACTAACAAAGTTCCATGAGTTTTGGTGATTTATCAATTGCAGGAGGACATATCGGGATAACACAAGAAATGTGTCAAAAGTACACAAAGAACAAGGCATAACATCACTCGACATGAGCCCAAGGGGAGCAGGCCCACTTACCAGACAAATCAGGGCCAGTCAGGTGGAGAAAAAGGCAAAAACCCATATCAAATCAACTCCAAATGGCGCAAAACTTTGTAGGACCCACCTAGAGGCCCAAAGGAAGCATCCCACTAAAGATGGGCCATTTGAGCCCAGTTGGGGTGCCGCACCACCACTGGGGCCTCTTGGGCCCATCTTTCGCGTGTTGTCATATGTCGCCTTACCCACGTTGGTTCCCAGGGTGACGTCCAGGTTCAGTGCACCTAGATGGTGGTTTGGTGCTTTCCATGAGGGGATGAAGCATTTTTTCAAGGAACCCCCTCCTCTCCACCTATAAAAAGAGGCTCCCTCCTCCTCATTTGACAACAACACACCAAGGAAGAGAGCAAGAAGCAAGAGCAACACTCCAAGGCTTAGGCCATAGCTATCTAGAGAAAAGTAGTAGGGAGAGATGTGAGGGAGAGTTTGGGGAAGTACCGGACTTGTTGGTCTTCCCCTACTTGTACCTCGACGAACACCTATACCTCAACAGACTCTTCTGCTAAGTGAGTGTTTGTGGTTCTTTTGGTTATAAAGACATTTGATTAGTTAAGTTTTACTCTTACTTGTTTGCGGGTTCATTGTCTGTCCCCATGGTAGATACTCTAGAAGAGGGCTCTGGATAAAGACAGATAACCCTGATCGACGCTAGAGTAGTAATCGATAGCATAGACGTGGTGTCTAGGCTAGAGGCTACCTTCGTTTGCCTCGTACTCCACGGTTGAGGGGTAGACAGTAGGTGGTGACAGCCTTGTTCGTCTCTTATAATCCCTCATGTCCGGGTACGGTATAGAGCTATAGGTTGGGCTCACTTGGCAGACGAGGTGCTACCCGGTGCCCGAAGTAAGCAAGTAGAAGTAGTATTTATCTATCCATAGACTCTAGAACCATAGGAATCCATCTCAACCTCTACCAACTCTTTCCATGTGTTGTCCTTAGACGAATTAGCTAAAAGAAATACCTCCATTCCCTGTGGAAAATACGATACCCCGAATACTTCCGGGTGAAAGCTACAATGGTAATTCTATACGCTTGTAGATTCTTTCTAGAAACATTAAGAAATACCAACAACTAAATTTTGCTATGTGTGTCTATTAAAATCAAAATATGAAGCATTGCATTAATTATTTTAAGATCTATAAAGCTGAGGTAGAAAACCAACTTGAGAAGAAAATTAAACAGTTGCGGTCTGATCGTGGGGGAGAATATTTCTCAAATGAGTTTTCTGAGTTTTGTGTGGAGCATGGTATTATTTTTTAGAGGACACTATCATACTCACCACAATCCAATGGGATTGCTAAGAGAACGAACCGCACTCTAACTGAGTTAGTTAACGCCATGATAGAGACTGCATGACTATCCAAGGAATGGTGGGGTGAGGCAATTTTGATAGCGTGTCATGTCCTGAATAAACTGCCCACAAAGAACAAAGAAATTACACCATTTGAGGAATGGGAGAAGAAGAGCTTAAATCTCTCTTACCTGTGAACATGGGGAGGCGAATGTGCCAATAAACAAGAAGCGAAAGCTTAGACCAAAAACCATTGATTATGTCTTTCTCGGTTATGCTATTCACCACGTGGGTTATAGATTTTTAATAATAAATTCTAGAGTGCCTGATGTGAATGTTGGTACTATTATGGAATCTAGAGATGCTACATGTTTTAGAATGAATTTCCTATGAAAAATACACCTAGCACTTCTAGTCATGATTCTATAACACTTCCACAGTTGCATGAATCGATAGAACACGCTGATGTTGAAACCCATGTGAAAAATCATGCGAAGAATAATAATATAGTCACTTGAAAGAGTAAGAGACAGAGGACTACAAAGTCTTTCGATGAAGACTATATTATATACCTCGTGGATGACACTCCTAAAACCATAGAAGAGGCATATTCATCTCTTGATGCTGACTTATGAAAGGAAGCTATTCAGAGTGAGATAGACTCTATTATGTCTAATGAAACTTGGGAGGTTGTTGATCGTCCTTATGGGTGCAAACCTATGGGATGTAAATGGACATTCAATAAAAAGCTTAGGCCTGATGGTATTATTAAGAAGTACAAGGCGAGGCTTATGGCTAAGGGTTATACCCAGAAAGAAGGTGAAGAATATTTCGATACTTATTCACTAGTTGCCCGTCTGATGACTATACGAGTGTTACTTTCCTTGGCTATCTCACATGGTCTTCTCGTTCATCAGATGAACGTTAAGACAACTTTCTTGAATGGAGAGCTTGAGGAAGAGATCTATATGGACCAGCCTGATGGATTTGTAGCAAATGGTCAAGAGGGAAAGGTGTGTAAATTATTGAAATCTTTGTATGGCCTAAAGCCGGCACCTAAGCAGTGGCATGAGAAGTTTGGCAGAACTTTGACATCAACTGACTTTATTGTGAATGAAGCTGACAAATGTGTTTATTATCGGTATGGTGGGGGAGAAGGTGTGATCTTGTGCTTATATGTGGATGATATACTAATTTTTTGAAACAATATTAATGTGATTGAGGAACTGAAAGGACTTTTTTGTCGAGTATCTTTGAAATGAAAGATTTGTGAGATGCTGATGTTATTCTTAACATAAAGCTACTAGGAGAAGGAAATGGTGGGATAACTCTTGTGCAATCCCACAATGTGGAAAAGGTGCTGAGTCGCTTTGGGTATAGTGACTGCACACCCATTTCAACTCCTTATGACCCAAATGTGTTATTAAGGAAAAATAGCAGAATAGCACGAGACCAAATTGAGATATTCTCAAATTATTGACTCGCTTATGTATTTAGCTAGTGCAACAAGGCCTGACATATCATTTGCTATGAGAAAACTCAGGTGGTTTGTTTCAAATCCGGGAGATGATTATTGGCGTGCTCTCGAGAGGGTATTGCGCTATCTAAAAGGGACTGTGAGTTATGGTATTCACTATACCAGGTACCCAAGGGTACTAGAGGGGTATTGTGATTCAAACTGGATATCTGATGCTAATGAGATTTACGCCACAAGTAGATATGTGTTCTCACTTGAATGTGGCGTTGTTTCATGGAAGTCTTGCAAGAAGACCGTCTTAACGAAGTCAACAATGGAAGCAGAACTCACAACATTATATACTACCACTGTTGAGGCCGAGTGGCTTCGTGAACTCCTTATGGATTTACCGGTGGTTGAAAAACCAATACCAACTATTTCCATGAACTGTGATAATCAGACTATGATAATCAAAGTGAACGGTTCTAAGGATAACATGAAGTCTACAAGGCATGTGAAGAGACGGTTAAAATCTGTCAGAAAACTGAGAAACTCCGAAGTAATAGCATTTGACTATGTCCATACATCTAAGAATCTGGCAGATCAATTCACAAAGGGTCTATCACGTAATGTGATAGATGGTGCATCGAGAGAGATGGGCTTGAGACCCACGTGAAGTCATTCCATAGTGGTAACCTATCCTATATGATCGGAGATCCCGTGAAGTAGGATGATGAAACAAGCTAGTGGTTGATTGATAGAGAAATCCTTTGAATTAAGGTCCATATTGTTTAAGATGCACATTTCTCCTATACTGTATGGCAGGATGGTATTAACCTGAATGTGATCCGAGTGGCTTATTTAAGCAGAGATGCCAGCCTATAGGACATCTTAGAAGGAGCACACCTATATGAGTTCGACTGCTAGTCATAGTCTATGACATGTGGGTAATCTCTAGATACTCATGAAAGGCCCAGGAGTTTGACTTTATGCTCCAACCAGAGGGGATGCTTCAGGTAGCCTTGTATCAATAAAGGACTTAGGTGAAACTTATTTTGCACAAAACTGTCAATTCAAGGCATAGTCCATTAATTGTTCAGTTGTGAAGAAGTGTAACCTCTGCTCTAGGTGGATGTTCAACTTAACAGTCTCCATGAAAACACTGGTATATTGAATAACAGTGAGACTAAGAGCATTTCTTCTATGCTTTGAAATTTGGTAGCGATTGTTGGATTTAATTGGAATTAACCAATTATATTTAGCAATTAAATCAAAGGAAATTTCAAGACTAGGATTAATACTGGGTGAAACTCATGATGTGTTATAGCCATTGGTGGGATGTTTTAAGGTGGGCTAGTGGTTGATTAGTGAGTTACTGGTAACGGACAATTGATATGTCAGTTACTGGTAACATACATGGTGTTCATAACCATTATCAACCACTACACCTGTCTCTTCGTGTCCCTAGAAGGCTACATAAGGCGGCGCTCTTCTCTTGTTCGCGAGCACATGACACACAACCACGTCTCACCAATTCGCTGTTGAGTTGCTCTCTGTCATCCCCGTTCCGGTTCCTGCGCGCACGGGAATAGGGAGAATAGGCCTCCGAAACCGATGCCATTCGTGAGTTCATCTACTTGGGTGAAGACCGACAATTAGGTTTTTAGGAAGCAACTACGCAACTGCTCGATCCTACAGCAACCTCATCTTCTTCCCGGCGTTCGTGGCGGCAGCGGGAGATCGGCACTGCATCCTCTCTGCACTGCATCGAGCGGGACGACTACTTCAACAGGTGCTATGTCGACTAGCGCAACCGGCTCTAGTGCCGCGGGGTATGTTGTGGTTCATCTCCCTATTTTCAGCGATTAAAATCATGATAATTAGTATTATCTACGTACTCGTGACACTTAGATCACACATGCACATGTCTGATGTCACCAAAATTTTGATAATATTTTTTTAGATTAAACTGGTAATAGAATTGCCTAATTTTCTTAACAGCACTCCCCTCCCCCGTGCTGCCGTGCGAGCGACCTGGCGATTCACAGACAATGCAGGCCCCGTGCTGCGACCTGGCGATTCACGTGTGCCTGCCGAGTGCCGAGTGCCGAGGCCGCCGGCCGACCGGCGGCTGGCGTCGCGTTTCGGCGCCGAAGTTGCTGACCAGTGGCCACTCGCGCTCGCGATGGGTCGCGACCACGACCTCGACCTCGACCTCGTCCAGTCCGCGGCCCGAGGCGGGGACCGGGGACGCGGCCGCGGCCGCTGTCTCACCGTACGGCTGGGCAGCGACGTGGTCTCGTCCGATTCGGCCCCTGGACGCTGGAGGCCCCCCTGCCCGGCTGCCCCTGTCCGCGCTGGGTGCATGCACCTGCGACTGCGAACGAGGCCTCTGCCTCTCCCTGTCCACCCGTCACGTTTTCACGTGGGCGGGGCAGGAATCGCCGCTGCGGTGCCTGAACCTGAACTGACTAGGCTCAAAAGATTTGTCTCGGGCCATGTGCCCGCACGTGAAGAGGGTGCCGACGCAGCGTGCGTGGCTCGGGCTCCAATTTTTTTGCAATCTGGACACTGTAGCACATTTCATTTGTATTTAACGAACTTTGTTTGATCATGGGCTAACTAGGCTCAAAAGATTCGTCTCGTGATTTACGACCAAACTGTGTAATTAGTTACTTTTTTACCTACATTTAATGCTCCATGCATGCGTCCAAAATTGATGTGATGAAAAGAGAGTAAAAAAACTTGGACTTTTGAGGTAATCTAGACACTGCCTCGGCTTCCTCCGCCTTCTTCCTGTCTCTGGGAACGTTGCTGAGCGCTGCTTGTTTGGATTTGGATGGAGGAGGCGTCGCGCACGCGCAATCTACTGTACATACAGTAGGTCAGTGTTGTTGTAGGCGTATCATTTTCGTTTGGTCACGCAGCTGGCTGTTTTCATAAACAAGTTCTCCGTCGACCATTGACACCGATGGAACGTCCGTTGAGCACAGCAGAGCATGGTCACCAAGTCCTTGAGGTGCTTGTGGACTGGGGCCTGGTTTAGTTCCACCCCAAAATCCAAAAAGTTGCTACAGTACCTGTCACATCGAATGTTTGCGGCCCGTGCATGGAGCATTAAATGTAGACGAAAAGAAAAACTAATTGCACAGTTTGGTGGGAAATTGCGAGACGAACGTTTTAAGCCTAATTAGTCAATGTTTGGACACTATTTGCCAAATAAAAACGAAGGTGCTACAGTAGTCCCAAAATCCAAATTTCGCGAACTAAACAAGGCCTGGTTTGTCCATGTACACTTGGTTTTTATGGTGGCCAACAACATGCATGCAGGTTTACTTTTAGTTAGTTTTTATTATATATATTATATTATGGTAGTGGTAGAACTTGATGGTTCAGGAGCATATATAGGCACATCGTTATGGTGTTTTTTAATAATAGGTAATAATAGCATATATATATATATTGATAATTTAGATGTAGATTTGAAATTGTATTTTAGTTTCACTACTGCACAAAACATTTTCACCGCCTGTTCAAAGGCAGACTTGGCTCGGTGGGGCAAAAAAAAAATGGCGGATGATCTGGCGGTGAAAACTATCATGGGTTTCGTCGCTGGACCATCCGCCGAACTAGCGGTGACAGCACTTATCACTACCGGTTTTTGCCCACTACGCCACGCCACTAACAGTGATGAGAAGTTTTACCGTCGGTTGGAAGGTAGATAGCGCAGTGGTCATTTTAGCCAGCAGTGAAAATCGCTATCACTGCTGACTCGATGGACGGTCCGGCGGTGAAAAGCACCACAGTTCTCACTAACGGATCATATGCCGAACCGATGGGTTGTTCAGCCACTACGCTCCACCCATTATGATTCGAGGACAACATTACTGATGCTATTAATATTATGCTACATTTAAATTAGTATTCTAAAAGTGCATTATCACTGCTGACCTAGACAAATCGTTGGTGATACGGTAAAACTACAATGATAACCAAGACATCATGCCAGATAAAATGCTGCACCGACGGTGATGATCAAGACATCTCTGCCAGATCAAGTGATGCACCGGCAGTGACGTTCAAGACGTCACCACCGGATCAAACGCCACTTAGGGGTGATGATCAAGACATCACTGTCGGATCAAATGGCGTACCGATGGTTATGAGCTCTTCATCACCCCGGACACTATGCTGGACCGATGATAATCATCATTTCATCACCTCAGGACCAAATGACACACCGTCAGTGATGATCTCTTCATCACCGTCGTATCATATGTTGGAGCGGCGGTAATCATTACTTCATCACCACAGGGAACATCCTCACTGGATCATCTGCCGAACCGGCAGTAATAATTTCACAAACGGTGGTGAAAACTGACAGTGAAGGAGGTTCTAGTAGAATCGACGGTGATGAGTACTCTGTAGTAGTTTTATTTTAACAATAAAAAATGTTGGTGATTTAGATGCAAATCTAGGAGATTCATTTATTATACTTGTGTCATAATGGGATGATAGCTAATGAAAATTTTGGGGTTACATCGATAGACTTATTGGATGAAAATTTTGGGGTTACATCGATAGACTTAGGGTTTGCTTTATGTCATATTTTTCATAAATTGCTAGATAGATGAAATTTCAAGAGGCTATTTCAGATTATGTACCATAATGTCAAAGACAGTAATTTGGATGCAAATTTAAAGAGTTACTTTAGACTATCTTTCATAACAGTAGATGTGAACAATTTAGATAAAATTTAAGGGACAATTTAGACTGCCTTTTTAATTGCAGAGGTGGATAGTTTAGAGGTAAATTAGATTGGATTAGATGGCTATTATTGTTAATTATAATTGAAGTCTACTGAAGCGATGGCCGAAAGTTTCTTGCTTTTTTAAGAATGTTGTAAATCTATATATTTTCTATGGTGTCTCGGAATTTAAGGGTGTTCTGCTAGGAGTGTCAGCCTTCCATTATTATATAGTATAAAATAAAAGACACAAATGTGTTATCATGTCAACCTAAAGTGTTTTTAGATTAGTTTATGATGTTTTAGTTAATTACTAATAGTATACCCAATTGGATTCTAAAAATAAGAGGCGCTCGGTTCACATGGCTATTATATTAGGATACCGCCGCTAGCTTCCTAAAGGCTTGCTGCATCACCTTTCCTTGCATTGTTCGCTTTTAGTTTTGTGCATCCATCCTTTCTGATCAACCCGAATTATTTGTGACCCGACACCGACACCGCTCCCACAACTCTCCAAGAAACCCGATCACTGATCGCCACCACGTGAGACAACCAGCCCTAATAAAAAGAAAAACGAGGGAAGCACCACCTAGTGTCACCGCCATGGATTGAGGAAAGGACCTTTGCATTGGGAGACGAGACGAGATTGAGAATGAATGATGGGGATGGAGATTTGGAGAGAGAAAAACACCGTGCGTCGTGCATAATGCATGTAATGGATTAAAAGCAAAGCTAACTGCTGGCTGAAAGAATCTTTACGGTCTACCTCTCAGTCTATTCATATAATAGTTAGCTATTTATTATTAATATATGATTCACTTGTCTCTCTCATAAAAAAAATTAGTTCTTATGGCTAAGCCAGCTATAAACTTACAACACGTTTCTCCTCTCATCTCTCCTCCACCACAACATTTATGGCCTCCTTATGTATAGCTTGTTATTATACTTACTCTAACATTAACTACAATGGGGGGCGGGCGGGATCGATCAGCGGCCTGAACAAAATGGAACTGTGCATATGCTCTGTGCCTCGGAGGGATGTGGGTTTGCCCGGACAACTCATGGTATGATTTGGGGGAAAGTGGACGCATATATTAAAAGATAGTTCAATTGGATTTATTTAATTACTTACAAGAACTCACATGGATAGCCAGCGTTGGCGTTAGCTATGTAAAAACTTATCCACAATAGCAATTGCAGGAGAACTCACATCGCGTTCCCATGATATGTCCTCCGTACTATGGTCTCCTCCACTTAGATGGCAGCGTATGGCTTCTGTAGAGTCCACCACACACACAGGCCAGCCCCAAACACCAGCGATATGGCGAATCTTTGTAGTCTGTGATTTTGCAAGGGCTTTTGTATTTGCTTTCATCTCATCTATGGAATCAGAAAGACTCATGCCTCCACCAAAATATTTGCTTAGTTCTCGCACACCAATTGCCTTAGCGAGCCCAGTGTGGTTGCCAATCTTATGAGCCAGCGTAGTATCAAAATACTCTTTTAGTTCCTCAACTAAGCCAGAAGCAACCATATCATCAATACGGCGACACAGATACTCATTAAGAACCAGCTCATGCGTATGGACCCAAAGTAGACAACTTTCGAACCTTAAATTTGGCTTATACTTTGGTATCAAAAAAGGATTGGCAAGGGAGGGATCAAGGTGGTCAGCAAGAAATCCATGCATAAGTGAGTTTGACCCACCTACCAGAACTGGAACTCGACCACGCCTTGCAATAGACTCTGCAGTAGTTGTTGCAATAGATCGAAAGGAAGGTACAGACACATCATCCGCAATTGATGAAATAACCCCAATTAAGTGATGAGGAATACCACCTTGATCATTCGGCCGGATCTTGTTAGTTGTGATATCAAGACCAGCATATATTTGCATCTTGTCCGCATTTATCACTTCACCACCAATCACCTTGGATATGTCAATTGATAACTTCGTCTTGCCTGTGCCAGTGGCACCCATGATTACCACCGGTTTAATCGACATCATCTACGAGATGTAGTTTGATCCTGCAGAGGTGAGGGGGGATGGGGTGGAGTGGTAGAGGGGAAAGTGCTTCTTGCCCTTTAAACCCTAGGTCGACCAGCCCATGTATATGAAGAGTCGATGGTGTAGTCGGGCAAGAAGAGGGGATGGGGGTAAGTGCTGTGAGCGTTGATAACCTAGGTCTGGCAAACTAAACAATGTACACTAGCAGGCATTCCTATAACTACTTATGTACTACCATGGATACACTCTGCAGAAAAACTTAATTATGCACATGTATGCAGTAACGTAATGCAAAGATGTATGAGTACAATATAATATGTATCATATGTATGTGGACAAATCCATAGGTCCACAGGTGTGGCGAATGGAAGGAACTTCCTCTAGACAATCAAAGAAGAGGCAACCCGGCAAAGGAGAAGCTGAAGTGTCAGGTGCCTGCACATATTTCTTTACTTTCCCATCCTCTCATGTATTTGTGCAAAAGTCATGTTCTGCCTATAATCAGTTCGAGGACATCATAACCATCTCCTTTCCATTTCTTTCATACTCTTGCTTGCTAGATCTCTTGTTATCATCTCTAATTGTAGGTTACTTTGTTCCGTTCTGATGATTTCATTCTTTGGACATTTAAGGGACATGCTCCATTGTAGGTAACATTGTGTCTAGTTTTGTTGTCTTTGTGTGCTTTTATGCCTACCCAAACCAACGAGTAGAAATCTTGTGGCGTGACGCAAATAACAGCTAGCTATTCTGTAGCAAGACGTATGCATGGCGTGGGCAAAAGTCCCCGGGGAACTGAACGATTGATTAATCGGACCACCATCATTTACCTTACTGAATCTAGTTAATATATACACTCCACCTTAGAATAAACGATAGTATTTAGTTTCTGGAAAGGAGGGAAACAAACAATGGTACTCCGTAAAATATATATACCAAATTACTATAAAAATTATTTCTCAAGCTACGAAGAATAATCTAAGTGGAGACATGGGCCCCTCAAGAACCCTCGTTATAGTGTTTATTATTTCCATCTATAATGTAATCCCACATGGTGTTGTGCTTTGAGTTTAGTGATGTTGGTTGTTTGAATTCCACTTGAGCAAACATTTCTCTATGTCAATATACCATTTCTCTACACCAATATACCAGTGATTTTATTTAGTGACCTAGAATAGATATTATGTAATGGATGCCAAACTCTATCGCCCTTACATAACATCATACTGTAAAATACATATTAGCTTCTATTGAGATATTTTTTAGTACAACATACATATGATCCCTAAGATTTGATATATACCAAGAAGATCATCTTCCACGATATGGTAGTGGAAAAAATTAATTAGCTATAGCTTCTGTGGGGATGCTTTCGAGTAACATGTATACATGATCCCTAAGATTTGATATATCAAGCAGATCACCCGCAGCGAAACGCGGGCACAGTGGCTAGTTTTCTTAACAGCACTCCCCTCCCCCGTGCTGCCGTGCGAGCGACCTGGCGATTCACAGACAATGCAGGCCCCGTGCTGCGACATGGCGATTCACGTGTGCCTGCCGAGTGCCGAGGCCGCCGGCCGACCGGCGGCTGGCGTCGCGTTTCGGCGCCGAAGTTGCTGACCAGTGCGCTCGCGATGGGTCGCGCGACCACGACCTCGACCTCGACCTCGTCCAGTCCGCGGCCCGAGGCGGGGACCGGGGACGCGGCCGCTGTCTCACCGTACGGCTGGGCAGCGACGTGGTCTCGTCCGATTCGGCCCCTGGACGCTGGAGGCCCCCCTGCCCGGCTGCCCCGTGTCCGGCTGTCCCTGTCCGCGCTGGGTGCATGCACCTGCGACTGCGAACGAGGCCTCTGCCTCTCCCTGTCCACCCGTCACGTTTTCACGTGGGCGGGGCAGGAATCGCCGCTGCGGTGCCTGAACCTGAACTGAGCGTGCACGCGTCGGACGCCTCGGGCCATGTGCCGGCACGTGAAGAGGGTGCCGACGCAGCGTGCGTGGCTCGGGCCTGGTTTAGATTCCAAATTTTTACAACCTAGACAGTGTAGCACGTTTCGTTTGTATTTAATAAATTTTGTCCGATCATGGGCTAACTAGGCTCAAAAGATTCGTCTCGTGATTTACAACCAAACTGTGTAATTAGTTACTTTTTTTACCTACATTTAATGCTCCATGCATGCGTTCAAAAATTGATATGATGGAGAGAGAGTGAAAAAACTTAACTTTGGGCCTCGGCTTCCTCCGCCTTCTTCCTGTCTCTGGGAACGTTGCTGAGCGCTGCTTGTTTGGATTTGGATGGAGGAGGCGTCGCGCACGCGCAATCTACTGTACATACAGTAGGTCAGTGTTGTTGTAGGCGTATCATTTTCGTTTGGTCACGCAGCTGGCTGTTTTCATAAACAAGTTCTCCGTCGACCATTGACACCGATGGAACGTCCGTTGAGCACAGCAGAGCATGGTCACCAAGTCCTTGAGGTGCTTGTGGACTGGTTTGTCCATGTACACTTGGTTTTTATGGTGGCCAACAACATGCATGCAGGTTTACTTTTAGTTAGTTTTTATTATATATATTACATTATGGTAGTGGTAGAACTTGATGGTTCAGGAGCATATATAGGCACATCGTTATGGTGTTTTTTAATAATAGGTAATAATAGCATATATATATTGATAATTTAGATGTAGATTTGAAATTGTATTTTAGTTTCACTACTGCACAAAACATTTTCACCGCCTGTTCAAAGGCAGACTTGGCTCGGTGGGGCAAAAAAAAAATGGCGAATGATCTGGCGGTGAAAACTATCATGGGTTTCGTCGCTAGACCATCCGCCGAACTAGCGTTGACAGCACTTATCACTACCAGTTTTTGCCCACTACGCCACGCCACTAACGATGATGAGAAGTTTTACCGTCGGTTGGAAGGTAGATAGCGCAGTGGTCATTTCAGCCAGCAGTGAAAATCGCTATCACTGCTGACTCGATGGACGGTCCGGCGGTGAAAAGCACCACAGTTCTCACTAACGGATCATATGCCGAACCGATGGGTTGTTCAGCCACTACGCTCCACCCATTATGATTCGAGGACAACATTACTGATGCTATTAATATTATGCTACATTTAAATTAGTATTCTAAAAGTGCATTATCACTGTTGACCTAGACAAATCGTTGGTGATACGGTAAAACTGCAATGATAACCAAGACATCATGCCAGATAAAATGCTGCACCGACGGTGATGATCAAGACATCTCTGCCAGATCAAGTGATGCACCGGCAGTGATGTTCAAGATGTCACCACCGGATCAAACGCCACTTAGGGGCGATGATCAAGACATCACTGTCGGATCAAATGGCGTACCGATGGTTATGAGCTCTTCATCACCCCGGACACTATGCTGGACCGATGATAATCATCATTTCATCACCTCAGGACCAAATGACACACCGTCAGTGATGATCTCTTCATCACCGTCGTATCATATGTTGGAGCGGCGGTAATCATTACTTCATCACCACAGGGAACATCCTCACTGGATCATCTGCCGAACCGGCAGTAATAATTTCACAAACGGTGGTGAAAACTGACAGTGAAGGAGGTTCTAGTAGAATCGACGGTGATGAGTACTCTGTAGTAGTTTTATTTTAACAATAAAAAATGTTGGTGATTTAGATGCAAATCTAGGAGATTCATTTATTATACTTGTGTCATAATGGGATGATAGCTAATGAAAATTTTGGGGTTACATCGATAGACTTAGGGTTTGCTTTATGTCATATTTTTCATAAATTGCTAGATAGATGAAATTTCAAGAGGCTATTTCAGATTATGTACCATAATGTCAAAGACAGTAATTTGGATGCAAATTTAAAGAGTTACTTTAGACTATCTTTCATAACAGTAGATGTGAACAATTTAGATAAAATTTAAGGGACAATTTAGACTGCCTTTTTAATTGCAGAGTTGGATAGTTTAGAGGTAAATTAGATTGGATTAGATGGCTATTATTGTTAATTATAATTGAAGTCTACTGAAGCGATGGCCGAAAGTTTCTTGCTTTTTTAAGAATGTTGTAAATTTATATATTTTCTATGGTGTCTCGGAATTTAAGGGTGTTCTGCTAGGAGTGTCAGCCTTCCATTATTATATAGTATAAAATAAAAGACACAAATGTGTTATCATGTCAACCTAAAGTGTTTTTAGATTAGTTTATGATGTTTTAGTTAATTACTAATAGTATACCCAATTGGATTCTAAAAATAAGAGGCGCTCGGTTCACATGGCTATTATATTAGGATACCGCCGCTAGCTTCCTAAAGGCTTGCTGCATCACCTTTCCTTGCATTGTTCGCTTTTAGTTTTGTGCATCCATCCTTTCTGATCAACCCGAATTATTTGTGACCCGACACCGACACTGCTCCCACAACTCCCCGAGAAACCCTATCACTGATCGCCACCACGTGAGACAACCAGCCCTAATAAAAAGAAAAACGAGGGAAGCACCACCTAGTGTCACCGCCATGGATTGAGGAAAGGACCTTTGCATTGGGAGACGAGACGGGATTGAGAATGAATGATGGGGATGGAGATTTGGAGAGAAAAAAAAACCGTGCGTCGTGCATAATGCATGTAATGGATTAAAAGCAAAGCTAACTGGCTGAAAGAATCTTTACGGTCTACCTCTCAGTCTATTCATATAATAGTTAGCTATTTATTATTAATATATGATTCACTTGTCTCTCTCGTAAAAAAAATTTAGTTCTTGTGGCTAAGCCAGCTATAAACTTACAACACGTTTCTCATCTCATCTCTCCTCCACCACAACATTTATGGCCTCCTTATGTATAGCTTGTTATTATACTTACTCTAACATTAACTACAATGGGGGGCGGGCGGGATCGATCAGCGGCCTGAACAAAATGGAACTGTGCATATGCTCTGTGCCTCGGAGGGATGTGGGTTTGCCCGGACAACTCATGGCATGATTTGGGGGAAAGTGGACGCATATATTAAAAGATAGTTCAATTGGATTTATTTAATTACTTACAAGAACTCACATGGATAGCCAGCGTTGGCGTTAGCTATGTAAAAACTTATCCACAATAGCAATTGCAGGAGAACTCACATCGCGTTCCCATGATATGTCCTCCGTACTATGGTCTCCTCCACTTAGATGGCAGCGTATGGCTTCTGTAGAGTCCACCACACACACAGGCCAGCCCCAAACACCAGCGATATGGCGAATCTCTGTAGTCTGTGATTTTGCAAGGGCTTTTGTATTTGCTTTCATCTCATCTATGGAATCAGAAAGACTCATGCCTCCACCAAAATATTTGCTTAGTTCTCGCACACCAATTGCCTTAGCCAGCCCAGTGTGGTTGCCAATCTTATGAGCCAGCGTAGTATCAAAATACTCTTTTAGTTCCTCAACTAAGCCAGAAGCAACCATATCATCAATACGGCGACACAGATACTCATTAAGAACCAGCTCATGCGTATGGACCCAAAGTAGACAACTTTTGAACCTTAAATTTGGCTTATACTTTGGTATCAAAAAAGGATTGGCAAGGGAGGGATCAAGGTGGTCAGCAAGAAATCCATGCATAAGTGAGTTTGACCCACCTACCAGAACTGGAACTCGACCACGCCTTGCAATAGACTCCGCAGTAGTTGTTGCAATAGATCGAAAGGAAGGTACAGACACATCATCCGCAATTGATGAAATAACCCCAATTAAGTGATGAGGAATACCACCTTGATCATTCGGCCGGATCTTGTTAGTTGTGATGTCAAGACCAGCATATATTTGCATCTTGTCCGCATTTATCACTTCACCACCAATCACCTTGGATATGTCAATTGATAACTTCGTCTTGCCTGTGCCAGTGGCACCCATGATTACCACCGGTTTAATCGACATCATCTATGAGATGTAGTTTGATCCTGCAGAGGTGAGGGGGATGGGGTGGAGTGGTAGAGGGGAAAGTGCTTCTTGCCCTTTAAACCCTAGGTCGACCAGCCCATGTATATGAAGAGTCACACGGTGAGAAGCATGCCAGTTCTCATAGTAAACTGAGAACTACCCAGCAGGCTTGTCACCATGGACATTGCAAGAGTCTGGGTACTGGTAAACTGCAGGCAACTAATAACAGAGGAATGTTGCTTACCAATGGATCCTTTAGTTAGTTATCACACAACCCGATCTCCAAGATGCATAAGTACCTCTTTCCCAATAGGCTCGTCACCATGAATATGCATAAGTATCTCTTTCTGAATAGCAACAGTTCTGAAATCTGAGTTGAAAATAGCCGCAAAGAAAAGAAGAAATGAACATGTCCACAAGCTAGTATTTAACTGACTGATGCAAGACAGACATGAAAAGGCATTGGCAGGGTGGCTAAACAAACCAGGAGAATAGCAAAGTATATTGCTCGTATTTCACTGTCCGAAATCCCTAAACTTGTTAGCTGCACAAATCCCAATCAAGCCCGCTGCACACTGCATAATGTCAGGTTGCACTAAGCTAAAAAAAGAATAAAAATCTGAAATTGTGTAGCCAATCCAGAGATAAAAACAATCTCAATCCAAAGATAAAATAGAGAGGATGTATCCAGTTGAGGTTGCAATCCCTAAGAACAATGAGCATTTGTATCAGTTAACAAAATATAAAGAGGAAGAGTCTATTTTTTTCTTACTTGATACAGTAATGCTATACAAATGGAATACATCATGTCCAAGAGCACCCCAAAGTGATCTTATTCCCACAACAGAAGACATATCAGCCCTGAAAAGGCATGAGATCCAAAACCACCCTTGATTTTTTTTTGGGTCTAGAATTGAGTTAGTATCAAGTCAGGTTTGTTTGCACTGCCTTCATAACTGAACCAATTGTGATATTAGAATGTGCTAAAGTTGCTATGAATGTGTTTTTTTGTTTGGTTAGATGGAAATATATAGAGATTGAGGACAAACCTTGATCACTTCTGCCTAGAACTGAGGAAGTTTGAAGTCAGGTTCCTTTGCGCCGGGCAACATGATTTGTTGGGATGTAACTATCTTTGGAATATGTGAGGAAACAATAGTTGTAGCATTCTTTTCCTGTTGGTGATGTTAAAGCAATCTTCTCTGTCCTATCACGAGGATAGACTACAGGCCATGAGGAAATAATTAGTAACGCATGGAGAAAATGGTAACGTAATGATGCAGCAAATCTGTCAAGAGAGGACGGCAAAAACGCATTTGATACAGCAAGTACTACCAGGTTATCAAGAAAAGGATAAACCATATAAGGCAGATGTAGTAGCACTAACTGAAAATTAATGACGTTACTACCTTATAACACAATAGCAATAAAAGATAATTAATGGAAGAGTAAGTCTCTCAAAGCAACACTAACATTCATGAACAATGTATTTAAGGGATGATCCATTTATGTGAAATAGAGGAGCCTTAATTGAAAATGGGACTATATGTGGAACTTTTTCAAGAAAAAATGATCTAGTAATCAGTATCGATGGAAACTTGTGTGAGCTTATTTGCCTTTTTTTTGCAATGCTTTGGTCTGAGGCTTAATGTAACTAAATTAAGCGAACTTAATTCTTAGAGACACTTAATAGAGGAAGTTGTACTGCACTTCGCTAAGCACTAAGTATCAGTGCCCATATTTAAACCTTTAACCCTCACTGACCCCTGCTATTCTATTTGAACAAATCCAAATGCATGTATAACCCCGACTCCGTTGTTTTATAAAGGGAGCAAGCCTCACTGTAATACCATTATATATAAAAGAACTGCACTAATAAAAGTGGAGCACCACTATTCTGAGGGAGCATCATACCTTTTATGGAGCAGTGCTGCAAGGAATCATGCTAACATTAGTGTTTACATACCAGGCTGCAACAATTAAAGCAAAATCCAGCTAAATTAGATTTAGCTAAATTAAATTCAGCTTTTTTTTTGGTTTTAGGCAGCTGTGAGCAGAATGCACAACATGGACAGGAAAAAGAGAAGTACTGCATTAGCGAGACTGCCATTGTGGATAATATAGCATGTAACACTATGAACGAAACTAATTAGTAACATGAGCACACACCTGAGCAGACTAACACGACGGTGTCAGAGGTGGCGAACTTGTAGAGCAGACTCCCAGCAATGAAATGGAAGGACGAGCCTAGGCAATAGGCTGTGTCAACGGAGCTCTGAACAGATGAAGGCGTCACTATAGCATGGGCAGCAAAAAGAAGCTCACAGCATTAGCGACACCGCCAATGTGGATAATACAGCATGTAACACTATGAACGAAACTAAGTAGTAGTATGAGCACACACGTGGGCATACTAAGACGACGCCGTCAGTATCGGCGAATGTGTAGAGCAGGCTGCCCGCAACGAAATGGCAGCAACAGCTAAAGCAACAGGGCCTGGTAAGGAGGCAACAACAATTTGGGCAACAGGGTCTGGTAAGGAAGCCAAGAACAGGTAAAGGCATCACCCAGACTTCTACTCAAAATAAAAACTGAAAAGGAAGCAATGGCAGTTGCCACGGAGATAAACAGAAAAGGATTTAACCTGAAAACCAACGAAGCCGGAATAAAGCGACGGAGAGCAGCCGCCTGAACCACCAATGTGACTGCGCCGACGGCAGGGCGGGGGAGGGGGGAGCCAACGCTGAGCACCCCTCCCCCGCACTCCCCACACGGTTAAACCTGGCCCAGAAAACTGCACTGAACCACGACGACAGGAACGACGAAGCGCTCGGATCTGTCAACCAATCGACGATTGGAGCAAGGCATCTAAAAGGAGGCAAGCAAGGAGCAGCGAGGACCACCCTGCTCGCGCATCAATCGACCCAATCGACCCTTCTGTTCTGCTTGCTAACCATACATTTGGTAAATTGAAAGACTTAGCCAAAATTTTATATATCCATCTCACGGTAAACTAGGGCGTTAGGTTAAATTTAGGGTGTTTGATGTGCTTGCTAACCATCGGCCTCACCAAACGTAGGCCTCCAAAGGGCAAGGTCCACCCTTCTGTTCTGCTCGCGCATCAATCGACCCTTCTGTTCTGCTTGCTAACCATACGTTTGGTAAATTGAAAGACTTAGCCAAAATTTTATATATCCATCTCACGGTAAAACTAGGGCGTTAGGTTAAATTTAGGGTGTTTGATGTGCTTGCTAACCATCGGCCTCACCAAACGTAGGCCTCCAAAGGGCAAGGTCAACCCTTCTGTTCTGCTCGCGCATCAATCGACCCAATCGACCCTTCTGTTAGCCCCGTCCGACATTGTTTTTATGGTTCAGATCGCCTTGTTCCTATTTTTCACTATGAGTTTTTGTCTTCTCATGATTGGACTGAAGGAGAACATGTTTCGTAACATGCATGTTGTTGGCTCAACCTGCTCTACGCATGGAGAAAGCACAAGGATAGAAAATCTGGTATTATGCTATAGCCTAGATTCTCCACGCACTCCGCAGCCTCTGAGCATGGCCACGATAGCTTGCTCTTTTAGCCCCGTCCGATATTGTTTTTATGGCTCAGATCGTCTCGTTCCTATTTTTCACTATGAGTTTTTGTAACATGCATGTTGTTGGCTCAACCTTTTAGTATATGCTTGCTCTACATATGGAGAAAGCACAAGGATAAAAAAATCTGGTATTGTCCTACAGGCTAGATTCTCCACGCATGCTGCCGGTGGTCTCAACCATATGCATGCAGCAGATAGCATGCATGCATCATAGAAGCTGCAACGCTACTGTGTGAGGTGACATGAATACAGAAGCTGCAACGCTACTGTGTGAGATGACAAGAAGCTGCAACGCTACTGTGTGAGGTGACAAGAAGCTGGTGCTGCAGTGCAAAAATGAGTGGATGATCAGTTCCCTCTGTTGGTCCCACGTCGTTCCATAAACTTTTGTCTTCTACAACTACAGACATTGGACTTCACGCTATCCGATCGATTAAATTGGGAAAAATTTTGAACTCCAGACGTCCATTTAATCTCGTACATGATATTGATCCTTCATGCCGAATATCTATGCTAGCACAACAGCACACAGCGTGCCAATCTTTTGTCCTTTCTATGTAATTATGCATGTTGCCTACTGAAGCATTTCTCATGATAGGACCCGGGAACAGGCCTCCAATGATAGTAGCACTAGCAGTAGAGAGAAACTGCTTCAGTTCTCAGGATCCTTTTTTTCAACAAGAATAAAGTGACAGATGGATACGTTTCGTGCATCATATATAGGATAATAACCATCTTGTTTGAAAGCTAGAACCATTCTAGGGTTACTTATTATTACTAGCCTGCTGCAATGTCATAGCATCGACTGAATGATTTTTGGTTTTATAGGGTTGTGGCGGTATGGAATCATGACCTGGGATCCCGCAGGAGGTATAGCTGTGCTGTGACAACCCACCCAGCTTTGGTTCAGAGTGTAGTGCGTATGTATGATGTTTGGCACACAGCCACAGTGGCACATACGTACACGCACACACTCCCAATCCTTGAATATCGCACACGTGAGTCAGGCAGGCACACTGTGGCCTGTGGTGACTGCCTGACTGGTGAGAGAGGAGGGAAGAAGAGGAAGCTACCTTCGTGCTGCAATTTGCCGCCTTCTCACGATATCGATGAATCACTGCAATGAATATAGAGCATGCATGAAATGTCACCATCATGCACTTCCACACAAAGAAGACAAAAGGGCATCAGACGGCATGCATGCATGAAATGTCACCATCGTACTAGTGCATCATTTGTACCTTGTTGCTACTATATTACTTGGTCCATGGGTCATTAGCGCAGATTAGTACCTTAGATATTTTGAAAAGTTGATTTCTTTGTTATTCCCAGACCAGTGCATGGGTTGAATTTGATTACTACATCGTTCTTACCAGTTTAGTACATGGATTTAAATTTTTCATTGTTCGCAGTAGATTAAATTAACCATGCATTATGTGCCCATGTTAACCTAGGGCATGTCTATTTCTTATTCGTCGTGTTCTTACCGATAGTGCGTTCCAAGATTCTCCTCTTGCCTATATAATCATGCCCTTCCTGCTGCTCCACGGCACCCCTTCATCTGTCTTTGCCTTTGTTATGTTCTTCAAGTACTGCCTACTCGAGACACTCGTGTAGGGCAGTGAAAGTTGAACTAGGAGACATTTGGTGCTAGAATATCAAGTTAGATATACTGAAACTGATGGTCCTATGAAGCATATTAAAAAAAGTAGTACCAGACACCTTCCATACATTTAATTTTGTGGCCACCTCATGTCAAGAAACATTGCAAATTTACAGGCACAAAATCTGCCGGCCTTTAAATCGTGTTAGACCTTTTCCTTGGGAATCGGATCAACAAGAAAATATGTCGTCTGTGCATGCTTCTTGTCACTTTTGAGTTTGGTACCTTTATCTATGGAGATGATTTTATGCTCCCTATAGGTGATCCACCAATAATGTTTCATGGAGGGGGCGCCTGCTAGCAACACAAGGAAGAAGGTTCGGAGAGAAGGCTCCTCCTCCCAGCCAGGTGCGCTCTCTTGTGGTTGCATTATATATTTGCTTATTGTGTATAAGTAGCAAATTTGCTATCAATGTTGCAGGAGTTGCTACACCATCTACTGGGAGAACTATACGGGAGAGGCAGGAGCGCCGAAGATCTATAATAAGAGCGAAGAAAGAAGGTAGTTATTGAAGTACTTCCTCCGTCCCTAAATAATTGTCGCCGTTGGTGTACGTGCCGTAAGTTTGACTTGAGTTGGAGAAAATGCGTGCAACATTAGTATCTCCAAATAAATTTGTTAAAAAACTAGATTCAAAGATCTTTCCAATAATACTAATTATGTACGATACATATTAATATTTTTAATATATATTTAGTCAAAATTATTTTTCGGAAAGCGAAAACGACAGATATTTAGGGACGGAGAGGAGTGTGTTTATAATCCAAAGATATTGGTGCGCTCTTCGCAAGCCATGGACCCCTATATTATATTGGGGTACTAGCTAGGGTAGATTCTCTAGGATGACCAACTAATTATCTTACGTTGTTGTAGGTAGGGTTATAGGTTCTAGTAAGAGGGCAGCAGAGGGAGGGCAGTAGTGTCAGAGGCTAAAAGCAAGGTCAAGGAAAGAAGGTACTTGTTTGCATGTGTGTGTCTATATATTGCAAGCAGAAAAATCATATTTTCCTTGGTGGTGGTTGCAGACGACGAGATATCATACTACGGGCCTCTTGCGCACAAGTGTCAGTACTGTGGTGCGCAGTTTTGGTACCAAGAGCGTGTGAAAAGAACGTATCGAGGTGAAGGAGACCGTGTACGTTTTCATCTCTGTTGTAGGGGAGGTAAGGTGAGCTTGCCTCTTCTAAAAGATCCCCCTCCATTTCTAGCTGGTTTGTTGAACCCAAATGGTGATACTTTCTCTAAATACTTCATCAAATCTATACGTTCATACAACTCCATGTTTGCTTTCACTTCACTCGGTGCTAAAATTGACATGGATATAAACAAGGGTCCTGGCCCGTATGTCTTTAAAATTAATGGACAGGTCCACCATCGAATTGGATCTTTACTACCAGATGAGGGTAAGTCTCCTGTATATGCACAACTTTATATTTATGACACTGATAATGAGGTTGAAAATCGAATATCAATTTTTGATAGGGATAGGGACTGTGAGGGTGAGAATGAAATTGATAGAAGAATTGTCCAGGGCTTAGTGAGGATGTTTGATGCAGCAAATGAGCTGGTGAAATCCTTTAGGCAGCTAGGGACCTATTGGTCCAAAACAATAGTTGCCGCCAATTGCGTCTCAGGTTATTGCACGATAGATCGAAAGCTGCACCTCAGTACAATGCACCAACAGGATCCGAGATAGCTGCTTTGATAGTTGGTGACTTTTCGGAGGAGAAGAAGAGTCCTGATATAATAATTCAGGATAGAGGCGATGGGCTTAGAAGGATTAGTAACCTTCATTCTAATTACATGGCTTTGCAGTACCCAGTTCTTTTCCCATATGGTGAGGAGGGCTTCAAACTAGGGATCAAGTATAGCCACACGGGGACCTTGCGGGTTAAATCTAGGGGTGAGGTTACCATGCTCGAGTATTATGCTTTCCGTTTACAACAACGTAGCTGTGAGGCCACTACATTGTTATGCGGCGACCGATTATTCCAGCAGTATATAGTCGATGCATTTGCTTCAGTAGAGGAGAATAGGCTTCGATTTATTATTAAAAACAATAAGAACCTAAGGTCGGAGATTTACAAGGGTATTCATGACGCACTACACAAGGGTGATTTTGACGGAAACAATGTTGGTAAGAAAGTTATATTGCCTGCTAGCTTTACTGGGAGCAAAAGATACATGGTACAAAACTACCAGGACACAATGGCTATTTGTAGGTTCTATGGGCCTCCAGGCTTGTTTATCACCTTTTACTTGTAATCCCAAGTGGCAAGAAATAGATGACTCCCTTGCATTTATACCAGGCCAGAAAGCTAACGCTAGACCTGATATGGTTAGTCGGGTTTTTAAATTGAAGGTTCAGGAGCTGGTTTCGGTGCTGAAGAAGGGTGCTTACTTTGGAAAATCACGAGCAGGTACGACTGCTATTTTTAACATACTCGGTATCTACTAGCATTTCTCACGCTAATTTGTAACTAGCTCTTGGTCAAATCTAGAGTATGCATGGTGAAAAAGTAGGCAATAGTTGCATGCTCCAAGGATGCATGGGTGCATCAGACTAGCTAGCAGCATGCATGCAGAAAGTAGGCCATCGTATGCCCTGCACAAGAGTTGAGGCTCACAGCTCTCCTACTAGCTTTTTTGTGTGGAGGGCACGGGCATCCATGCTGAGACTAGGAGACACCGCCATCCTCGATAAAAGTAGCAGGCAGCACTCATGGTTGCCAGACCTGCCCAACAATGCATCCTGCAACGACAACGAGTACTGTGGCCTGTGGCCCTGCGTGCTATTGTAGGCCACAGCTATGTGTTCCAAGTAGTTATCAGGAACAACCTTTTAGGACAGGGCAGCTGTGTTTTCAGGCCAGAAGGTTATTCAATCCTCCAAGTGTACGTAAAAGCGTTCTTGCTAATGTCACTCCCGGTAATGGGCCGTCCGATGCAATTACAGAGTCTGCCATTCCTGGTGAAAGCACTCCACAGGAACTGAAGCAGATTTTTTTATCGTTTCACAATTCACCAGAACGACGAAATGTCTATAATACCTTTTTTATTCTTTTTATCTTCTCTTTTTCTTTTCTTTTCCCAACCTTATCTGCTAGGTGAATACGGTGGGTTTCATACCCACTACCACTGCTTGTGCAGTGTTGCCTCGTTGGTGCGGCGTGGCACGGGGATGGGTCTAACCGGACCGAGGTGACTGCTGTCACATCGGTATTTGCGGGGTTAGCGCGGCATGCTTACCTTTGTCAGAACGGGCACGTTGCGCAGGGCTCGACCTCTTTCTGTCTTTCACAGGGTTCGTGACGTGAAAAAGAGGTCGCGTATTTGAGCATCACGCGGCCTAATGTTGGAGGAAGAGATCGTGATCGTCCCCGGCCTTAGCGCCTGTCCTGCTTTGCTCTGCTTTTACCGGGCCTTAGTTGGTTGGGCCTTTGCTAACTACTATGTTACGGACCATGCAGCCCGCTAACTAATCGGTGTCTGGAGACACACAGGTCGTGACCCCGACAAAGGGAGTACGCTGCATTTTTTGAGAAAGCTATTTATCCAACTATATGGTCAAAGTTGTGCCTTTACTTCTCTTTCGTGGCCGCGTGATATCAAAGTACGGATAATTATGGTTGGAGAGAGTAAACATGGCGAAACTTCTCCGCCTGGATTCAGGTTATATACTACTCGTGACAACTCGTATCTTGCTGCTTTATTATAGGATATAGCAAAAAATGTACTCCATTCTAAATTATAAAATATTTTGGTTTTCCTAAATTTATTATACTAGCAAATGTGTCCATACGTTGTAAATAAAAATCTATAAAACATTTACGAAAAACGAGGACCAAAATGATACATATCTATCTATGTTATGCTATTTTCATAAAATGTTAAAGCTATTTTTTTATGATGACTATGTCATCCACAATAATATGACAATACCCTATTAAGCCTGTATCAAATTTAAAATACAATCTTTATAGTTTTTTTTCTCTTCTGTTGCAAAATGCACAAAACTATTTATTGTAAATGTATCATAATTTTAGTTTCATACTATCCATTGGTATAGTTAAATTTTGAGTTATATGACTTCCTTTGTGGACTCATAAAAATTGTAATTTTAATCTCTGATTAAAATAAGTAAGATGTATATATAGTTACCAATGTGTCAAAGACGTACTGGTGTATCTGGTGATTATGACGTGAAGCATCTCTCGGTTTCTACATGGTAGATCTAGTCGAGGATTGCTTTTGGAGATATATTTATTAGACTAGATTGGATAACAAACTTCTCCAGACTTCAATTTGCGATTTGATTACTTGGACCATTTGTTGAACCGGATTATAATAATAATATAAGTTTTTTCTCAATTAAAACTATATTAATAATTTGATAGTGAAAATATATATTTGTAGGTCCAGAGCTCAAAATATTATATTTTTATTTATTTTATTTTTATATAGGAAAAACAAAATTAGAAAAAAAGAGGGGGAGCGTGAAAGGGAATTACGGACATAAGTAATGCAGGGAAAAACAGGACGCAAACCAAAATCAACGTGAAAAACACAGAAGCAAACCAATTTTTTTAACGTAATGTAACACTCCAGGCCCGGCATAGGGCAGAGGCCCACTCTAGCGGCTTCCGAGCGCGAGCACGGCAGCGACCCCATCAGCCCCGCGCGGCGGCCCTGCAACTAGCGGCTTCCGAGCGCGAGCACGGCAGCGACCCCGGCAGCCCCGCGCGGCATCCCCGCGCCCGGCACCGTAGCTCTCGCCCCCAACAGCTCGCCCCTCGGCGACCCGGCGGCCCCCGCGCTTGGCGGCGCCCGGACGCCCCAGCGAGGGCAAATCTGCCCGTTGCCGTGCGCTGGGCCCACGGGAGCAGGCGGAGCCGATGGAAGCTACGTTTTTCAGCTCCCACCCTCTCTCTTCTCTTCTCTCAGCGGATATTCCGCGACTCCGAGCGTGAAGCCATTTGCCTTGCCACCGTTTGGTTGGAGAGCAAAAATGGCTCCAGGAGCTGCCTAAGGAGCTGTACCAAGGAATAGCTGTGCATTTATACGAGGATAGAAACTTAATGCAAGAACTGCTATAGTTACTACTCGAGCTTTCAAACTGAAGGTTAAAGCTTGTTTCTTTGATAAAAAAGGGTACTTATTTTTGTAAGACACGTGCATGTGTGAAAGTAAAAAAATTTCGCTCTCTTTGCCTCGTGTTGCCTTAGATGACAAATCATCTACGGATAACAGATAACCATACAATACTAGCTTTTTCTGATAGTTCGTACCTATGCATTTGGTCAACACCAGAGACATCCACAGGATTGTAGGAGTATCTAGCTTTTCCAGCGTGCGGAGCAGGCAGTAGTGGCGTGCTTCTAGGATGTATGCATGCGTCAGATTGGCTACCAACATGCATGCATACGAGTATCAAGCTATCTAGCAGGTAGCAGCAAGCATGCAGAAGGTAGGCCACCACATGTGTTGCCAGAATCGATGCTCTTCTTGCTTCTTCGTGTCGAGCATCTTGATAAAAGTAGCAGTCAACAACATCCTTCTGCTCAGTCATGCATGTTATTATTGCATACCAGTTTTGAGTCCCTTTCCTTTACCTGTCACCTAGGTACACGTCCTTTGCATTTTCATGCTTCTTCGTGTCCATTAGTTCATTCTAAATGAGGGTTATTTACAAATTAGAGGGGAATCTATCAATGCATCGTATATGATATATTTTGATGACACATGTATAAGTTTCATCCATAGAATTTTCTACATCCATAAATATACCACATATATAAACACTTTATGTGCTAGCTGTTGGATTTATATATTCCACTAATCTATAATACTGAGCTCCAGAAGCCCGGTCTGACCAACGTTCACATTTTTGGTGCCTTAAAGGCTACTCGATGTACCCATCCACTTTGTTTATTGATAATTAGTCGACTATACAAGTTAGCTGACCGTTGTATTGGCCGTTCTAGCATCAGCTAATGGTTTTATAGCCCACACATGAAGACAGTTCAAAGGCAGCAAATAAAATGCGATAAATAGGTGGACCTGCATGGGACTTGTGCAGATGCTCCTCATGTGTGGTGGAGGGTTCAAATTAGTTCTCCATCTCGTGATTGGCTACATGTGCCCCTCGAAAAGAACAGTCTTAGCCATCGATCGTTTAGCATGGTTCCTTGCTTAATTAATGATCCAAACACAATATACATGTCCTAGTGTCCACTAAGAACGAGGACCAGATTGTCCCGTACGTACATATATTATAGATGTGGCAAACGTCACATGGAACCTAGATGGAGTCCGATTGTTTGGGCCTCTCGATTATTCTACGTGCCCCTTCTTCTTAGTAGAATGGTGCACGTACCGGTCTTCCCTTGCGTGGACTCTTAGGCAACGCGGCCTCCTTATTGAGTGAGCACATAGGCGGCATGGCATCATGTGCGCTGAGTGACCACCTAGAAAGGGCAGCGTTCTCCGTATTGAGGGAACACCTGGCTTTGACATGTACCTTCTGCTTCTTTGCTACTCGAGCAGCAGGGTAGAAATCATCCAGATCACGGTATTTGATGATCCCTTCCATGCATCCAGTATTATCTGGAGGGCCACGTGCCTCCACTTCTACCTACATGTAGCGAATCATTAGGCAATCACGGGCTGTGTCTGGTTTTGATGGCAAAGGGAGATGTCTTAGTCAGTACTCAAGGTAAGATAATAAATCGTTTACCTTGCATCCGACCGAGCAAAACTGGGCCACATCCATTAGGGCATGTTTGCATGAAATACAATCAGACCTATGGGGCCGGCCGCCCCGGCGCTTTAATCTGACCATGGAGCCTCTACGGGTGCCCCGCTTGGTGAGATGTAGGACCTTAAATCCATTATGTTCGTACTGTTGTATCCCCGTTATATCGATCGCCCCTACGATATCTTGGACCCGTACCACTTCATTCAATGCTGCTTTACGCACCTGTATGATGATTTTTGAGGCATTAGCTACATGCATGTTGCAGTGGATAAAGATTAAAAAAAGCAATGTGCTATTTGGTAAGCAAAAGTTTAAAAACCCGTAACATGCGGTGAGATGGATGACTTCCTTGGCAGACGTGGCACAAGGCCTCTTGCTGTAGTTCTCGACAGTCTAAGCAAAAGTAGCTGCATGGAATGTCTTTTTGTTCGCTGCTGTGCACTGGACAAGGGTGACCAAACTTGTTGCCGACCAACGCTGCAATGCGCTCGACGCTTATGTGGCTGACAGCCATTGGGTGTGTGCCTTGCTATGTTGGGGGGAGAAGGAGATTTCAACTATCAAATAGTTCTTAGTAGAATGGTGCACGTACCATCTCCTTTCCATTTCTTTCATACTCTTGCTTGCTAGATCTCTTGTTATCATCTCTAATTGTAGGTTACTTTGTCCCGTTCTGATGATTTCATTCTTTGGACATTTAAGGGACATGCTCCATTGTAGGTAACATTGTGCCTAGTTTTGTTGTCTTTGTGTGCTCGTGTTATGCCTACCACTATTTTGGCACGCTCCCACACAACCTGCACAAAGGCACGCGCATGCCCGTGAATAATGGAGAATGACCCTTAACCAAGCAACAACTGCTACCACAGTGTTACCTCACCATCGTTCATGTTGTGTGTGCCTACCATTGTTTAGGCGTGCATCCACAGGAACTACGCAAAGGCACCCACGTGCCCGGAAATAATGGAGAATGCCCTTGAAGTGCCCAACAACTACTGCGACAATGTCACCTCACCACCGCCCTTGGCACTACACGACATCACCCGTGTCGACGCCACAGTCGCTCGCATTAAATGCGGTTCTTGCGCTGTTGGATACAACTCCATCCTTCTAGCTATAAAATTTGGTACCTCAGAGGTCTTCCATATCTCAAGAGGTAACACATCCTAGCTCAACTTCCTTCCCATCGAGTATCATCCCTCTCTCCCCATTTCTCTGCTCTCCTATAGGAATCGAGCGGCTACAGCGGCCTTCCTCTTCGCCGGTGTCCTTATCAAGGTGAGAAAACCATGACCATCTTTATGAAATCTTACCCTCTCCTATATATTACAAAAAATGACTTACCCTCCTTTTCAATGATTCCCCAGGCTTGGGTACACGGCCCAACGGCCGACGGCTCCGTTCGCTTTGAGGAATTTTGGAGGAATTTGGAGGAATCTAGAGGAATTTGTGAGAGAAAAACACTGTTTCCGATGAAAAAAGAAGCAGATCAAGCCGGGTTTAAGGGCAAGGTCCCTGACTAGTACAAACATGGACTGAGTGCTACTCCTCCTACACAATAATCCCTGAGTCCCTGACTAGTAGATCAGCAGGGAGGGACAGGCTCATGCATGTTTGGTACATTCTTTCTGGTGGATCGGATCCAACTACCTAAGTTCGACAACGTGCAATTAAAATGAACCCAGCAGCAGGACACACCACACATGCATACGCATGGATCCAGGGCTCTGCCCGCCCGGCCGTGAGAATTTTTTTTTTTAGTCCCTAGGATACGCATCTTGAAGCCAAAGGCATCAAATAATAGCACAGTTATAGAGGGAGGAGATCTTCCTTTTGGGGACAAGGTTGCGTATGGCCTTGCTGTACCACTGGAATCTGCCTCGGAAAGGGCGCGGTGCTTACCCAAAAATTGGCTTTTGGATGATTGGGCAGTTGCTGCTGCTGCTAATCATCTACTAGCTTTTCTGTAGGAAGCTACATACGCAAACTAGCCTAACCTGCACAGCGATTATCTTAGTATAAGTTCAGGGCTTCAGGCACCATGTGCCACATGCTCCTCTTCCTCCTTTTTGTTGTTGTGGCGGTGGTGGCGGTGTGTGGGTTGATGTGTTGCCTCCAGCTCCGAATCGAAGATCACTACATTCTTGATCTGATCGAGAATCGAGATCAGAAGAGCAGTAAGCAAGCAGAGTTATACTACCATGGCCTTGAGAATCTTGATCTTGTCAGCTACTGTTCCAAGTAACACCATAAAATCTGAAGGCGTCTACTCTCTTGTAGTACTAGTGAAGGGTGCGCGCCAACGCGCGCACGTGCAGATAAATTTGGTGACTGAATTGGTGTGAGATATAGTATGAAGCACTTACAAAGTCTGGTTCACATTGGAACATTCATGGACCACTATAAGATGAACAAATTTTTAGCATGATAGAGTATGGTTCTAACATATGGCACATGTGGTTCTAACATTACATAGATGAGTTTTGTAGCTGCAGCAACATCCTAATTGTACATAGCGTGATAGCTAGTAGGCGGTACAGCAACGGCTGATACCTGATGGTTTTCTACACTACGCCGCATCATAGGCAGCAATGGTACCTTGCTTTATGTACAAATCGTTCGGTAGAGTAATTATACATGTTGATTGGATGGACAGTGATGATCATCTCTGTATTTTGGATCTTGGTCTGAAAGGTCTCTGTCCATGGAGGCTCCGGTGTTGCTCCTGGATGAATCTGTTTGTAGATTTGATTGTGTTAGTTTTGTTTTCTCTGTGAATTGTAACATAAATGTAATGTGAATGGCTAAGAAATGTACCTGAGTCCTGGTAACGACGCATGCACTCCGTGTGGTGGCTGCATCCGGCCGGATATGTAGCCTGGGAAGCACGAGAGAGAGAGTATATGGTGACGACTGTGGCTTGTTTTGTTTGTATTTTAAGACAATGCAACTACCTTCCTAGAATAAATCAATTTTGTCCATTAGGAAATAGGAATGAAATGCAAGAACCAATAAATTCTAGAGATTTACCAATAACTATTTTTCTATTTCACCTTGTGAATCGGTCCATGGTGTCTCTCCTCCAAGGGGACTGCAATCCATCATGCTCCAGCCTCTCACCATAGCCCACTTGAGGTTTGTGGTCCATTTCCTCCAGCAGCACCGGCGCTGCCGTGTGCCAACACCTCTGCCCGTCGCTGTTGCTCCCAGCGCCAAAGTCGACCTTGCATCGTTGGAGTTGTAAATTCCTTTAACAAATTATGGCTATTTACTGGGATCGAAGAAACACTGAATTCAGTGACCAAAGATTTGTGTTGCTGATATGAAATTAGGGAACAAAGCAAGCATATGAGATAGGTTGACAGTATATAGCTCAAACAGCACATAAGAAATTCCAAACGGTGAGAAGCATGCCAGTTCTCATAGTAAACTGAGAACTACCCAGCAGGCTTGTCACCATGGACATTGCAAGAGTCTGGGTACTGGTAAACTGCAGGCAACTAATAACAGAGGAATGTTGCTTACCAATGGATCCTTTAGTTAGTTATCACACAACCCGATCTCCAAGATGCATAAGTACCTCTTTCCCAATAGGCTCGTCACCATGAATATGCATAAGTATCTCTTTCTGAATAGCAACAGTTCTGAAATCTGAGTTGAAAATAGCCGCAAAGAAAAGAAGAAATGAACATGTCCATAAGCTAGTATTTAACTGACTGATGCAAGACAGACATGAAAAGGCATTGGCAGGGTGGCTAAACAAACCAGGAGAATAGCAAAGTATATTGCTCGTATTTCACTGTCCGAAATCCCTAAACTTGTTGGCTGCACAAATCCCAATCAAGCCCGCTGCACACTGCATAATGTCAGGTTGCACTAAGCTAAAAAAAGAATAAAAATCTGAAATTGTGTAGCCAATCCAGAGATAAAAACAATCTCAATCCAAAGATAAAATAGAGAGGACGTATCCAGTTGAGGTTGCAATCCCTAAGAACAATGAGCATTTGTATCAGTTAACAAAATATAAAGAGGAAGAGTCTATTTTTTTCTTACTTGATACAGTAATGCTATACAAATGGAATACATCATGTCCAAGAGCACCCCAAAGTGATCTTATTCCCACAACAGAAGACATATCAGCCCTGAAAAGGCATGAGATCCAAAACCACCCTTGATTTTTTTTTTTGGGTCTAGAATTGAGTTAGTATCAAGTCAGGTTTGTTAGCACTGCCTTCATAACTGAACCAATTGTGATATTAGAATCTGCTAAAGTTGCTATGAATGTGTTTTTTTTGTTTGGTTAGATGGAAATATATAGAGATTGAGGACAAACCTTGATCACTTCTGCCTAGAACTGAGGAAGTTTGAAGTCAGGTTCCTTTGCGCCGGGCAACATGATTTGTTGGGATGTAACTATCTTTGGAATATGTGAGGAAACAATAGTTGTAGCATTCTTTTCCTGTTGGTGATGTTAAAGCAATCTTCTCTGTCCTATCACGAGGATAGACTACAGGCCATGAGGAAATAATTAGTAACGCATGGAGAAAATGGTAACGTAATGATGCAGCAAATCTGTCAAGAGAGGACGGCAAAAACGCATTTGATACAGCAAGTACTACCAGGTTATCAAGAAAAGGATAAACCATATAAGGCAGATGTAGTAGCACTAACTGAAAATTAATGACGTTACTACCTTATAACACAATAGCAATAAAAGATAATTAATGGAAGAGTAAGTCTCTCAAAGCAACACTAACATTCATGAACAATGTATTTAAGGGATGATCCATTTATGTGAAATACCGGAGCCTTAATTGAAAATGGGACTATATGTGGAACTTTTTCAAGAAAAAATGATCTAGTAATCAGTATCGATGGAAACTTGTGTGAGCTTATTTGCCTTTTTTTTGCAATGCTTTGGTCTGAGGCTTAATGTAACTAAATTAAGCGAACTTAATTCTTAGAGACACTTAATAGAGGAAGTTGTACTGCACTTTGCTAAGCACTAAGTATCAGTGCCCATATTTAAACCTTTAACCCTCACTGACCCCTGCTATTCTATTTGAACAAATCCAAATGCATGTATAACCCCGACTCCGTTGTTTTATAAAGGGAGCAAGCCTCACTGTAATACCATTATATATAAAAGAACTGCACTAATAAAAGTGGAGCACCACTATTCTGAGGGAGCATCATACCTTTTATGGAGCAGTGCTGCAAGGAATCATGCTAACATTAGTGTTTACATACCAGGCTGCAACAATTAAAGCAAAATCCAGCTAAATTAGATTTAGCTAAATTAAATTCAGCTATATTTTTTTTGGTTTTAGGCAGCTGTGAGCAGAATGCACAACATGGACAGGAAAAAGAGAAGTACTGCATTAGCGAGACTGCCATTGTGGATAATATAGCATGTAACACTATGAACGAAACTAATTAGTAACATGAGCACACACCTGAGCAGACTAACACGACGGTGTCAGAGGTGGCGAACTTGTAGAGCAGACTCCCAGCAATGAAATGGAAGGACGAGCCTAGGCAATAGGCTGTGTCAACGGAGCTCTGAACAGATGAAGGCGTCACTATAACATGGGCAGCAAAAAGAATCTCACAGCATTGGCGACACCGCCAATGTGGATAATACAGCATGTAACACTATGAACGAAACTAAGTAGTAGTATGAGCACACACGTGGGCATACTAAGACGCCGCCGTCAGTATCGGTGAATGTGTAGAGCAGGCTGCCCGCAACGAAATGGCAGCAACAGCTAAAGCAACAGGGCCTGGTAAGGAGGCAGCAACAGTTTAGGCAACAGGGTCTGGTAAGGAAGCCAAGAACAGGTAAAGGCATCACCCAGACTTCTACTCAAAATAAAAACTGAAAATGAAGCAATGGCAGTCCCCCGCACTCCCCACACAGTTAAACCTGGCCCAGAAAACTGCACTGAACCACGACGACAGGAACGGCGAAGCGCTTGGATCTGTCAACCAATCGACGATTGGAGCAAGGCATCATTTAGATCTAAAAGGAGGCAAGCAAGGAGCAGCGAGGACCAATCGGACGGAAAAGAAAAATGCGAGGCATAACCTGAGAGTTCTTGGAACTGGCGGCGAGGTACGACGCAACGGCGGCCGCGGCGGCGGTGATGCTGCTAGGGTTAGCTTTCGCACTGTTGCAGCTATCCCTTGACGCACCACCACTCCGGCAACGGCGGCAGGCAAAACTCCAACACAGCGGCTCTGGCGGACAACGGAAACAGAGGGGACGGCGGCACAATCCCGGCGAACGGCGACGAAAGCCGCGGGCGGATAGGAGGTGCGGAAAACGGAGCTGAGGACGGAGGAGGGGACGAGAAGAGTGTGGAAGGGAGTGGAGTGGACCGGGAGGATTCTACCAAGATTCGCGGTATATATTGGTCGGCTGGCCGATTTGGACGGGAAGCGGTGTGGACGTCACGGGGACCGCAGGAATCTCGGAAATCCGGTCAACAGGAGCAGATTCCGATTTTAAGAAATCCTGACGCGGCTAATCTATGCCGTTAATTGAGGGGATCAGACGGCTGAACTAAAATGCGGTATTGGCCTTTGTTTAGTCGGAGGAAGTTCCAATTTGGGGTTACTGTATTATTTGGCAATTAGTGTTCAATCATGGACTAATTAGACTCAAAACGTTCGTCTCGCAATTTCCCACAAAACTGTGCAATTAGTTTTTTTTTCGTCTACATTTAATACTCCATGCACGGGCCGCAAACATTCGATGTGACAGGTACTATAGCACTTTTTAGAAATTTGGGGTGGAACTAAACAAGGCCATTGCCATATCTGCTGTAAGATGGCAGGATTTATATCATAAAAACCTTGGTACTAGTAGCAGCTTCTGTTCTGAGAAGTGAGAACCCAGCGTCAGCGAGCACTGCTGTCTGTTGAGCACTGCAGCAGCAATCTTTTCTTGCCGTCCAGCGAGAGTGCAAGAAGACCGTCGTCAACATGCAGCGTGTTCGCTGGTCGATGCTGGTGCGGGTTTGGACTGGCTGGTGCTGGTTTTTTTTAGAAAAAAACACCGTTGACTGGTTGAATAAGCCTGATTGAAATCAACAAAACGAACAGGGTGATGGAGTGGATAACCATCCGCAAACAGGAGAAAGGCAGCTTTACCGAGAACAGGGAGACATTGATCCTGCCATTCCACGCTCGAGTCTGAAACGCCTCTTCCTCCCTCCTCTAGTCCTCTGCTTTCGGCAGGCATCATTGCTGCGGCAGCGGAGTGGTGGAGTGGAGTTGGTGGTGGAGCCTTTTCACGCCGGGACGGGAGCATCAGGCAGAGGCAGACACACGGCATCGGCAGCGCGCTGCAGTGCCAGTGCTCAGTGCTCAGTGCTCAGTGCAGGCCGCAGGCTTCCGACATCGGTGCACGCGTTGACGGCGATGCGGCTCCCGATCAAGCCCAACCCAACCACCAGCAAGCTGCGACTGCGGACTGCGACGGCGACGGCGATGCGGCTCCCGATCAAGTCGCTGTTCCTGTTCTGGTCATGTCAAGTCGGCACTCATGGCGCGGCCCACGCCCACCGCCACGGATAGAGCGTGATGGCCTGATGGGCACCGTGGCAGGACATGCATGCAGTCGCCCTGATGACGAGACTGCAGTGGCGGCTTGTTTGCCTTCTCTTCAATTCTTCTGCACGCCTTTCGGCACGCACAGGTGGGCGCTGCATTGTTACCGAACTCTATCACTCTATTGGGGTAAGGGGTGTTTGCTTCCACGGATTAAATTTTAGTCCATGTCATATCGAATGTTCAGATGTTAATTAGGAAGATTAAACATGAGTTAATTATAAAACTAATTATACAGATGGAGACTAATTTACGAGACGAATTTATTAAGCCTAATTGACCCTTCTGTTCTGCTTGCTAACCATACGTTTGGTAAATTGAAAGACATAGCCAAAATTTTATATATCCATCTCACGGTAAAACTAGGGCGTTAGGTTAAATTTAGGGTGTTTGATGTGCTTGCTAACCATCGGCCTCACCAAACGTAGGCCTCCAAAGGGCAAGGTTAACCCTTCTGTTCTGCTCGCGCATCAATCGACCCTTCTGTTCTGCTTGCTAACCATACGTTTGGTAAATTGAAAGACTTAGCCAAAATTTTATATATCCATCTCACGGTAAAACTAGGGCGTTAGGTTAAATTTAGGGTGTTTGATGTGCTTGCTAACCATCGGCCTCACCAAACGTAGGCCTCCAAAGGGCAAGGTCAACCCTTCTGTTCTGCTCGCGCATCAATCGACCCTTCTGTTAGCCCCGTCCGATATTGTTTTTATGGTTCAGATCGCCTTGTTCCTATTTTTCACTATGAGTTTTTGTCTTCTCATGATTGGACTGAAGGAGAACAGGTTTCGTAACATGCATGTTGTTGGCTCAACCTGCTCTACGCATGGAGAAAGCACAAGGATAGAAAATCTGGTATTATGCTATAGCCTAGATTCTCCACGCACTCCGCGGCCTCTGAGCATGGCCACGATAGCTTGCTCTGTTAGCCCCGTCCGATATTGTTTTTATGGCTCAGATTGCCTCGTTCCTATTTTTCACTATGAGTTTTTGTAACATGCATGTTGTTGGCTCAACCTTTTAGTATATGCTTGCTCTACATATGAAGAAAGCATAAGGATAAAAAAAATCTGGTATTGTGCTACAAGCTAGATTCTCCATGCATGCTGCCGGTGGTCTCAGCCCTTGTTTAGTTCGTGAAATTTGGATTTTGGGGCTACTGTAGCACCTTCGTTTTTATTTGGCAAATAGTATCCAAACATTGATTAATTAGGCTTAAAACGTTCGTCTCGCAATTTCCCACCAAACTGTGTAATTAGTTTTTCTTTTCGTCTACATTTAATGCTCCATACATGGGCCGCAAACATTCGATGTGACAGGTACTGTAGCAACTTTTTGAATTTTGGGGTCCAACTAAACAAGGGCTCAACCATATGCATGCAGTAGATAGCATGCATGCATCATAGAAGCTGCAACGCTACTGTGTGAGGTGACATGAATACAGAAGCGCTACTGTGTGAGGTGACAAGAAGCTGCAATGCTACTGTGTGAGCGGGCAAGGACAGACGACCGGTGCTGCAGTGCAAAAATGAGTGGATGATCAGTCGGCCTGTTCGCTGATCGGTGTCTAGGCTGGTTTAGGCTGGTTGATGCTGGTTTATTGTGAGACAAAAACACTGTTGGCTGGCTGGTTTGGGCTGGCTGAAACCAACCAGCGAACAGGCTCAGTAGCGTTGGTGAAATCTAGAGTATGCATGGTCAAATCAGCTCTTGGTCAAATCTAGCAAATTTGTAACTAGCTTTTGGTCAAATCTAGAGTATGCATGGTGAAAAAGTAGGCAATAGTTGCATGCTCCAAGGATGCATGGGTGCATCAGACTAGCTAGCAGCATGCATGCAGAAAGTAGGCCATCATATGCCCTGCACAAGAGTTGAGGCTCACAGCTCTCCTACTAGCTTTTTTGTGTGGAGGGCACGGGCATCCATGCTGAGACTAGGAGACACCGCCATCCTCGATAAAAGTAGCAGGCAGCACTCATGGTTGCCAGACCTACCCGACAATGCATCCTGCAACGACAACGAGTACTGTGGCCTGTGGCCCTGCGTGCTATTGTAGGCCACAGCTATGTGTTCCAAGTAGTTATCAGGACCAACCTTTTAGGACAGGGCGGCTGTGTTTTCATGCCAGAAGGTTATTCAATCCAAGTGTACATAAAAGCGTTCTTGCTAATGTCACTCCCGGTAATGGGCCGTCCGATGCAATTACAGAGTCTGCCATTCCTGGTGAAAGCACTCCACAAGAACTGAAGCAGATTTTTTTTATCGTTTCACAATTCACCAGAACGATGAAATGTCTATAATACTTTTTTTATTCTTTTTCTCTTCTCTTTTTCTTTTCTTTTCCCAACCTTATCTGCTAGGTGAATACGGTGGGTTTCATACCCGCTACCACTGCTTGTGCAGTGTTGCCTCGTTGGTGCGGCGTGGCACAAGGATGGGTCTAACCGGATCGAGGTGACTGCTGTCACATCGGTATTTGCGGGGTTAGCGCGACGTGCTTGCCTTTGTCAGAACGGGCACGTCGCGCAGGGCTCGACCTCTTTCTGTCTTTCACAGGGTTCGTGACGTGAAAAAGAGGTCGCGTATTTGAGCATCACGCGGCCTAATGTTGGAGGAAGAGATCGTGATCGTCCCCGGCCTTAGCGCCTGTCCTGCTTTGCTCTGCTTTTACCGGGCCTTAGTTGGTTGGGCCTTTGCTAACTACTATGTTACGGACCATGCAGCCCGCTAACTAATCGGTGTCTGGAGACACACAGGTCGTGACCCCGACAAAGGGAGTACGCTGCATTTTTTGAGAAAGCTATTTATCCAACTATATGGTCAAAGTTGTGCCTTTACTTCTCTTTCGTGGCCGCGTGATATCAAAGTACGGATAATTATGGTTGGAGAGAGTAAACATGGCGAAACTTCTCCGCCTGGATTCAGGTTATATACTACTCGTGACAACTCGTATCTTGCTGCTTTATTATAGGATATAGCAAAAAATGTACTCCATTCTAAATTATAAAATATTTTGGTTTTCCTAAATTTATTATACTAGCAAATGTGTCCATACGTTGTAAATATCTATAAAACATTTACGAAAAACGAGGACCAAAATGATACATATCTATCTATGTTATGCTATTTTCATAAAATGTTAAAGCTATTTTTTTATGATGACTATGTCATCCACAATAATATGACAATACCCTATTAAGCCTGTATCAAATTTAAAATACAATCTTTATAGTTTTTTTTCTCTTCTGTTGCAAAATGCACAAAACTATTTATTGTAAATGTATCATAATTTTAGTTTCATACTATCCATTGGTATAGTTAAATTTTGAGTTATATGACTTCCTTTGTGGACTCATAAAAATTGTAATTTTAATCTCTGATTAAAATAAGTAAGATGTATATATAGTTACCAATGTGTCAAAGACGTACTGGTGTATCTGGTGATTATGACGTGAAGCATCTCTCGGTTTCTACATGGTAGATCTAGTCGAGGATTGCTTTTGGAGATATATTTATTAGACTAGATTGGATAACAAACTTCTCCAGACTTCAATTTGCGATTTGATTACTTGGACCATTTGTTGAACCGGATTATAATAATAATATAAGTTTTTTCTCAATTAAAACTATATTAATAATTTGATAGTGAAAATATATATTTGTAGGTCCAGAGCTCAAAATATTATATTTTTATTTATTTTATTTTTATATAGGAAAAACAAAATTAGAAAAAAAGAGGGGGAGCGTGAAAGGGAATTACGGACATAAGTAATGCAGGGAAAAACAGGACGCAAACCAAAATCAACGTGAAAAACACAGAAGCAAACCAATTTTTTTTAACGTAATGTAACACTCCAGGCCCGGCATAGGGCAGAGGCCCACTCTAGCGGCTTCCGAGCGCGAGCACGGCAGCGACCCCATCAGCCCCGCGCGGCGGCCCTGCAACTAGCGGCTTCCGAGCGCGAGCACGGCAGCGACCCCGGCATCCCCGCGCCCGGCACCGTAGCTCTCGCCCCCAACAGCTCGCCCCTCGGCGACCCGGCGGCCCCGCGCTCGGCGGCGCCCGGACGCCCCAGCGAGGGCAAATCTGCCCGTTGCCGTGCGCTGGGCCCACGGGAGCAGGCGGAGCCGATGGAAGCTACGTTTTTCAGCTCCCACCCTCTCTCTCCTCTTCTCTCAGCGGATATTCCGCGACTCCGAGCGTGAAGCCATTTGCCTTGCCACCGTTTGGTTGGAGAGCAAAAATGGCTCCAGGGGCTGCCTAAGGAGCTGTACCAAACGGCCCCTACCCATTGCCTGGATACACGATCTTTCAGTATTCCTGTCTCCTCGCCTGTGTTAGTTTACCATAAAAGCATGTCGTAACCAAATAATGCATGCTATATGATTTATTCGACTATAGTATTCATTGCGCTCATAGGGATCCTATCTTTTGATGCCATATATTCTTACCGTTGCTTTCTGTTTCAGTGCTCTACACTATCGAGTTCCAGAAGCGTGGTCGACCACACGTCCATATTTTGCTTTGGCTTGAAGGTAACTCGAGAGACCCACGGCCTTCGTTTATTGATTCAATAATTACTGCTGATATACCAGAAAGAGTTTCAGACCCTTTGGGTTATAGCCTTGTCGACGAATTCATGGTGCATGGTCCTTGTGGGGAGCTTAACAAAAAATGTCCATGCATGAAGAACAATAAGTGCTCAAAATTTTCCCCTAAAGCTTACCAGCAAAGCACAATTGTTGGTGAGGATGGGTTCGTGCAGTATAGGCGTCCTGAATCTGGTAGTTATGTCGAGCGGTACGGGGTTAGACTTGACAGTGGATGGGTTGTTCCTTACAACTTGTCTTTGTTAAAGAGATTTAGAGCCCACATAAATGTTGAATGGTGCAACAAGACACATCTAATCAAATATTTGTTTAAGTACGTCACGAAGGGTCCAGATCGTGCTAGAGCTGTAATTGAGAGCTTTGATAATGACACTCATGCTGGCCCCTCTCAACAGCACCCTGTAGGTAACGATGGCACCACTCAGCCACAGGTAGATACTCAGAAAAAGGATGACGAAATTGATGAAGTTAGGGAGTATATTGATTGTCGTTATTTATCCTCTCATGAGGCTGTCTGGCGTATGTTCGAGTTTGATATACATTATAGGACACCCTCAGTAGAGAGGTTATCTGTGCACCTGCCTTTCATGAACAACCTTGTGTACCAGGCTAACCGCCCCTTAGCTGATATTGTAGAGGACCCTCGTCCCCTGAAAACAACATTGACTGAGTGGTTTTGCGCTAATAGGGTGTACCCATCTGCCCGAGAACTAACGTATATGGAATTCCCTACTAGGTGGGTTTGGGATAAAAAGGATAGAGCTTGGTATCCCCGCAAAGGATCTAAGAAAATTGGGAGGGCTATATATATAAACCCTAGCTGTGGTGAGCTGTACTACCTACGTATGCTCTTGAATGTTGCCAAAGGTGCTACATCCTATGAGGATCTTTGAACTATCGCTGGTGTTATGTACCCAACATTTAAAGATGCCTGTCAGGCGCTTGGCCTTCTTGGAGATGACAATGAGTGGCGTGAGGCTCTTAGAGAAGCATCTGTCTGGGGATCAGCCGCTCAAATGCGCCAGCTTCTTGTTACTATAGTACTTTTTTGTTCAGTTTGCGACGTGCCCTCCTTGTTCTCTGAGTTCTATACTTATTTCACTGATGATATACATCATAAAATCAAGAGGATGCTGCAACTACCATTCTATACGGTTCCAGAACAGCATATTAAAAACCATGTTTTAGTAGAGCTTGATAAATTATTTAGTAAGAATGGTGCATCGATGACCGACTATGGTTTTCCGAAACCTGATCTTAGCCTTTGTAACAAGGTGAAAAATAGGCTGCTATCAGAGGAATTGGCTTATGATCCTATCAGTCTTATGCATATCCATGACAGCCTAGTGAATCGATTAAATTTTGAGCAAAAACATATATACGATGTTGTTATACAATCAGTTTATGAAAAGTCTGGCCAATGTTTTTTTGTTTATGGCTATGGTGGCACTGGAAAAACATTTCTTTGGAATGCAATCATTTCGCGGTTACGGTCTGAAAAACTTATTGTTCTTGCAGTAGCCTCTTCAGGGGTTGCTGCACTCTTGCTCCCTGGAGGACGTACTGCACATTCCCGGTTTAAAATTCCTATAGTCATTGATGAGTCATCTGTTTGTGAGATTAGAAGGGGCTCATTCCTAGCAGATTTAATAGTCCAATGCTCTTTGATAATATGGGATGAGGCCCCAATGACCCATAGACACTGTTTTGAGTCACTAGATCACAGCATGCGTGACATTCTTGGTAAACTGGACTCTTCCAATTTTCATAAGCTCTTTGGTGGGAAAACGGTGCTACTTGGTGGAGATTTTCGCCAAGTATTACCTGTTGTCGAGGGTGGGAGTAGATCAGGAACCATAGATGCATCCATAACTAACTCCTACATCTGGAAGCACATTAAGATACTAAGACTTATAGTGAACATGCGCCTGCTTGCCATGGCAGACAGTGGGTTACCTATAGAGCAAGTGAAAGAATTCAATGACTGGGTGTTAAGTATTGGAGATGGTACTGCACAAGGAACTGTGCATAGTGATGATGGAGACTCTGAGTTAGTAGAAATACCACATGATGTTTTAATCCCAAGGTTAGAGTCAGCCATTGATGATATAATAAGATCTACATACCCAAACTTAGCCACATTATACTCGGATCCAGCCTACTTAAGGGAAAGAGCTATTATCTCTCCAAAAAATGACACTATCAATGAAATTAATGGACGTGTCCTCTCTTTAATCCCAGGCCATGAAAAGGTATACCTTAGCTCAGATGCATTGGTTGAGTCTTCAAAGGAACATGGTAATTTAGACTTGCTTTATCCAGTTGAGTTTCTTAATTTGCTGCAGTTCAAAGGCATTCCTCCTCATAAGCTTGCACTTAAGATTGGTTCGCCTGTGATGCTTCTACGCAATCTGAATCAAAGTGCAGGCCTCTGTAATGGTACACATCTTATAATAACGCAATTAGGTGATCGAGTTGTGGAGGCTCAGATAATTACAGGATCACACGCTGCTGAAAAAGTTATCCTTCCTCGTATTGCCTTGCACGTATCAAGTACCAAATGGCCCTTTGTACTTAGTAGGCGGCAATTTCCAATTCGTCTATGTTATGCAATGACCATAAACAAGAGTCAAGGACAAACCTTGCAGAATGTTGGCCTCTACTTGCCACGCCCAGTTTTTAGCCATGGGCAACTGTATGTTGCTATATCACGCGTAACATCTAGGAAAGGTCTTAAGGTCCTAATTGATGATGATACAGATTCAGATTGCACCGTCACCCAGAACATTGTATACAAGGAGGTGCTTCAGGCCCTGTGGTAACTATCGACCCATGGCACCAATCGTTAGCCTCTATTCCGCATGTTAATGCCTATTTAAATGGTGTATGCTTACAACTTGCGTCTTACTGAAGGTCGTACTCGGTCTAATGATTCCTTTGCTTATGATTAAACGACAGATGGCCTATAACATGTTGTCGGAGATTAACCCAACGAAGTACAATTGGCGTGTCAAGGTTAGAGCCGCAAGGATATGGCAGTTTTCTGGCACTTCCAAGGGGAAGGAATTTAGCTCAATGGAACTCATTCTCGTTGATGAAGAGGTGCACCAGTTAACACATCTAATTTGTTTTTGAGATATATCTGTTCTTGTTACCTTTACTCTCTATATTATTCTACAGGGCCTAGGGGTCACAGCCTGCATTGGGCAGAAAAACCTTGACAAGTTTTCTAGATCCATGTCTGAAGGCCATTCCTATTATATAAGAAATTTCCAAGTCAGCAAGCAAGCACGGAAGTTCAGAGCTATACCCAGCATGTATACCATATTTTTCACGCCGTGGACCATTATTGAAGAAATCCCTCCTGAGTTGTCCGCCAGCCTGCCGCTCTATGTATTTAACTTTGTGGATTTTGGAGATTTAGATGATAAAGCAAGGCATGGGGATGGCTTAATAGGTATGCACCCTAACGAATTCTACAAAACTAAATTGTGCTTATATGCTTAGGTAGACAAACTGTAATGCGGTATACCTATTGTACTATATCTAATGATGTGTTCATTCAACAGATGTCATTGGGCAACTCACTGTCGTGCATCCGATGGTGCATTCTAGCAGTTTGAATGGCCCATCTGTAAGGCGGGAAGTGGAGCTGCGCGATCTAGAGTATGATTGCTATTTTTTCACGGTCATTTGGAAAACCCTTTATAAAGAGGTTACTAAAATAGGTTGCGTTCTTAATATCACAGTGACCGCGTTTTATCGATGACTTTATGGGGTGAGCATGCAACGTCTTTTGAGGACCAGTTCCTTATTGAGACTATAGGAAACGATGAGGCGGTTGTGATCATTTTTGCTGGGGTCCAAGCAAGGCTATTTTTAGGTGGTGCTAACTCGTGCTAACCATTGATATTTAGTGCTGAATCAAATTTAGAGTTCTGATCCAAGCATCCATTTTTGTTTTGCAAATAGGTTCGGCCAGCTGCCGAAGCCATGCAGCAACGAAATGGTACATAAATATTGGCATCCCTGAGGTTAATGCTTTCTGTGCTAGGTATGCGTTACTCTCTTTCGTCTTGTTAAGTTCTATAGATGCATGTCTGCTTGAATCTTTTCTTATTTGCTCCCCTCTTTTCTCCATAGCTTACAAGGAAGAGGCTCTGAGGTTCAACTTCTACCAGGGGGTGCTGATGCTGCAGGTGGTGGCTGTGATGAGGAAAATGCTAATAGGAAGACTGTGTCCGAACTCTTGTCCTTAAACCCCCATGAAGATAATGTAATGCATGGTGCCATTTATATTTATATCCATATGTATTATAGTGTACTGGTTAACTTGTTGCCTTCCACATTGCATTAGGATGTATGCTTTACATGCCATGCAAGTATAAGGGAAATAGACGTCACAAATGGTTGGTGGTACAAAGGTTGCAGCGTATGTAAGAAGGGTTTGAAGGCAACACTCCAAGGGTTTGAATGTGTAAACTGTGCTGAGACGGAGCCTGTGATCGTTCCCAGGTAAGGTTCTTTATCTGCTAAGACCATGTCTAACCTTTATGTGGTGAACATTGGTTTCCTAATATGTTTTCTCGATGCATGCATAGCTACAAGCTAAATGTTGTCATCGAAGATGCCACTGGCCGTGGGAAAATATTTATGTTTGGAGGTGTAGCTGAGCAGGTCGTAAGGCGGACTGCTGCTGATCTTGTGGAAGAAAGTTCGCCAAACCAGATTTTATTGCCTGCCGCCCTGCGTGCTATTATAGGCCGCAGCTATGTGTTCCAAGTAATTATCAGTGAACAGACTTTTAGGACAGGGCAGCTTTGTTTTTAGGCCAGAAGGTTATTCAATCCTCCAAGTGTGCATGAAAGTGTTCCTGGTAATGTCACTCCCGGTAATAAAGAAGCAAGTGATGGGCCGTCCGATGCAATTACAGAGTCTGCCATTCCTGGTGAAAGCACTCCACCTCTAAATGCTCGTACCTCCACTCCCCTAAGAAATTCATCCGCCAAGGGAAAGGAGGCAACTGGTGCTGTTCATGAGGACCATGGGTATGCCTTTTGTCCCTAATGTTAGCTTTGTCTTGTATATGCATGAACTACCTGTTGCAGGACCTTAGCAAGTATATCCTCTTTGGTATAAATAGGTAGATAAAATGTTATTTGTTGGAGCATTCTAATTTTATCTTCCTCGTGCAGGAACGTGATGGGAAATAAACGACCACGATCTGCTCGCAAGGAGTTATTTCCTTCCAAAAAAGAGAAACAAAGGTTATCTAATTTACTTGGTATTGTTTCTAAGTATAAACAACATGCATGGACCATATAATGACCAACAATCCTTTCAAGTTGCAGTGAGGCGTGAAGCTCCATCTTTATGGTCTCCACCACCCTGTCTACTGCTATCGCTAAATAAAGAGTCTGCCTTGTCGCTTGTGCTATGGCAATGATGTATTTGTACCTAAGAGTACAATAATCCATCTAGAATCAGTAGACTGTTTGCAGTGTCCTATTTCGTCCCTTGGCTGACTGGTGCCCTGGTGTCACCTATGTATGAAGCCAATCCTAAATAAAAAGTTAACAGGGACATTTTCTATTTGATGTACTTGTCCAGTACTGTTTTGTACCACCTACGTGTGAAGTAGCTTTGAATATATAATGTTATCTTCTCCTACGAGTTTCTGGCTAGCCGTTTGTGACATTTCTAGTGCTACGTTCCTAACCTAATTTTTTTGTTTTATGAGAAAACTATATTTGGCACCATTCCATAGTTTATATGTGAGACTGTTTCCAGCTTTACAAGGTACCTATTTTCGAGTTATGTTGGTGATGCCCCTAGCCTACTATCTTCTAACACTCAAATAGCAATAGACCTCCAGCAATGGTATTCGATGGCACGTCATTATTGGGATTCAATAAAAAAAGATCACATTCCATGCATTAGGTCCTCATAGTACAACACTAACTCCAAAGACATCATGTCCAGCATCGAATAAAATACATAGCCCATCCAAAGTGTGCTGCTATGATAGGCAGCCACTATTGACCTTGCTATTAGGAAACATAACTAGGTTGAACAAAATATACGCAAACTTAGTGATAGATTGTAGCCATCGACTAACCCTGGTCCGGTACCATTGTCGTCCTTCATCAGGGCTTTAAAAATTTTCATACCCACTGGTGGTAGCTTTCCCTAGATTAATGTCGCCTATGACATCCTCCTTGTTTGTGCCGCTTCCTGCTAGATTTGTGTTGTCCATGCTGTCCTTCATGGCACCAGTTCCTAGTAAGACAGTTCCTCCTAAGACAGGCTCTGTCCAAAAATCATCTGGAAAAAGCTCTAGTGGTTTCCTGCAGTACAAGTGCAGTGGCTTATGTAAGAAACTGAAGCCGTTATGTACTACATGTATATTCAAACGATTTAGCTCCTATATCATTATGGGCTCAAAATGTGTCCCAGTAACACATATAATTAAAACATATACCACTGTTAGTGCTGCATGAGTTTTGATATCATGTATTAGAAATAGTTTCAAACAATTAGAACTTTATCTGGTAAACTAATACATTAATGATATTGCCCACTGAGAATATATCATAAATAAAAATTTGAGCCAATTACTCTTGGGGAATTTTTTGGGAGCTCCACTTGTATAATGATATACCTTTTGCATCCTGCGGTTGAGCTTCCATGCGTAGCTCCTTCAGACCCTGTAGAATCATGTGCACCATTAATAAATATCCTTGTGCATGTGTACCCCATACCTCGGTAGAAAAGGCAACAACAACCCACTTAGACTACATCTTAAATATAGCTTCATACCTTGATTGGCTGTGCATCTTGCCTCATCCTTGCTGTGCCCTTCACGTGAGAGTCGTGAAGGACCAATTCCCTTGGAGTATGCCTCTAGGCTGTTTGGGACATAAGGACCAGTGAAAGACATGGATTGGATTGCTCCAATAGATTCTGCAGGTTCATTAGGCACAATGTATCCTCTCTTCACACGGACACTCCTCCATTTGTTATCTGATGGTACTGGTAATCTAGATGCCAACTGTGAGGCGCTATGCTTTTGTTGTGGCTCTGAGAGATGCATACTTTGTCCAATTTCAGCATGAATATACACGTCATGAAGCTGAGAGTTGATGCCAACTCTAACAAAAATGGGAAAAAGTTCAGGTCCAACCGTAATAATGAGTGCCCTTACATAGTCACGGTTGTCCCTGGTAGCTTCAACACATTCCATCTTTTCAAACTTACAGAAATAATCAAGAATGCCCTTTACATCATCCCAACCCCAACATTCTCTAGGCAATCCACTTATCCTCACCCAAAACCTTTGCAGCGTTCCATGTGCTCCTATGTTCTCCTCCCATCTCCTCACTACCAAAGCATTATTGGAACCAAATAATACCTGCCCAATTGCAGCCTTCTCTAAGATGCTTATGGATGGAAACTCGATGAGATAAGTTCTAGGACCTACTGGAACTGCTTTCCAAGGGTACTCAAAATTATAGACCTCCCGTAGTATGCCTTGAACAACCTCTGGAGTGGATTCCGAAGGACCCAAGGTTGATGCAATTGCACATCTCTTTAGTGTGTTTACTCTAGCCTCACGATCTTTGCTAGGCCCTAGCCAGATGAACTGAGGAAAATAAATAGAGTGTCGTTTACCTCCACGTTGAAATTTTGCTGGAGCGCTCACCAATCTAGCGCACTTAGATTGTTCTTCTTCCTTCCTTCCACCCTCCATCCTTGTAATTTTGTTGGCGCTATGGCCGTTTTACCGGCCTTCAGTGACTTAAATATATGTGGGGAACGACCCTTCTACATGTCTGAGCCATGATTTGTATGCTCGAGCGGTTCAATTTCCCAGAGCAAACTATTGCCGAACAGTTAGAAGGGTACTGATAAAGGTGCCTTATATGCAATTGTCTGTACATGACCAGTTGCTACACTAGCCTATTTTACAAAGTTGCAAGGACATTAACCAAAGGAAGATCTGCTGGCATATGGTCAAGTGCACCTCTAACCTTGTGCATGGGCCACCGAAGTGCGGAGCCTCATAGGTCAACGCCGGAACCTTAGGACGTCCAACTACCCCTACAATGCCACCTCACCATCGCCCAACTGAACTAATCAGAACTAGACCAAAGGGAACACACTAGACAAATAAGTGGAGTATGTAAATTTAGGCCAAAATTTTGTAAGGTCTGTGGTTTCCATTGTTTGGTAAAGTAGTGTCATGAGGGGGGACATCGTTAAAAAGAATCCCTATATAAAAGTTTGGCAGAAGGGCTGACCTCTTATGAAGAATTAGTTGATTTGAACAACATCGAGAAGTTCTTATGAGTAAGGAATTCTACTTTATACCACTAATAAGGAGGAAACATAGGATAGCAAGATAAGAATAGGCATTGTTTGACCTCTGCAGTCACGACAGCCGTATACTATTTGGCCATCTTATGGGCCAGCAATGTACCCCTTGTTTTTTCCATACATTCAGCACACTTATGGATTCGCTAGGACATATATGTGATTATCTAGCTGCCATCAGTTTTCCATCAACTGTTTGGGTCCCTGTTCATAAGCAGTTACCTTGTAGTTGCATGGTCGCAGTGTTAGCCCGAACAACCATGCCATTCCAAGGCAAGGTACACTAGCCTTCCCTATTCTAAAGAGTGGCCTTTGCTTGCAGGCACACATCAACTATTCAACAATAGTTATATGACCGCTGGCTTGCATCCTGCCTTTCCTACACTGTTGTACGAAATGCATATATTAATAGAAGAGAGGCGATAGGGATGGATTCGGATCAGAGCCGTACGGATACGGGTGCGTACACCACTGATTACCATACTTTAATTTAAATTCAGATACGAGTATGTATATTTTTAGATACAAATGCAAAACGAATATCTCGAATTCGGATATCTACTTGATTTTGAGGATGACAGGTATCTATTACTTATCAATAGTTTAATACTATACTAAAACCATAATGGATAGAGGGATTTAAAACATAGCTATATAACACCATGCACAAAGACAACTACAGAAAATAAAATAATTTAATAAATATTCTAATAATTAAATATATGAAATATAAGACAATTATAAATATTATATATCAATTTCTGGATTCAAATGAATAAAAATAAATTCTACAAGTATATAAACAAAATAAGATAGTAATTAATATGATTAGCCATATTAAAATTAATTAAACTTAAGATTTTTATATCGTTACTAAGATAGTACCGGCTTTGTCATAGTTTGTCGAATACGAACGGGGAATCAGATAGAGAAGACTCTTCAAAAGCAAATACGGATGCATCCATTTACCATTCATATTTAGATCGAGTACGAATACGGATATCCATATTTATACTAAATGAATATGGATATCGGATCTTTTGGATATCTAGAAATCTTGACATCCGCATCCATCCCTAGCCGATACCCGAAACAACACCTGACAACGACATTTATTACTATAAAATATTTGTAGCACATAATCGTTAATAAGAAGACCAGTCTAAGCAAGGAAGATTATTATTCGACTGTTTGTAGTTGTTCAATACGCCAACCCCTCCCCACCACACACACACAACGTTTGGCTATAGTCCTGTTTTATTTGTTCTTTAGCTTTTCAGTACTTTGCAGTGGACGGAACTAGGGGGGCAGCAGGGCCGTGGTCCCCCCAATCCAGTAGAAATGTTTTTAATATCCCTATAACTACTGTAGTTTATAGCATATTAAGACATCATTTTACCCATTTTGTATCATAATATCATGATTTTTCGTTATCGATGCTAATTACATATATAAAACATTGAAAAAAAATTTTGGTGAAACATACCCTCATGTATGTATTTATCATACTTAGAGGTGTCATCGTATTTCTCCAGCCCTTCTTAAACAATGCTGCTGGTTCTGCCACTGGTACTTTGTGCACTATAAATTGTCATGTAGGATGCGTCGGAACTAATTTTGGAACTACAAACATCCTTGGCTAATTGCAGTTGAATCATGCTGGGTGGCAGGGAGCCACAAAGTATCATTTAATGATATAAATAATCAGCCCCGGACCTATTCATCTTTTTCATTCTAATCCCATGTGACAAGGAATAGCTGTGCATTTATACGAGGATAGAAACTTAATGCAAGAACTGCTATAGTTACTACTCGAGCTTTCAAACTGAAGGTTAAAGCTTGTTTCCTTGATAAAAAAGGGTACTTATTTTTGTAAGACACGTGCATGTGTGAAAGTAAAAAAATTTCGCTCTCTTTGCCTCGTGTTGCCTTAGATGACAAATCATCTACGGATAACAGATAACCATACAATACTAGCTTTTTCTGATAGTTCGTACCTATGCATTTGGTCAACACCAGAGACATCCACAGGATTGTAGGAGTATCTAGCTTTTCCAGCGTGCGGAGCAGGCAGTAGTGGCGTGCTTCTAGGATGTATGCATGCGTCAGATTGGCTACCAACATGCATGCATACGAGTATCAAGGCTATCTAGCAGGTAGCAGCAAGCATGCAGAAGGTAGGCCACCACATGTGTTGCCAGAATCGATGCTCTTCTTGCTTCTTCGTGTCGAGCATCTTGATAAAAGTAGCAGTCAACAACATCCTTCTGCTCAGTCATGCATGTTATTATTGCATACCAGTTTTGAGTCCCTTTCCTTTACCTGTCACCTAGGTACACGTCCTTTGCATTTTCATGCTTCTTCGTGTCCATTAGTTCATTCTAAATGAGGGTTATTTACAAATTAGAGGGATATCTATCAATGCATCGTATATGATATATTTTGATGACACATGTATAAGTTTCATCCATAGAATTTTCTACATCCATAAATATACCACATATGTAAACACTTTATGTGCTAGCTGTTGGATTTATATATTCCACTAATCTATAATACTGAGCTCCAGAAGCCCGGTCTGACCAACGTTCACATTTTTGGTGCCTTAAAGGCTACTCGATGTACCCATCCACTTTGTTTATTGATAATTAGTCGACTATACAAGTTAGCTGACCGTTGTATTGGCCGTTCTAGCATCAGCTAATGGTTTTATAGCCCACACATGAAGACAGTTCAAAGGCAGCAAATAAAATGCGATAAATAGGTGGACCTGCATGGGACTTGTGCAGATGCTCCTCATGTGTGGTGGAGGGTTCAAATTAGTTCTCCATCTCGTGATTGGCTACATGTGCCCCTCGAAAAGAACAGTCTTAGCCATCGATCGCTTAGCATGGTTCCTTGCTTAATTAATGATCCAAACACAATATACATGTCCTAGTGTCCACTAAGAACGAGGACCAGGATTGTCCCGTACGTACATATATTATAGATGTGGCAAACGTCACATGGAACCTAGATGGAGTCCGATTGTTTGGGCCTCTCGATTATTCTACGTGCCCCTTCTTCTTAGTAGAATGGTGCACGTACCGGTCTTCCCTTGCGTGGACTCTTAGGCAACGCGGCCTCCTTATTGAGTGAGCACATAGGCGGCGTGGAATCATGTGCGCTGAGTGACCACCTAGAAAGGGCAGCGTTCTCCGTATTGAGGGAACACCTGGCTTTGACATGTACCTTTTGCTTCTTTGCTACTCGAGCGGCAGGGTAGAAATCATCCAGATCACGGTATTTGATGATCCCTTCCATGCATCCAGTATTATCTGGAGGGCCACGTGCCTCCACTTCTACCTACATGTAGCGAATCATTAGGCAATCACGGGCTGTGTCTGGTTTTGATGGCAAAGGGAGATGTCTTAGTCAGTACTCAAGGTAAGATAATAAATCGTTTACCTTGCATCCGACCGAGCAAAACTGGGCCACATCCATTAGGGCACGTTTGCATGAAATACAATCAGACCTATGGGGCCGGCCGCCCCGGCGCTTTAATCTGACCATGGAGCCTCTACGGGTGCCCCGCTTGGTGAGATGTAGGACCTTAAATCCATTACGTTCGTACTGTTGTATCCCCGTTATATCGATCGCCCCTACGATATCTTGGACCCGTACCACTTCATTCAATGCTGCTTTACGCACCTGTATGATGATTTATGAGGCATTAGCTACATGTTGCAGTGGATAAAGATTAAAAAAAGCAATGTGCTATTTGGTAAGCAAAAGTTTAAAAACCTGTAACATGCGGTGAGATGGATGACTTCCTTGGCAGACGTGGCACAAGGCCTCTTGCTGTAGTTCTCGACAGTCTAAGCAAAAGTAGCTGTATGGAATGTCTTTTTGTTCGCTGCTGTGCACTGGACAAGGGTGACCAAACTTGTTGCCGACCAACGCTGCAATGCGCTCGACGCTTATGTGGCTGACAACCATTGGGTGTGTGCCTTGCTATGTTGGGGGGAGAAGGAGATTTCAACTATCAAATAGTTCTTAGTGTGGTGTTATAGTTTCCACCCTCCATCTAATACAATGCAAAGCGCGTCCCCGCTCCTACATGGCAGTTTGCACTGCTGTGATTCAGTACTTATGATAGGAGACAAGGTTACGTGATATCAAAGTAACATATTTATGGGAGGGCGCATGGGAGTGGAAGCTTTGTAAGATTTGGATACCCCACCTATGTGTCTAGGCTCTACTTGCATGGTGCTAGAGAACGTGGGAGGGGTGTCTTGGAGGCTCCAAGGGTGGGCTATTTATGGGGACCAGGCTAGACTGGACTTCCTTGTTTTAATTGGTAGACTTTGATTGCCATGCACACATCAACTATTCAGCAATAGTCATACGAACATTGACCTCGACCTTACCTTTACTACGTGGCTACGCTTACATACGTACTCCCTCTATCCCTGAATAGATAGATTCATAGATTTGTCTTAAGTCAAACTTTTAAACTTTAACCGAATTTCTAAAAAAAAGGTAAGATTTATAGTACCAAATTAGTATCGTTAGATTTAGCATAAAATATATTTTCATGAGGTGTTCATTTTATTTCATAGATGTTGTTATTTTTTCTATAAAGTTAGTCAAATTTAAAAAAGCTTGATTGGCACGGATCCTAGGAATTGATTTATTTATGGACGGAGGGAGTAATGATTTAGTCCACCTTTATAAGACCAAGAAAACTGAGCTATATTCATGCTAGATCATCCACCATCTCATCTGAGTGGAATTTTTTGCCCTAGACGACAGTGTACACTACTCTACTTGATTAGGGGAGTGTTATATTTAGAAATAAAAAACAAACAGTGTTAGATTTAAAATTAGTTTAAAAAAGGGTTAAAATCAAAAAAAGATGTACACTATGCCATTGATCCGCTGGCTAATCATCGTTGGGTTCCACTCCCCTAATCAAGTAGAGTAGTGTACATCAGATTGCCTCCCTGCCAAATCACCAGTTCACCACCCCTGCCCGGATCAACGCACGCACTGTGAGGATCTGCCAGGAGACAGGACAAGACAGGACCGGTGGCATGGGCCAAATAGTTCCAATGGTTGTGACAGATGAACCACGTCTCATACTTTAATAAATGCTACTAATACACTTCATCAGTAGACCACGTATGCCGCTCATCACAGCGTCACATTAATTCGAGCTTTACATTAAACACTGTGCTCTGTACCGTGAACCTGTTGCTCTGTACCGTGAACCGAGCCAGTCACATACTTACAGTGCGAGGACAACTTACCTCACAAACCCAGCCACGCGTCCCGAGGTATTACTCTTAAATTTACACTGCGATTCACAGTCCATGTGCTCGCTTGGACGATCGTATATTAAATGATTTAACAAAAGGGGCCGATAGTTGTTAATAGTTGCTAGCTCCTATGATGCATGTATGTTATCTGGCTGCATGCATATGTTCGAGACCACCGGCAACATGCGTGGAGAATCTAGGCTGCAGCACAATACTAGATTTTTTTTTGATTTTAACACTTTTTGTAAATTAATTTTAAATCTAACACTGTTTATTTTTTATTTCTAAATCTAACATTTTTGGCTGCGCCTACTGCCAGAGCGCGGCGAAATGCGTGTGCCGTTGATCCGCTGGCTAATCATCGTTGGGTTCCACTCCCCTAATCAAGTAGAGTAGTGGGAACTGACTGGTCACCATAGCTAGAGCGCACCTATCTCTGAACCTTCAGCAGCTGTGCAAGATAGTCTCCCAAGTCCCAGAGCTTCAGATCCAAATTGGTGGTACTCGCTCACGGGGGCACGAGCACACCCAGTGGCGACATGGCTCCCAGCAAGGTGGTGGTGCTAGCTTCTGACAGCATGCGCTCCTAGTTAGGCGGCAGCACTACATCCTAGCAGCAAATGCACTGTGCAAGGTGGCAACCCTCGCTCCCTATCCGTGGCGGCGTCGAGAAGCAAGAGATGGGAGGTGGAGATGAGACACCCCTGTAACCCAATTGTTAGTAGGACAACCATGCAGGACAAGACAGGCCACCCTTTCTATGCTAAAGAGAAGGCTTTGTCTGCTAACATTAGAAACTCATGGAAGATATGGTTGTCCAGATTGTCTCTATAAAGATTCAAAGATGTCGCATGGTTCCATGGTCAACTTACACAAGACCTATTCGATACCAGTGACATGAACATTGGACATTTGGACTCTATCCAGTGCCCTATAGCCTGTTACATAGTACACCCCGGATTTGACATATCAATCACATCTCCATATTTAATGCTTTGCTACAGGTTTGTACGACGCATATCATTTTGATTAGGCATCCGCTCCAAGTCATTATATTACCTGTGGTTGAACCTTAACATGTTTGCACCTATACCATGCCCACACTAAATGCTTTATTATCTTCCAACGGTGTCTGATAAATTACAAAGAAATAGGGTGCTTGTATGCCTTCATTCCTTACCTGGTGGCTTCTTACATAGATCTTTGTTCATTAGTACATTTTTCATCCATGTCGGGGATTTTATCCTATATCCTTGTCAGTTTTTCTTCGGTCTCCTGATTCCTTATATGTAGCCAAGGGCAACCCCCAGTATGGCACACATGATCAAGGTTGTAGGCAATCATTACATGCAAGAGCATGCTTGGGTCCAATCTAGCAGGTTTCATGCCACTATTGTTGAACAGTTAATGTCTAAAGTGAAAGTGAGCCATCAGCTGGAAGCGTTCTTGGCATGTCCAATCTGACCGTATGTACTGTGTATTAGGATATAGGGTCGGATGGATTCCAACCTCACGTCACTGTAGTTGAATAGCTGATGTGCTAGGGTATAGGGTTGGATGGAGTCCAATGGGCAATGGCCATCCATACTACTCCATCCGTTCCGAAATAACTATTATTTTTTTCATGCTATAAGTTTGATTAGATTTATAATAATAGTAACTGGTATTTTGGGTATTTTTCTGGTGGTCTTTGGTAGGAGTTGACTGCCTGCTACTTGTTCAGGACTGCAAAGAGGAATGCTCTGATATAATACCATATACCAGTGTGCTGCTTTATGGTACACATGCACACTATTGTAATAGTAGTATATATATAAAAGGTTGAGAGAGAAAGAGATCAGCAGTACGGGTCGAGAGTTGTGCTGTTGCCGCTGCGTAACGCCCCGCCCGACAATTATTGCGGTGGAACAGTTGGTGAGAGCCCATAGGCAGGAGAGCATTTTTGACAGGGCTCCAAATAAATATATTATGAAAGTAGATTCAGTATCTATCGCATGGTATTAATTATATACAATAAATATTAATATTTTTTATATAAAATTAGTCAAGGTAATTTCTCAGGAAGCGAGAATAACATTTATCAGCGAACGGAGGAAGTACTCATGACGAACGGTGAAACCATTCAAATAATATGTAACTGGTACCTAGCAGGGCCCATACGTCAATATTTTCAAACTTAGTTAAATATCAATGTGCTAATATTTATTCGTACCCATCAGGGTCCATATTTGAATTCAAATTTGAAGTAAAATGTGCGAAATAGTTGTAACCAAATTCCATTCCATGTGGAAATGATTTGGATCCATCCCTACAAGCTTTGCTAATCACACGAATACATCAACAAAAAAAGAAACAGTGGCTTCCACTAACATGCATACACTGGTACCCTGGTAAGGGTATGCACTCAGGTCTCTTCTATGTAATTATGCATGTTCGTGATATTGACCCTTCATGCTGCAATTTTCCGCCTTCTCACAATATCGATGAATCACTGCAATGAATATAGAGCAGGCATGAAATGTCACCATCATGCACTTCCACACAAAGAAGACAAAAGGGCATCAGATAGCATGCATGCATGAAATGTCGTCATCGTACTAGTGCATCATTTGTACTTTGTTGCTACTATAGTACTTGTTCCTCTCTCGCTGCTTCTACATCATCTAGACTTTGTTACAAGTTTCTAAGTATTTGTTTATATGCTGCAGTGACCCCATGCCTCTATGCACGAATAAAGGACAGGAATAGTACGCCATACTATACATTGGTACTAAGACATCAATCAGTATTGTCTCTTTCAGTAAAGTTGCTACATACATATGAACACTCGAACTGTGTTTTGTCATATCACCTGATGCGTTAGTGTTGTCACCAACAAACGCTGGTGCTGTATTGTCTACTGGACCATGTCTCAATTCATACACAGATGTGCCTTTCTCTTTGCATTCACAATACTCCCTCCCTCCCAAAATAAGTGTCGTTATGCTATTCGTACTGGGATTTATAGAAAATAATAACAATATTTGTATTTTTAAATGAGTTTATTATGTAAATATATTCAATCATCTATCTGATGATATTAATTATGTACTATAAATATTAATATTTTCATGTATATTTGGTTGCAGTTAAAAGCGTTTGTCCCTTCGGGAAACGAGAACGACTCAAAATGGTACTGAGGGCCATATGCAGGCATGCGGGTAGCCTGCTCTGCCTATTTATAGAATGGATTCCTCACCACGCACTTCTCACAGCTCGCTGCATCCATTCCAGCACACGTGCCCTAGGTAATTGATCCTTTTAAAAGATCGATTAGTTGTTTGCTTGTAGGCTAGAAAAACAAAATAGCAATGCATGATCCACATGCTTAAATTTGTGGCATCAAAAGGATGCAAGGATATCGCCACATGAATATTGTCTCCCTTTTTACTCTTCCTTAGTTTAATGGGTTGCTTTTGCTCATGAAATATTTTTATACGCTGTTTTGCAATATCCATATACTAGATAATATATTTTTTTAATATGCCTATATGCCGCCCTCCTGTTTGTCGTGTAGCTTGTGTTAGGTAAAAATGATTGGATCTTGCTTTTGCTTTTCCTATTTGCCCCAGGATATAACGAGGCTCATTTGAAGGCTTATAAAATGGATAAGGGAAAGGGTGTGATCGGAGAATCGTCCTCACAACATGCACAAAATGATGACGTCCATGTCACGGGACCCAACAATGTATTCATTTGCTTCCTCCAAAATTTATATAGTTACCTGCTCTATGCTTTCCTTTGTCTTCGTATTTGAAGAATATATTTTGTTTCCTAACACATTAGCATATGAACACAAGTTATAGACATTTTAATATATACTTTGCAAGGTCCCACTAAAGTAATTACCGTATCACGCAAAAGCATTCTGAGGCAAATCATTGGCAATCTAGGGGCGGTTATTCGCACAGAAGGGATAGTGAAGCTAGATCAGTCTCGCAGGATAGCCTGGCTCACAATTGAGATCCCTGCTCAGAATAGCACTGAAGGTGTGACTACTGAGTGTTTCCATGGTAGCCCTTGTATGTGCGATTATGATGCTGAAGAAAATGTCTCCGAAGTAGCAATTGCCCATTTTATATCACAGAAGAATATCCATGTCAACGACGTGAACTATGCGGCTTTCCATGAAACATATAGCCAACTACGTCATTACATAAGCTGGTGTCACATTCTGCACACTAGATTTCAACTTCTACGTATGGAAAAAATGGGCTTTTTAATGCACACATAAATCTTTTGAAGCGACTTGGAGTGATCTGCGCAAGTTATGGTGATATCCTTCCACTTAGACCCTTTGCTCCAACTATGCATCCACCAGCCTCAAGTGTTGGACGAGTCATGTATATTGGACCTAATCCACCAGAAACTCGGCATGAAAAACTAGGTAGGGAGTTGTTCAATGTGTTGCAGGAGTACAGCCCAATTGGCAATCCCATAATAAATTGAAAGGTATGTGTACAATCATTTATCATTTAATTATTATTTCATCCGAATAAATCTCACTGACAACTACATATTTCTTGCTCCCTTGTAGGGGATCCAGTGCTGGGAATAATTAAATCCAAGGAGACTTCTAGGAGCCTCGAGATTATATCCTACTCCTTGTTGTTAGCTTCATCATGCAAGTCGAATTTCCTGTTTCTATTGCGCAGACACTAGCCAGCATGCATTCTAGTCTACTCACTAAATTCCCACAGGGAAAATCTTGTATGTTATAAGTAGGCACTAGCAGGCGGCATATGCAGTGTTATACCCTCTAATATATTCATATTATGTCAGGTTATGTGGCTCTTATTCTATGTAATAAGCATGCATGTAGAGGACATTCCTCTCCTCTTTACGTGTTTGCGTTTGGGATCTTGCTTTGGACTGTTTGTATGCAAGAAATGGCAATATGAGGGCCTATGTCGTCTTTACATGTTCTTGTCCCCTTTTATGTTTGAGAGAACTCTGTATTTGGTGTGGTCCCCCAATCCAGTAGAAATGTTTTTAATATCCCTATAATTACTGTAATTTATAGCATATTAAGACATCATTTTACCCATTTTGTATCATAATATCATGATTTTTTGTTATCGATACTAATTACATATATAAAACATTGAAAACAATTGGTGAAACATACACTCATGTATGTATTTATCATACTTAGAGGTGTCATCGTATTTCTCCAGCCCTTCTTAAACAATGCTGCTGGTTCCGCCACTGGTACTTTGTGCACTACAAATTGTCCTATAGGATGCGCCGGAACTAATTTTGGAACTACAAACATCCTTGGCTAATTGCAGTTGAATCATGCTGGGTGGCAGGGAGCCACAAAGTATCATTTAATGATATAAATAATCAGACCCGGACCTATTCATCTTTTTCATTCTAATCCCATGTGACAAGGAATAGCTGGTGCATTTATACGAGGATAGAAACTTAATGCTAGAACTGCTATAGTTACTATTCGAGCTTTCAAACTGAAGGTTACAGCTTGTTTCCTTGATAAAAAGATACTTATTTTTTTAAGACACGTGCATGTGTGAAAGTAAAAAAATTTCACTCTCTTTGCCTCGTGTTGCCTTAGATGACAAATCATCTACGGATAACAGATAACCATACAATACTAGCTTTTTCTGATAGTTCACGCACCCGTGCGACGGGATGGGTGCGGCAGACACGGCCGCGAGGCGGGCTGCGGACTGCGGCGAGCGTGTCATGTCCTGTCATGTCTTGTCCTGTCTCCTGACAGATCCTCACAGTGCGTGCGTTGATCCGGGCAGGGATGGTGAACTTACGTTTCGTGCATCATATATAGGATAATAACCATCTTGCTTGAAAGCTGGAACCATTCTAGGGTTACTTATTATTACTAGCCTGCTGCAATGTCATAGCATCGACTGAATGATTTTTATAGGGCTGTGGCGGTATGGAATCATGACCTGGGATCCCACAGGAGGTATAGCTGTGCTGTGACAACCCACCCAGCTTTGCTTCAGAGTGCAGTGCGTATGTATGATGTTTGGCACACAGCCACAGTGGCACATACGTACACGCACACACTCCCAATCCTTGAATATCGCACACGTGAGTCAGGCAGGCACAATATACATGTCCTAGTGTCCACTAAGAACGAGGACTAGATTGTCCCGGACGTACATATATTACAGATGTGGCAAACGTCACATGGAACTAGATGGAGTCCGATTGTTTGGGCCTCTCGATTATTCTACGTGCCCCTTCTTCTTAGTAGAACGGTGCACGTACCGGTCTTCCCTTGCGTGGACTCTTAGGCAACGTGGCCTCCTTATTGAGTGAGCACATAGGCGGCGTGGCATCATGTGCGCTGAGTGACCACCGAGAAAGGGCAGCGTTCTCCATATTGAGGGAACACCTGGCTTTGACATGTACCTTCTGCTTCTTTGCTACTCGAGCGGCAGGGTAGAAATCATCCAGATCACGGTATTTGATGATCCCTTCCATGCATCCAGTATTATCTGGAGGGCCACGTGCCTCCACTTCTACCTATATGTAGCGAATCATTAGGCAATCACGGGCCGTGTCTGGATTTGATGGCAAAGGTAGAAACTTAATGCTAGAACTGCTATAGTTACTACTCGAGCTTTCAAACCGAAGGTTAAAGCTTGTTTCCTTGATAAAAAAGGTACTTATTTTTGTAAGACACGTGCATGTGTGAAAGTAAAAAAAATTCACTCTCTTTGCGTCGTGTTGCCTTAGATGACAAATCATCTACGGGATAAGAGATAACCATACAATACTAGCTTTTTCTTATAGTTCGTACCTATGCGTTTGGTCAACACCAGGGACATCCACAGGATTGTAGGAGTATCTAGCTTTTCCAGCGTGCGGAGCAGGCAGTAGTGGCGTGCTTCTAGGATGTATGCATGCGTCAGATTGGCTACCAACATGCATGCATACGAGTATCAGGCTATCTAGCAGGTAGCAGCAAGCATGCAGAAGGTAGGCCACCACATGTGTTGCCAGAATCGATGCTCTTCTTGCTTCTTCATGTCGAGCATCTTGATAAAAGTAGCAGTCAACAGCATCCTTCTGCTCAGTCATGCATGTTTTTACTGCAGACCAGTTTTGAGTCCCTTTCCTTTACCTGTCACCTAGGTACACGTCCTTTGCATTTCCATGCTTCTTCGTTTCCATTAGCTCTTCATCACCCCGGACACTATGCTGGACCGATGATAATCATCATTTCATCACCTCAGGACCAAATGACACACCGTCAGTGATGATCTCTTCATCACCGTCGTATCATATGTTGGAGCGGCGGTAATCATTACTTCATCACCACAGGGAACATCCTCACTGGATCATCTGCCGAACCGGCAGTAATAATTTCACAAACGGTGGTGAAAACTGACAGTGAAGGAGGTTCTAGTAGAATCGACGGTGATGAGTACTCTGTAGTAGTTTTATTTTAACAATAAAAAATGTTGGTGATTTAGATGCAAATCTAGGAGATTCATTTATTATACTTGTGTCATAATGGGATGATAGCTAATGAAAATTTTGGGGTTACATCGATAGACTTAGGGTTTGCTTTATGTCATATTTTTCATAAATTGCTAGATAGATGAAATTTCAAGAGGCTATTTCAGATTATGTACCATAATGTCAAAGACAGTAATTTGGATGCAAATTTAAAGAGTTACTTTAGACTATCTTTCATAACAGTAGATGTGAACAATTTAGATAAAATTTAAGGGACAATTTAGACTGCCTTTTTAATTGCAGAGTTGGATAGTTTAGAGGTAAATTAGATTGGATTAGATGGCTATTATTGTTAATTATAATTGAAGTCTACTGAAGCGATGGCCGAAAGTTTCTTGCTTTTTTAAGAATGTTGTAAATTTATATATTTTCTATGGTGTCTCGGAATTTAAGGGTGTTCTGCTAGGAGTGTCAGCCTTCCATTATTATATAGTATAAAATAAAAGACACAAATGTGTTATCATGTCAACCTAAAGTGTTTTTAGATTAGTTTATGATGTTTTAGTTAATTACTAATAGTATACCCAATTGGATTCTAAAAATAAGAGGCGCTCGGTTCACATGGCTATTATATTAGGATACCGCTGCTAGCTTCCTAAAGGCTTGCTGCATCACCTTTCCTTGCATTGTTCGCTTTTAGTTTTGTGCATCCATCCTTTTTGTGCATCCATCCTTTCTGATCAACCCGAATTATTTGTGACCCGACACCGACACTGCTCCCACAACTCCCCAAGAAACCCGATCACTGATCGCCACCACGTGAGACAACCAGCCCTAATAAAAAGAAAAACGAGGGAAGCACCACCTAGTGTCACCGCCATGGATTGAGGAAAGGACCTTTGCATTGGGAGACGAGACGGGATTGAGAATGAATGATGGGGATGGAGATTTGGAGAGAAAAAAAAACTGTGCGTCGTGCATAATGCATGTAATGGATTAAAAGCAAAGCTAACTGCTGGCTGAAAGAATCTTTACGGTCTACCTCTCAGTCTATTCATATAATAGTTAGCTATTTATTATTAATATATGATTCACTTGTCTCTCTCGTAAAAAAAATTTAGTTCTTGTGGCTAAGCCAGCTATAAACTTACAACATGTTTCTCCTCTCATCTCTCCTCCACCACAACATTTATGGCCTCCTTATGTATAGCTTGTTATTATACTTACTCTAACATTAACTACAATGGGGGGCGGGCGGGATCGATCAGCGGCCTGAACAAAATTGAACTGTGCATATGCTCTGTGCCTCGGAGGGATGTGGGTTTGCCCGGACAACTCATGGCATGATTTGGGGGAAAGTGGACGCATATATTAAAAGATAGTTCAATTGGATTTATTTAATTACTTACAAGAACTCACATGGATAGCCAGCGTTGGCGTTAGCTATGTAAAAACTTATCCACAATAGCAATTGCAGGAGAACTCACATCGCGTTCCCATGATATGTCCTCCGTACTATGGTCTCCTCCACTTAGATGGCAGCGTATGGCTTCTGTAGAGTCCACCACACACACAGGCCAGCCCCAAACACCAGCGATATGGCGAATCTTTGTAGTCTGTGATTTTGCAAGGGCTTTTGTATTTGCTTTCATCTCATCTATGGAATCAGAAAGACTCATGCCTCCACCAAAATATTTGCTTAGTTCTCGCACACCAATTGCCTTAGCCAGCCCAGTGTGGTTGCCAATCTTATGAGCCAGCGTAGTATCAAAATACTCTTTTAGTTCCTCAACTAAGCCAGAAGCAACCATATCATCAATACGGCGACACAGATACTCATTAAGAACCAGCTCATGCATATGGACCCAAAGTAGACAACTTTTGAACCTTAAATTTGGCTTATACTTTGGTATCAAAAAAGGATTGGCAAGGGAGGGATCAAGGTGGTCAGCAAGAAATCCATGCATAAGTGAGTTTGACCCACCTACCAGAACTGGAACTCGACCACGCCTTGCAATAGACTCCGCAGTAGTTGTTGCAATAGATCGAAAGGAAGGTACAGACACATCATCCGCAATTGATGAAATAACCCCAATTAAGTGATGAGGAATACCACCTTGATCATTCGGCCGGATCTTGTTAGTTGTGATGTCAAGACCAGCATATATTTGCATCTTGTCCGCATTTATCACTTCACCACCAATCACCTTGGATATGTCAATTGATAACTTCGTCTTGCCTGTGCCAGTGGCACCCATGATTACCACCGGTTTAATCGACATCATCTACGAGATGTAGTTTGATCCTGCAGAGGTGAGGGGGGATGGGGTGGAGTGGTAGAGGGGAAAGTGCTTCTTGCCCTTTAAACCCTAGGTCGACCAGCCCATGTATATGAAGAGTCGATGGTGTAGTCGGGCAAGAAGAGGGGATGGGGGTAAGTGCTGTGAGCGTTGATAACCTAGGTCTGGCAAACTAAACAATGTACACTAGCAGGCATTCCTATAACTACTTATGTACTACCATGGATACACTCTGCAGAAAAACTTAATTATGCACATGTATGTAGTAACGTAATGCAAAGATGTATGAGTACAATATAATATGTATCATATGTATGTGGACAAATCCATAGGTCCACAGGTGTGGCGAATGGAAGGAACTTCCTCTAGACAATCAAAGAAGAGGCAACCCGGCAAAGGAGAAGCTGAAGTGTCAGGTGCCTGCACATATTTCTTTACTTTCCCATCCTCTCATGTATTTGTGCAAAAGTCATGTTCTGCCTATAATCAGTTCGAGGACGTCATGACCATCTCCTTTCCATTTCTTTCATACTCTTGCTTGCTAGATCTCTTGTTATCATCTCTAATTGTAGGTTACTTTGTCCCGTTCTGATGATTTCATTCTTTGGACATTTAAGGGACATGCTCCATTGTAGATAACATTGTGCCTAGTTTTGTTGTCTTTGTGTGCTCGTGTTATGCCTACCACTATTTTGGCACGCTCCCACACAACCTGCACAAAGGCACGCGCATGCCCGTGAATAATGGAGAATGACCCTTAACCAAGCAACAACTGCTACCACAGTGTTACCTCACCATCGTTCATGTTGTGTGTGCCTACCATTGTTTAGGCGTGCATCCACAGGAACTACGCAAAGGCACCCACGTGCCCGGAAATAATGGAGAATGCCCTTGAAGTGCCCAACAACTACTGCCACAATGTCACCTCACCACCGCCCTTGGCACTACACGACATCACCCGTGTCGACGCCACAGTCGCTCGCATTAAATGCGGTTCTTGCGCTGTTGGATACAACTCCATCCTTCTAGCTATAAAATTTGGTACCTCAGAGGTCTTCCATATCTCAAGAGGTAACACATCCTAGCTCAACTTCCTTCCCATCGAGTATCATCCCTCTCTCCCCATTTCTCTGCTCTCCTATAGGAATCGAGCGGCTACAGCGGCCTTCCTCTTCGCCGGTGTCCTTATCAAGGTGAGAAAACCATGACCATCTTTATGAAATCTTACCCTCTCCTATATATTACAAAAAATGACTTACCCTCCTTTTCAATGATTCCCCAGGCTTGGGTACACGGCCCAACGGCCGACGGCTCCGTTCGCTTGGAGGAATTTTGGAGGAATTTGGAGGAATCTAGATGAATTTGTGAGAGAAAAACACTGTTTCCGATGAAAAAAGAAGCAGATCAAGTCGGGTTTAAGGGCAAGGTCCCTGACTAGTACAAACATGGACCGAGTGCTACTCCTCCTACACAATAATCCCTGAGTCCCTGACTAGTAGATCAGCAGGGAGGGACAGGCTCATGCATGTTTGGTACATTCTTTCTGGTGGATCGGATCCAACTACCTAAGTTCGACAACGTGCAATTAAAATGAACCCAGCAGCAGGACACACCACACATGCATACGCATGGATCCAGGGCTCTGCCCGCCCGGCCGTGAGAATTTTTTTTTTTAGTCCCTAGGATACGCATCTTGAAGCCAAAGGCATCAAATAATGGTACAGTGATAGAGGGAGGAGATCTTCCTTTTGGGGACAAGGTTGCGTATGGCCTTGCTGTACCACTGGAATCTGCCTCGGAAAGGGCGCGGTGCTTACCCAAAAATTGGCTTTTGGATGATTGGGCAGTTGCTGCTGCTGCTAATCATCTACTAGCTTTTCTGTAGGAAGCTACATACGCAAACTAGCCTAACCTGCACAGCGATTATCTTAGTATAAGTTCAGGGCTTCAGGCACCATGTGCCACATGCTCCTCTTCCTCCTTTTTGTTGTTGTGGCGGTGGTGGCGGTGTGTAGGTTGATGTGTTGCCTCCAGCTCCGAATCGAAGATCACTACATTCTTGATCTGATCGAGAATCGAGATCAGAAGAGCAGTAAGCAAGCAGAGTTATACTACCATGGCCTTGAGAATCTTGATCTTGTCAGCTACTGTTCCAAGTAACACCATAAAATCTGAAGGCGTCTACTCTCTTGTAGTACTAGTGAAGGGTGCAGATAAATTTGGTGACTGAATTGGTGTGAGATATAGTATGAAGCACTTACAAAGTCTGGTTCACATTGGAACATTCATGGACCACTATAAGATGAACAAATTTTTAGCATGATAGAGTATGGTTCTAACATATGGCACATGTGGTTCTAACATTACATAGATGAGTTTTGTAGCTGCAGCAACATCCTAATTGTACATAGCGTGATAGCTAGTAGGCGGTACAGCAACGGCTGATACCTGATGGTTTTCTACACTACGCCGCATCATAGGCAGCAATGGTACCTTGCTTTATGTACAAATCGTTCGGTAGAGTAATTATACATGTTGATTGGATGGACAGTGATGATCATCTCTGTATTTTGGATCTTGGTCTGAAAGGTCTCTGTCCATGGAGGCTCCGGTGTTGCTCCTGGATGAATCTGTTTGTGGATTTGATTGTGTTAGTTTTGTTTTCTCTGTGAATTGTAACATAAATGTAATGTGAATGGCTAAGAAATGTACCTGAGTCCTGGTAACGACGCATGCACTCCGTGTGGTGGCTGCATCCGGCCGGATATGTAGCCTGGGAAGCACGAGAGAGAGAGTATATGGTGACGACTGTGGCTTGTTTTGTTTGTATTTTAAGACAATGCAACTACCTTCCTAGAATAAATCAATTTTGTCCATTAGGAAATAGGAATGAAATGCAAGAACCAATAAATTCTAGAGATTTACCAATAACTATTTTTCTATTTCACCTTGTGAATCGGTCCATGGTGTCTCTCCTCCAAGGGGACTGCAATCCATCATGCTCCAGCCTCTCACCATAGCCCACTTGAGGTTTGTGGTCCATTTCCTCCAGCAGCACCGGCGCTGCCGTGTGCCAACACCTCTGCCCGTCGCTGTTGCTCCCAGCGCCAAAGTCGACCTTGCATCGTTGGAGTTGTAAATTCCTTTAACAAATTATGGCTATTTACTGGGATCGAAGAAACACTGAATTCAGTGACCAAAGATTTGTGTTGCTGATATGAAATTAGGGAACAAAGCAAGCATATGAGATAGGTTGACAGTATATAGCTCAAACAGCACATAAGAAATTCCAAACGGTGAGAAGCATGCCAGTTCTCATAGTAAACTGAGAACTACCCAGCAGGCTTGTCACCATGGACATTGCAAGAGTCTGGGTACTGGTAAACTGCAGGCAACTAATAACAGAGGAATGTTGCTTACCAATGGATCCTTTAGTTAGTTATCACACAACCCGATCTCCAAGATGCATAAGTACCTCTTTCCCAATAGGCTCGTCACCATGAATATGCATAAGTATCTCTTTCTGAATAGCAACAGTTCTGAAATCTGAGTTGAAAATAGCCGCAAAGAAAAGAAGAAATGAACATGTCCATAAGCTAGTATTTAACTGACTGATGCAAGACAGACATGAAAAGGCATTGGCAGGGTGGCTAAACAAACCAGAAGAATAGCAAAGTATATTGCTCGTATTTCACTGTCCGAAATCCCTAAACTTGTTAGCTGCACAAATCCCAATCAAGCCCGCTGCACACTGCATAATGTCAGGTTGCACTAAGCTAAAAAAAGAATAAAAATCTGAAATTGCGTAGCCAATCCAGAGATAAAAACAATCTCAATCCAAAGATAAAATAGAGAGGATGTATCCAGTTGAGGTTGCAATCCCTAAGAACAATGAGCATTTGTATCAGTTAACAAAATATAAAGAGGAAGAGTCTATTTTTTTCTTACTTGATACAGTAATGCTATACAAATGGAATACATCATGTCCAAGAGCACCCCAAAGTGATCTTATTCCCACAACAGAAGACATATCAGCCCTGAAAAGGCATGAGATCCAAAACCACCCTTGATTTTTTTTTTGGGTCTAGAATTGAGTTAGTATCAAGTCAGGTTTGTTTGCACTGCCTTCATAACTGAACCAATTGTGATATTAGAATCTGCTAAAGTTGCTATGAATGTGTTTTTTTTGTTTGGTTAGATGGAAATATATAGAGATTGAGGACAAACCTTGATCACTTCTGCCTAGAACTGAGGAAGTTTGAAGTCAGGTTCCTTTGCGCCGGGCAACATGATTTGTTGGGATGTAACTATCTTTGGAATATGTGAGCAAACAATAGTTGTAGCATTCTTTTCCTGTTGGTGATGTTAAAGCAATCTTCTCTGTCCTATCACGAGGATAGACTACAGGCCATGAGGAAATAATTAGTAACGCATGGAGAAAATGGTAACGTAATGATGCAGCAAATCTGTCAAGAGAGGACGGCAAAAACGCATTTGATACAGCAAGTACTACCAGGTTATCAAGAAAAGGATAAACCATATAAGGCAGATGTAGTAGCACTAACTGAAAATTAATGACGTTACTACCTTATAACACAATAGCAATAAAAGATAATTAATGGAAGAGTAAGTCTCTCAAAGCAACACTAACATTCATGAACAATGTATTTAAGGGATGATCCATTTATGTGAAATACAGGAGCCTTAATTGAAAATGGGACTATATGTGGAACTTTTTCAAGAAAAAATGATCTAGTAATCAGTATCGATGGAAACTTGTGTGAGCTTATTTGCCTTTTTTTTGCGATGCTTTGGTCTGAGGCTTAATGTAACTAAATTAAGCGAACTTAATTCTTAGAGACACTTAATAGAGGAAGTTGTACTGCACTTTGCTAAGCACTAAGTATCAGTGCCCATATTTAAACCTTTAACCCTCACTGACCCCTGCTATTCTATTTGAACAAATCCAAATGCATGTATAACCCCGACTCCGTTGTTTTATAAAGGGAGCAAGCCTCACTGTAATACCATTATATATAAAAGAACTGCACTAATAAAAGTGGAGCACCACTATTCTGAGGGAGCATCATACCTTTTATGGAGCAGTGCTGCAAGGAATCATGCTAACATTAGTGTTTACATACCAGGCTGCAACAATTAAAGCAAAATCCAGCTAAATTAGATTTAGCTAAATTAAATTCAGCTATATTTTTTTTGGTTTTAGGCAGCTGTGAGCAGAATGCACAACATGGACAGGAAAAAGAGAAGTACTGCATTAGCGAGACTGCCATTGTGGATAATATAGCATGTAACACTATGAACGAAACTAATTAGTAACATGAGCACACACCTGAGCAGACTAACACGACGGTGTCAGAGGTGGCGAACTTGTAGAGCAGACTCCCAGCAATGAAATGGAAGGACGAGCCTAGGCAATAGGCTGTGTCAACGGAGCTCTGAACAGATGAAGGCGTCACTATAACATGGGCAGCAAAAAGAATCTCACAGCATTGGCGACACCGCCAATGTGGATAATACAGCATGTAACACTATGAACGAAACTAAGTAGTAGTATGAGCACACACGTGGGCATACTAAGACGCCGCCGTCAGTATCGGTGAATGTGTAGAGCAGGCTGCCCGCAACGAAATGGCAGCAACAGCTAAAGCAACAGGGCCTGGTAAGGAGGCAGCAACAGTTTAGGCAACAGGGTCTGGTAAGGAAGCCAAGAACAGGTAAAGGCATCACCCAGACTTCTACTCAAAATAAAAACTGAAAAGGAAGCGATGGCAGTTGCCACGGAGATAAACAGAAAAGGATTTAACCTGGAAACCAACGAAGCCGGAATAAAGCGACGGAGAGCAGCCGCCTGAACCACCAAAGTGACTGCGCCGACGGCAGGGCGGGGGAGGGGGGAGCCAACGCTGAGCACCCCTCCCCCGCACTCCCCACACGGTTAAACCTGGCCCAGAAAACTGCACTGAACCACGATGACAGGAACGGCGAAGCGCTCGGATCTGTCAACCAATCGACGATTGGAGCAAGGCATCATTTAGATCTAAGAGGAGGCAAGCAAGGAGCAGCGTGGACCAATCGGACGGAAAAGAAAAATGCGAGGCATAACCTGAGAGTTCTTGGAACTGGCGGCGAGGTACGACGCAACGGCGGCGGCGGCGGCGATGGTGCTAGGGTTAGCTTTCGCACTGTTGCAGCTATCCCTTGACGCACCACCACTCCGGCAACGGCGGCAGGCAAAACTCCAACACAGCGGCTCCGGCGGACAACGGAAACAGAGGGGTATGACAGAGGCGGCGGCACAATCCCGGCGAACGGCGACGAAAGCCGCGGGCGGATAGGAGGTGCGGAAAACGGAGCTGAGGACGGAGGGGACAAGAAGAGTGTAGAAGGGCGTAGAGTGGACCGGGAGGATTCTACCAAGATTTGTCCGATTTGGACGGGAAGCCGTGTGGACGTCACGGGGACCGCAGGAATCAACGAGGAATCTCGGAAATCCGGTCAACAGGAGCGGATTCCGATTTTAAGAAATCCTGACGCGGCTAATCTATGCCGTTAATTGAGGGGATCAGACGGCTGAACTAACAGCTTGTTCGGCTTGGCTGAATTGGCTGGCTGAGGCTGATGCTGGACCAGCCAGCCCAGCCAGCCAATTCCAGCCTTCAGCCAGCCTCCGGCCAACAGCTCCAGCCTCTGGCCAGCCTCCAGCCAACAGCATGTTTTCAAAAGTTCAAAGAATGGCGGCAACAACATCTGCTTTTGAGCCAATAGTAGCTCATGCTGAGTTCAAAATATCAAATTCAAACTACCAGCCATGTCACGATCATGCTGATTTCGAAATTACAGCTAACAACAACAAGTTCAACCATGAATTTATAGTCCGTATGTAACATCCACACAACACACATACAACATTTGTTCCATCGATTCACAATAACTTGTACAACATTTACTAACCAAATATGATGACAGGTCTTAATGCACTAAAATCTTCAGCTTCAGAGAAGACTTACAAAATCTCAAGGTTCATCAAATTTGCAATCTGATCTGGCAGCACACCAGTCAAGTTATTGTTGTTAAGGTACCTGAGAGACAAAACTCAACAATCAGCAAAGACAGCACTCACCATTCACAAGAGAGGGAAGCATTTGGTAGCATGTCATATTTTCACTTACAGATTTCTCAGGGAAGGGAAGCCAATCCCATTGCCGATAAAGCTCCTGAACGGCTGGTATTCTAGTTGAGCCACCAACAAGAATAACTTCATCAATATCTTTGAATTGCAACTTTGCATCTCTAAGGCCATTGTCCACAGGTGTCCTCAGCCTGAATGACAATTTGCCAAAAAATACATATCAGCAACAAGTTCTATCTTCCATCCAATCGGACCATATTTAACCAAATGCTAGTAGCTGTCAGAAACATGCATAATTATGTACATCTATAATCTTTGATGTGACTATGCTATCATGGGCCATAATTATGTACCTGTCAAGGAGATCTGAGCATAGCTCTTCAAATTTAGCCCTGGTAAGAGTAGTCTCAATATGCTTGGGGCCATCTACAATAGCTGTAATAAAAGGCAAGCTGAAGGAACAAATAAAAAATTAGAATAAAGAAAGCAAAAAAAAACATGCTTTAAGGATGTTAGTGCTGAGAATAAACAACCTTATGTTTGTTTGGGTCAAAGATGACAGCTCCATCTTTGCCTTCTCAGCTGCTTCTGTCAATTGCTGCATAGCTTGCTTATCTTTTAGCAAGTCAATGCCCTCATAATTCTTGAAGTTTCCAGCGAGCCAATCGACAATTCTCTGAAAGCATATATGGCATTATAAAGACATGCGTTTTGCAGAAGCTTTGAGTTATGACATGCACAGCACCTGAAACATCGTTGAAGCAAGCAGGGACTGTGATCACTGCCTTTGTGACCTTGTCATTCAAAAACTTTGATGCGTCATCCACCAGCTTTGTCGGCACCTACAAGACATAAAATGTACAGCAGCCTGGATCAGAAAGAGTATGTACAATCAAAATACATCTTGCATAACAGTTAGTTTCAACGGCTAGTCATATCTGTTTCTATGTACAATCAAAAGTTAACCAAACTAAACCCTTTGGAAACTTCAAAGATGTATTCTTTTACTCACCTTCAATAAGAGGCTTCAGTTTTTCTTCAAGCCACTCAATATTCTTCTCCAAGTAATCCATGCAATACACAAGCCCTGACATAGAATTGAACACCTTAGAGAAAGATGCCATATTATTAAAACAAAAGCAGGTAATACAACTTCACAGCAGTAGATGAACAGCAGCATTACCTCAACTTTCCTAAATCAGACACCATTACACAAAACCATAGATATTAACTCCCTAACTCCAGAGATTGGGGTTCCCCTATTTAGCTCAACCCACTCTGGCAGCTCATACGAAGGTGGATCTGCGTCGTACTTATGCATCCACAAATAATTATCTAAAGCAAAGCATGAAATGATTATCATAGCCTAGTTCATCCTACTACAGTACGGCACCCCGTCCAGAATCTGCCAACGTTCTTTCAACACCCCAAACCTCCTTTCAATGACATTTCGCAACTTCGCATGAATGTAGTTGAATTTCTCCTCCCTCTGCAACTACTGCAAATCTATGCCCCTAAAATCGTTGATGTGATACCTTGTGTTTCTGTAGGGGGTCATGTAACCTGGCATCTCCCTATAACCCACGTCCGCCAGGTAATACCGGCCTACAAGCGATGAAAACAGTGAGAAATCCATCACCTGTCATAGCAAATTGAACAGGAGTATGCTGCTGAGGGATGTGAACATCAAGGCATCACGAACCTGCTGGGGGATGTGGGAATGAAGCGTCTTCCTGACAGTCTTTCAACACCGCCATGTCATGGCATGCCCCTGCCTTCCCGGCCCCCACGTATGTGAAACGGCCATCCATATCCACTATGGTACAAACATTAATTGATGTTGCGCCTTTCCTATTGTAGAAATCAGCCTTTGCTTCACGGTTAACCTCAACCTTTATGTGCGTGCCATCTATAGCACCTATGCATCCATCAAACCATGGTGCATATGCAGCAAGTTTGTGGCTTACGCGTGCGTAGTTCCTATCTACTGGCACTAGGACACTATTTGCCCACCTATACAAAACCTCTGTAACTACTGTAATCTTTCTGCTAACTGTATCTAAAGACCTTTCAAATCTATCTTTGCAGTCTCTACTAGCCGATTGGTGGGCACAGGTCCAGATGTACATGCCTAGAGCTTCTACCGAGGTGCACTTATCTATTGATGGCAGGCCAAACGGCAGCAGGGTTTCATGCAAATGCATGAAGGCATCAAGCGACATGCGCAAATTGTCTAAACATCTGGTTTGGTCGGCAAGGGTAAGCTGTATTCATTGGGCTCCAGATAGCTTAGGAATGGGACAAGGAGGATTTACCTTAGGCATTTGCTGTGACAGAATACCTTTCAGAAGGACGACTGCTGCCTTCGCCAAGATCACAGTGCTCGGTCCATCACTAGAAGTATCGATGTACGACGACTCGTTAGTGCTGCTCATGCTGCTCATGATGATACCTGCAAATGGGCAGAAATCAGTCAGATTGTAATGCAGATATTAGGAACAAAACATTTGCTAATAAGTGAACATATCAAGATACCTCAACTAGGTAGCACCTTGAAAACAGGTTGGAATGTACAAGAGAAAAGTGATACATGTATAATGTCTTACAACACTCACATCACTACACAAAAATTTTATTCAAAACACGAGACAACGACATGCACTTAGTTCTCTGCAATGGTATTTGGTAATACAAAAAAACCGAACATAACGAAACAACAAACAGAATGAACTCAACATGCACATGGTGGATATCCGCAAATAGTAGAAAAACAAGAAATGTGCTGATCACTGGGACTTGTTGGAGAACACAAAGGCCCACGTCACATTGATCCAGATCAGCCGACCCTCTTTAGATTTCATTTTAAGAAAACCCTGACGACGGAGCCTATCTCTGCAAAGGTTTAGGGCTTGCACGAATACTACATCAGCCTCGCTGATACCATCTTGCATCAGAATGTCCTGGACTTGGGCCAACTCCTGAGCATCGATGTTACGACGGGCCTTCTGGTACCTAGCCTCTCTGAGAAATTGGCCCAGGTCTTCAAGGCACTCTTCTATGGATGGAGTTTGGCTACCCTTCTTGCTGCGAGGATTGTTAACTAAATATTCCCTATGGACTCTCTTCGAGGGCTGATGACTACTAGGTGGCACGATCGGCTCGTCCGACAAGGATTGAGGAGTGTGAGGGCTTCTATTACTGGGTGACTTGTCAGGTCGATGCCCCCCCCCGCAGATAGCAACTGGCCCCTGTCACGTGGGGTGCGTCCCCAAATCATGATCAGTTGTTCGCAGCATTGGGGCCGTTTGAACTTGTTTCTAGCGAATTGGCTACTTTCATGCACGTGTGCAAGTGATGGCGAAGTTAGTACTGAGTTAGTAGGAACCTAATTGCTAAAAAAAATGTCAAGGAAAAGCGTGTAGTTAGTACCCTAGGGCTGGCGCCGTACCACTCGGGGTCAGCTGTAACCTCTCCAGTCAGCGGGTCATGGCCTAGCCCAGTATGGGTCTGTCCGTCGCGCCAATTGAAGTAACAACGTTTCAACTCGTTGTACTTGTTCTGGCACCTTTTCTTGCTGTACCCGAGGGTCGTGGCTTCGTTGAATTCACGAACGACATTGCTCCACCCTAGTGAGGTTGGACCAGTGGAGTTCCAGTGACAGAGGTCTTTCTGCTTAATGATTAGGTCAAGAAGCAGAGAGGTTGTTCTGTCTTCCCAGCAAGCACGGTCCTGGTTCATCTGATTCAAGGATCGACAAAGCTATTAGTAATGCACCACTAGCAAAAATGCCAGAAGCATACGTGACTTAGCATAGCAAGTTGGAAACTCAGATAATAAGTGGTGGAGACACAAAGGCGAACTGCCAAAATGGGGAGACAGCGGGTCTATTGTGAACCCATTAGGAAAACAAACTAGATGGTTGACTACCATACAATAGAGGCCATGCCATAATTGCCCATGGAATAGAAGACATGTCAAGAAAACAAACTAGATGGCAACATGCAAGCACAAAGTCCAATTTGTTGTTAAAAAATCACAAAGGAGAATTAAAACCCAAATGCACTCACTATCACTGTAACATTACCAAAGGAGAATTACAATCCAAATCAAAACAGCAAATTGCCAAATCATATCCCTAACTTGCCTTTTGTGTCCGTTTGCAGCGTTTTGAGCGGAGGTTGTAGTGGCTGCTAGCAGTTGGAGAGCAAGACGAAGCCGACGACGCTGCCAGTTTGGGCAGCGTAGCTCACAACCGGATGGAACGTCCCTTCTATATCCGCAGTGCAATCATAGAGCACACTTGTAAGATGATAAATATAATCTGAAAATTGAACATTTACAGGGGTGAAGAACATTACATGTGTACTGTCTAACATAATGTGAAAAATAATATCAACACAGAATTCATTGTGTACTAAGTTAACACTAATGAAGCCTGAAGCTATACTAGTCACCGCTTAGGCAAGAATGAGCTAACACAATCAACTCTATGTACACATAGATTCAGAACAGGATAACAGTTAGTTTCAAAGGCATTGAAATTAGAAACAGCTATAACTAGAGTTCTAGTTTAAAAAAACTTAACATTTTACAAAGCTTATGCAAAGTAATACAACTTATTAGTTGTTACCAAAAGGTGATTCGAAGGTTAACTAAGCCATTAAGCATCATCTACCAGATCTGTTCAGAAAGTAATCAGAAACTTCATAAAATCTGTAGATAGAGCAGTTCTGTAATATAGAAAGAAGATGTGGGGATTTCTATCCGACACATACAGGAGCAGACATGAAAACATGTTGGATCTCAGATCCGGCTGGGTCAAACTGCAGCGGCGTCGGGTTCCGGGGGGCTTACCGTGGAGGAAGGAGTCGGCGTTGATGGAGGCGGGGTCCTAGGACAGAGGCCCGGGGAGAGAGCGGGAAACCCTAGCCGCGCGGGGGTGAAACTACAAGACGAACAGCTGCGGCCAGGTGAGAGGATGGCGGTGTGGGATTCGGGTTACATTGCTGGCCGAAGGCGCCGTCGATGGAGGCGGGGTGGGGGAAGGAGGAGGACGTCACTGTCACCGTAGCCCCGGCGAGGAGGACGGCGTAGAGAGGCGGCCGCGCCCGGATCCGGTGGCCACGGACGGCGCTCGGTGACGCGGCGCAGACCACCGCCGGTAAACGCGTGGAGAGACGGCGACGAGCGGCGCGTGTGCGTGGAACCCTAGCCACCGACGGGAGAAAGGGGAGAGTGAGAGACGCCGCACGCTGGAGCTGGACCGAGCAACGGTTATAAGACCAGCCGTTCGGCTGGTGCGGCCAGCTAGCCCAACCAGCCTACCGAACGGGCTGTAAAATGCGGCTCAGCACCAGCTAGCCCAGCCAGCCTACCGAACGGGCTGTAAAATGCGGTATTGCCGTATCTGCAGTAAGATGGCAGGATTATATCATAAAAACCTTGGTACTAGTAGTAGCTTCTGTTCTGAGAAGTGAGAACCCAGCGTCAGCGAGCACTGCTGTCTGTTGAGCACTGCAGCAGCAATCTTTTCTTGCCGTCCAGCAAGAATGCAAGAAGACCGTCGTCAACATCCGCAAACAAGAGAAAGGCAGCTTTACCGAGAACAGGGAGACATTGATCCTGCCATTCCACGCTCGAGTCTGAAACGCCTCTTCCTCCCTCCTCAAGTCCTCTGCTTTCGGCAGGCATCATTGCTGCGGCAGCGGAGTGGTCGAGTGGAGTTGGTGGTGGAGCCTTTTCAGATCAGATTCCTCAGATAAGAGAGCGAGGGGACGCCGGGACGGGAGCATCAAGCAGAGGCAGACACACGGCATCGGCAGCGCGCTGCAGTGCCAGTGCTCAGTGCTCAGTGCTCAGTGCAGGCCGCAGGCTTCCGACATCGGTGCACGCGTTGCCGGCCGGTCCGGCTCCGATTCTCGCGAGCCCGCCGAAAGCGGGGAGCACGGGCACACACTGGACAGTAGCTTCCCGCCTTCCCCTTTGCAGTGTGTGCACTGCAGTGGCAGCTTGTTTGCCTTCTCTTCCATTCCTCACGTCTTTCGGCACGCACAGGTCGTCGCTGCATCTGCAGCTTTCCTTAGCAGGCAGGTTCAAGCCCAACCCAACCACCAGCAAGCTGCGACTGCGACGGCGACGGCGACGGCGATGCGGCTCCCGATCAAGTCGCTGTTCCTGTTCTGGTCATGTCAAGTCAGCACTCATGCCGCAGCCCACGCCCACCGCCACGGATAGAGAGTGATGGGCACCGTGGCAGGACATGCATGCAGTCGCCCTGATGACGAGACTGCAGTGGCAGGTGGCAGCTTGTTTGCCTTCTCTTCAATTCTTCTGCATGTCTTTCGGCACGCACAGGTGGGCGCTGCATTGTTACCGAACTCTATCACTCTATTGGTAATTTGGCAGTAGTATGGGATACCAAAGGTCTCGAAATCCAGCAAGGTGCCGTGTTCGCCGCCGTCGTCGCCCTCAGGCACGGTTCTGATCAATGACCAAGTTGCTCTCTTCCTCGCAACCTTTACACGAAAGGGCAAATTGGTCCGCCTCCATATTTGGGCCTTGCCTCAGTTGACCCATTTAGGTCCAATAGCTCTGGGGTTCGCCTCTCTAGACCACGCTCCACCTCCTGTCTCAGCTTCTCTACCTGCTCTGTTTGGTTGTTGGGAGATGTCTTATGCAGCAAGGTAAATCTGCCCTTGAGGGCATATGCCCCTACCAACTGTGTCGTTGGATTCACATTGATAAGCCTAACGTCGTCGGTTCAATCAATACACCTATGCCTAATAATAAACAGAATTGGTAAGGTGAAGGCGTGTACGTGTGGTGTTGTGTGGTCTTGTGAAGGCGTGTACGTGTGGTGTTGTGTGGTCTTGATGATCATGAAGTCCGTCACCGGTTCGATTAATACACCTATACCGAATAATAAACAGGGTGAAGGCGTGTACGTGTGGTGTTGTGTGGTCTTGATGATCAGGAAGTCAGGACTTTTACACGCAGTTGTCAAACGTTCGGCGCGCTGGTCTATATAAACCAAGTGCAGCTAGCGCAACCAGTGCAGCAATCAGCAGACACACTCAGTGAAGAAACCACTCTTAGAGCAAGTAATGGCGGCGACGACCATGATGAAGGCGTCCTTGGTCTCGGTTGTGCTACTCTCTGCCTTCCTCATGGTGCAGGGCGATTTCATGCAGTGCTATTGCGTTTGCTTCAAGAAGTGCAAGCGCGAACATCCTAGTGCAAGCTCGCCACACATCGTGCTTCAACAACAGGCCGTGCAAGTTCGACTGTCACGTCGATATGCTTATCGGTGAGTTCATGCCTCGGAGAGCAAGGGTGGTACACCAGGAACTCGGATTTCGATGCTCCTCAATTATTCTACGTACTTCATAATAACTCTGATTCTCTTTGCCTACAGTAGTGTTGACGGTCGCCAGAGGCGGAGCTAGGAAGTTGATTTTTTGAATGTTAGGGGGCGTTGAATTTTCAAATTTTATTTGAATTTTAAAAAAAATAGTGGAAAATTCACGTTCATAGGGGGGCATGTGCCCCTGCCTGCCCCCTTGTCTCCGTCCCTGACGGTTGTTACAGCAAAAATAAACCATCAATTTAACCTATATTTATCCTTAAAATCAATCATCAATATAGGAGTAGATGTTTAAAACTAACAAATTCCACAAGTCTTGGTGAGTATTTGTATGCAGGCTGATTTATCTAGAAAACTGACCAAGTGGCCATATTATGTCAGCAAATCAAGATATTCCGCAACAAAACCGACTCTGCTGGCCTCCAATCCACCATCCATGACTTACCGCCAAAGATCAATGGTAGAGGAGGCCAGAGGGGGTCGACCGACCCCCCTAAGTCGGACGACCCCAGGGTCCCTCCTATCAGCCTCTCGTTAGACATGGATCCTCCACCGACATTGAGGGTCAATCTTCACAGTGCTTTGAAGTCGGTTTGGATTGGAGGGTCAAGATGCAGCCGTGCCATGGATTTATAGGCCCATAGGATGCCGGGTGACCCCTATAAAAGGACCACAGACCCCCTCCAGAAGGGATCGTGATTGAACAGAAGAATAATCCTTTAGAGTAGGCCCTATTATTTGTTCATAGAAAATAGAGAGACAAAGAGTAAGGGAAGAGTCTAGAGGAAGTATCAGGCTTGTTGGTGCTCTCTCTTCGACTTGTACCTTGACGGATTCAGGTTCTATTCAAGCCTGCATTTTGAAGACATCTCTAGTAATAGATTTCTAATTCAAAGTAAGTATTGTGTTTTTGTGTCCATCAGGATCACGACTTGTTTGAGTACTTTAATCCTTGTTAAGCTCCTGGGTTAAAGTCGTAATCGTTAGTATAGGCGTGGTGCTTAGACTTTTGGTTACTCGTGGATACACCCTATATTCCAAAATATGTGGTAGATCGCGTGAGCGACAGTCTCGTTGATCATTTGCACTCCATCTCCCGTCTGTAAGCCTAGTAGGACCCGGTTGCAGTCATACTCTGTTGTGCTCTTCCTTAGTAATGTTCCTAGGTGAACACTAGAATACAAATATATCTTAAGTTAGAAGTTAAGATCCTTAGAAGTCCTCTCTACACTTCTTTATCTTTAACCTTGTTGCTATTTCTGGTTAAGTTAGTTTGTTCTTAATCTCACACGTTTTCTTGTGGATATGATACTCATAATACTTATTCGAAAAACTACTTCAATATCCATGTACTTGCGGATTTTTTTGCATGCCACCACAGGTGTCAACAAGCTTTTTTTATCGCAATTGGCCCTATAAATATTTATGACTCCAAATAGATATACTCTAAAATATATTTCATGACGAATCTCATAATATATATTTACTATAATAAATATTAACATCTTTAAATTTAGTCAAACTTAAGATGTTTGGACATAATAATACTATGCTAACTGCATCTTTTATGGGACAGAGGGAGAAAAAAATATTAGATGTGAATTGTGTAGATAGATAGACGAAGATAGATGGCATAGATGTATTTCAGGTCCCACAGAGACTTCCTTCTCCGTGTATCGGTGCACACATACACCTAGGCCCTTATGCTTTCTTGTTAACACAAGATATCGAAAATGTTCATCATTCACCCTGTTCGCTTGATCGTATCAGCCATGTTTATCAGCTATGATACAGTATTTTCCTCTCACAACAAAACAACATCACCTAGCTTATAAGCCACAGAAACGATCAAGCAAACAGGGTGATTGTATCTGACTCTGAATGCAGCCCTAAAATAAATGTGCACGAATCCTCATTTGAATATCGCCATTGTACACCTAGACCATCGTGCTATCATGTACTCCTTTGTCCTTTAATATTAGTCGCCATGAGAAGCGTGCCGGTCAAACTTTCTTAATTTTGACTATATTTATAAAAAATATTAGCAATATTTATATTTTTAAATAAATTTATTGTAAATATAGATTCAACAATCTATCTAACGATACTAATAATGTATCATAAATACTAATATTATATATATATATATATATATATATATATATATATATATATATATATATATATATATATATATATTTGGTCAAAGTTAAGGCGCGTTTGACTCTCGAGAAATGAGAAGGACATATAAAAAGGGACGGAGGGATTAATATAAGGCATTGTTCATCTAAACGGCCGTTTAGCATATTTAAACACCGTGTAAACGCTACACGGTGGTGCGCCGTTTCCGTTTAATCACCCGTTTACCCCGTTTAATTGGCCGTTTAGCCCGTTTAATGGGACGTTTTGCCCGAATAATGGCTAAACGGTAGGTAACCGACTGTTTACCGTTTAGCGTTTAGGAAAACACTGATATAAGGACATCTTTTTTGTGATTGTATACAAGGATATCCAAATAAAGCGTTTATTATCAGTATATCCATTTGGATATCTGATATCTGTTGCTTTAGTTAGAGCTCTGCATTAACACGTACTTGAGCTCTCAAAAGCTCTATAAATAAATTATAAGTATGCACGTACTGCACCACCAATCTACCATAGTGGCATAGTCTCCGTACCATTCCTTCCATTGGCCTATCAAGCTAGTATCAGCGAAACAGTAGCTAGAGACGAACATTGGCGTTATGGCGGCAGCAACGACGACGACAATTTCCCCCACGCTCGCCGTGGTGCACCTCTGTTCCGCGTCCTTGGTGGCAACCGGCGGCGCCGGTGGCCGCCACCATCTTGAGGCCAGGAAGGGCAACGACCTGGTGGCGAAAACGTGCGCCTTGCCGAGAATCTACTCGGGAAGGATGGTGTGAAGGATAACTTTGATCTGTTCCAGGAGGCTGCTCGATAGCTTAAGGACAAGTACTTTTAGAAAAAGTTGGAGCAGGTCAGAACCTCATCAAATGCAGAAGGTAGACAATGGCTTGCAGGTTTGATGAGGGATTTGGAGAAATGGACAAGAGCTCACGACACCGGTGGACGGAGGTACGAGTTTCAGTGCAGCAACATGGCAGAGTCATTCAATAAGTTGCTATTGGGGATACGTAGTATGCCCGTGAATGCAATCGTTCAATTCACCTTCTACAAGCTTGTTGCCTGGTTCAACGATAGATACGCCCATGCATTGAAGTTGCAGAGTGATGGAGAGATATGAGCTCCGAAACCAAAGGCACACCTAGAGAAGACAAATGAAAAGGCTAGCACACATGAGGTTACATGCTTTGACCACGCCACAAGAACTTATCAGGTCGAGCATAGGGGCGGTACAACGTCCGACGGCGAGGTACGAGAGTCGAGGATGCATGTGGTTATCCTCCAAAATTTCACATGCACTTGTGGTAAACTAAGGCAGTACCACTTTCTATGTTCCCATTTGGTGGCAGCAGTTAGGCATCGCAACTATAATATCGAGAGTAGGACACCTCACGAGTTCAGTGTCAACACGCTTGTGCACACATGGAGCCCCCGCTTCGTGCCTTTCTAGGACCCTGGAGAGTGACCTCCATATGATAGGCCAAAGTACATTGCGGATCCAACTTACTATTGGAACAAGCGTGGATCAAGGAAGAGGACGAGGCACAGGATGGTTATGGATCAGATACCCGGAAGAACGAGGCATGGGAGAGGAACCCCATTTCTTACTGACCCCGAGCAGTATGAGTGCGGCAAGTGTGGTAGATTAGTGAGGTGCGACTATTGGTTGTTTTCATTATTTCATATTTGTCGTATTCATTTAATTAATTATGCATGTCTGAATTTATGCATGTAATTATGTCAATTACTGTACATTTCTAAGTTCATATTTTATTGTATATTGAATTTCTATTGAATTGACTTTTTTTGTAGGATGACGCAATTCCACCCACTCAACCCGACGTACAAGGCGACCCACCGATGACGTCTCATAGCGGAGGGGCAGGTAATAATCTATACGTTTTGTTCAAATTTTTATGAGAGCGTACATGTGTTCGTGAAGTAACGGGAGACTATGTTTTATTCCATGCAGGACCTTTCGCTCCTTCGTCCTAGAACCCACAATGGGTTCTTGGACATGCAGTACGACAATAGATACACTGCTTTTCTACAAAGAGCTGGCCTGGATGTCATCTCTTTTCAGGTTCGTCGTGGGTTGCCCAAGTTCAACTCAGCAGCCATAACTACGTTGGTTGACAGGTATTATCTTCAATCATTGTCTCCATCCATGGTCATTTGTTTATGCGCTTGCCTTTTTAACATGTAATCTTGCTTTGTCTAAAATATAGGTGGCGGCCGGAGACTCATAGCTTCCACTTACCTTTCGAAGAGATGAAAGTCATGCTCCAGGACTGTCAGAAGATGCTAGTCCTGAGGATTCACGGCAACGCAGTCACTGGGTAGTGCAGGTCAGAAGGCTGGAGAGCACAAGTAGAGGCCTTCCCGGGCATGAGGTTGGCGAGCAAGGGGCTCGTACTTCTGGAGTTCTAATTTCCTGGCTCCGGCAATAGTTCGCACAGTGCCCCGAGGAGGCCGATGAGGAGACAGTTGGGTACTACTATAGGGCGTGGATCCTACACCTATTTGCCTATGTTCTCTTTCCCGACACCATGGGTGACACTGCATTATGGATGTGGGTCCACTACCTCAGTGACTGGGACCAGGCGGGTCAGTACAGCTGAGGCTCTGTAGTCTTGGGTTTTCTTTACCGCTAGCTTTGCGAGGGGTGTCGTCGGACTTCGTCCACAGCATCACTTGGTGGATGCGTGTACCTACTCCAGTTGTGGATGTGGGCTCGTCTACCAGTTGTCCATCCTGAGGTTCTGGCTCCTCGTGAGTGGTTCCTAGGTCAGCCTCCATGTCGATAGCCGACGTGGGCGTACCTTTGGGACTAGGTTAGGGTTCCACACGTGAGGTTACAGCGGACGTACATTGAGTTCATGAATGAGCTAGACATGCTCACGGCATCTAATGTAAGTAAATTTTATTTTTCATGCTGGTTTGAAATGGTTTAGTATACCATCTAACATCTTGTTTGGACATGTTGCAGGTGTCGTGGGAGCCGTACGATGGAGAGGGGGCACTTCCTTTTCATTTGAGCAACATGTGTGGGTGCGACAACGACTTCTATAGGATGAGGTGCCCTCTAATCTGTTTCTATGCTGTCGAGTTCCACCTGCCAGATAGAGTTGCACGCCAATTTGGAGTGAGACAGCTTTGGCCAATGGCTCCGTTCTAGACTGACGTTGACTTACACAAGTAAGTATTTTACTATTTTAAATGTCTCGTGATGGTCCATTTTCTATTAATATGGTGACATATACATGGATTCAAGTAATGACGACATACGTGCAGGTTGGATCGTTAGAAGAACAAAAAGATTTTTGACTGGGAGAAGCACCACCAGTACTACATTGAGCAATGGGAGCAGATGCACGACAACGTGGACGAGAACAACGAGCCGCACACGAACTATGAGTTCAGGTGGTACCAACGTGCGACACGTTGTAGGCTGAGGCTACAGTAGACAGAAGATGACTATGCCGACATCGAGTCCTCTAACGATGAAGACACGACGTATGACCAATCTACTCGTGAAGTAAGGCAGGTGGAGGCAGGATCAATCTTGGACAGAGTGGTAAGTCAATTGCCTTATTTTTCTACGTTAAGTTACATACCAATACATTATGCGTTAGAGATACCTATTTTAGTTAGTGCCACCTTTGAGCTGTAGCATCTTTATAATACGTTAGATTCTTGTACAAAACAAAACAAAACCTGTTGCTATCTGTTCAGAAGTATTATTACTGAGAACTTTGTTGTAGGGCAATACCCTCAAATGCTATGTTGAAGACATTGAGTGCTTTTGTCCGAGAGTCAGGGACGATGACACGCGTAGCTTCCTAGACGTAAGATTTAAAATATTCTTTCAAACATATTATTAATACGTTAGATTCTTTCAGTTAACATAATTTTGTACAATAGAGGCTATCACGTCGGCTACATCGTGCGGCTGCTCGTTGTGGTTGCAGGATAGACACGACGTAAGACGTGTACGTTCCTTCCGCAGGCAGAAGAGGCTTATGTTTCTCTAGCCATGCACCTACAGGGGATGAGGACGAGGACGAGGACGAGGACGATGACGACGTGGACCAGAGACACGAGGAGCTTGACTGCTCTCAGCTCTAGGACGCTCCCTCGACTCAGCCTACACAACCTCCAGGCACTAGGCGACGCCATCCACCTGACCCTTACAATCCAGGTACCAGCGCTCTTGGTCACAAGGGTAAGGGTAAGACTAGGAGGCAGTGAGGGTTTGTGGTAGATGTTAGTATGTACTATTATAGATTTTATAGTCACTTTCCTATTACTATTTGGGATTGTATGAACATTGTGAACTATTTGAACTAGGCAGAACATATTATGTTGATTGTGATGTTCGATGTGGTTGTATTGTGCTCTTTGGAAGATTAAATATTTGGATTATATAATGATGTCTCTGTTTATAACTGTGGATGCTCCTAAAACAAGGAAAACTCTTGTGATTTTTTTCCGTGAATCATTAATTATACTACATTGCTAAAAAGGAACAAATGTAGTACACAAATTTAATATAAATTCATTAGAACGTGTATAGTCTAATCGTATAGTACAAATGCTTTGTAGATAAATCTAGGCTTTTCAGTAACAGTGAACGAATCTAGGCTTTTGAGATAATGAAAATAGACTTTTCAGTTACAAGGAATGGGAGGAAGAGCGAATGGCTGTTTGCTCAAGATAGGAAGGCATGCAAGGAAGCACAACTCCGCTCCATCTCCACCATCCATCTTATGACTGTTTGATCTAAGGGCTGAGGTGAAGAGACGCATGGATCGCTGACATGGCACATTGAGAGACCTCCATTCCTCCTCTCAACCTATAAATAACCCCTCACTCCCTCTCATTCACACACACAACAAGGAAGAAGAGCATTCCTTAGTATTTTCTTTCGTTGTAGTACCAATGTCTAGAGGGTCGTCTAGAAGGAGAGGAAAGGGAAAGGAAACTACCATTATGTGAGAGGGTTCTCTTGGTCCCGATTTGTTTGAGGAAGCTCTTTATGAGAGGTTTTCAGTTGAGAGCAAAATTGATTTCACCAAAGAGGCACCACTGAGAGGATACGATGAACGGAAAGAAGAGTGGCCAAAATGCATGCATGGTGAGGACTGCCTAGTGCAGATGATCATCGCGGGAATAGATAGAGGTCGTCGTTTCTTCAAATGCCCGCGAGCATGGGTAATTGCTATTACTATTTGTTTCTTCAATATGTTCCTCTTCTATATAACTTATATGACATACTTATTGCAGTCTTCCTTGGCAGAAGAAAACTATGGGTTCACTAGGTGGGTTGATACTCGACCTATTTATCCACATGCGGAGTACATCTACTGCCTGCAGGACCGTATCTTCAATCTAGAAAGGGAAGTTAGCAGCGGTTACAATGACGACGAAAGGACGACAACAACAATGGTGCCGATTCACAAAAGGCACTCTGCAATGATCCATATTGCACCTGCCCTAACCACAAGAACAAGGGGCCTCCGTCATCACCCCCGCCACCATCACCACCAACAATGGGAGGCTACTGTGGAGAAGATGCAACATAATTTGCTATGTGGCCACACTACTAGAAGTACGTGTCGACAGTAGACAACATTGTCCATGAATAAACCATAGAACTAGTAAGTCATGGAGACTACTGAGTGCAACGAGACCACTTTCCCTTTCTCAGGGCATCAGGATTCTCCTCCATCACTTCTTTCGCTCAGCATGCACGCTCAAGCTTCTTCTTTCTCTCCTCCCTATACGTAGCAACACGCTTCCTTTCCTCCTCTTCCTTGTGCTCCTTTTTTGCAGCCTCCTCTCCGCGTCTCTTCTCCATCATCTCTTTGTCCTCTGCCTCCCACCGCAATAGTTTCTGCATCCATTCCTTGTCTTCAGGCTTGATCTCAGTGTCGATCCACTACTCAAAATCACAGAGCGGTGGAGGGGTTTGTAAAAAAAATACAATTGTTACAAAACAAAAAAAATCATGTAAGATGTCATATGACACAAACATCAATTCCTCACCATCTTGTTAATGCGGCGCTGACGAAGTGTAGGGTCAAACGCAAAATTGTAACACATTCAATATCTCTGCCTATACGTGTCATCTTCATCGGGCTTGGCTACCTTGCAAGGATCGCCGCAAAAGCACATGGGCACTAGAACACCACTAAACAGAGGCAATGGGTCGAAGACATTTCCGGTCATCCGGCCATAACTACAATTCAACCAATTTCGTTCTAAGAACCAAAAGTAATTAACATTAAACCCTAAACCTAGGGTTTCCCATTTGATGCACAATAATGAAGCCATAACATAACAACATGTGCTGAGGTTACCTTGATTTGCTAGCTTTTTCATGCCTTGGCATTCTACGGTTGTATAATACAAATATTAAAAATTACACGAAACCCTAAGTAATGACGATTCTTAGGTTGAAAAATCCGACTAATATATATCGAATCGATGCGAAAAAAACTAGGAGGAGAGCGATGATACCTTGCTCTCGAAGATCTACGGATCAAATCAAAGTTTTCAAGGTCTAATATGTCGATTCGTGTGGTAGGGTGAAGTGGGGAGAGAAAAAACCTGAGAGGGAGGAGAAAGAAGAAAAAGAAGGTTGGGGCCGGGTTAAAACACCACCTCGGCGCCATAGATATTGGCGTCAAGCTCGACGCCAAGATCTACGGCGCCAGGATCTACGGCGTCAAGCTCTGCGTCAGGGATCTACGGCGCCGAGCTGCCTGTCAAGTCTGCGTCGAGTCCAAGACCTCGGCGCGCAGCATAGATGACGTCGAGCTAAGGATTCAGATTTTAAAATCATACCTCCTGAGCATATTTATGAAAAAAATAAAAAAGGCTAAAAAATAAAAAAAATTCGGCCGCCACTACAGAGCGCCTGGGCTCACTAGGCAGCTCTGCGAGTCGGCGCTACGGTCAGGGAGCCACGCGACCTGGCGCTCGTGGCCATGGACCTCGTCCAGAGTGGCGCCGCGGACGCGGGCACCAAGGTTGACGGCGCGCCGCCACGGTGAAGTGGAGCAAGTACACGATGCTCCGCCTCCACTACTGCCGGCAGGACCACAACGACGTGGCGCGCACCGTCCCAGAGTTCCGCGCGTTGGTCCAGGAGCACAATCCGCGGTGTGCCGGTGGCCGCCACGGGCAGGGTCACGGCAGCGGCAACCTGATTCCCTCTGAGTACCTGGAGTGCGCAGGCAGGCTGGTGCACGCTGCAGATGACTGCTGGGTTCATATGTTGTACCAAGACGATATATGAGGCAAAGAAGGCGGTGTGGAAGGAGGTCGTCGAAGTCGCTAGTCGGGCCAACCTCGCCAAAGCTATGGTCGAGCAAATGGTTGGCGTTGCTGACAATGATGATCATTAGAGCCTTCTACTGATTTATTTACGGAGCTATAGCTAAAACCATGTAATTTGATAACTTGCTCCTATGTTCTGCGAATAAAAGAGTTGTAATTAACAAGGTGACTTAAAAATATTACACATGCATATATATAAGCCTTTTTTTTTCTTTGCCGTTGGATCTAACATTTGTGCAGCTCAACTTCTTGATCTGACTCACCTTGCCGAGCAATGATCGATGTTTGTTCGCTAGATGGATACTCGCTTCGCCAAGCAATCTGGCTAGCTTAAGCAAAGAATAGGTTGCTTTGTCAGCTAGCAGCGGAAAAATAAGAAAAATCTTACTTTTACTTTGGTAGAATCTCTACTAGTAGCCATTGAAACTATTTTGTTCTCTAAAATGATATCTTTATCACTATGGCCCCGTTCGGCTTGCTGAATCTTGGCTGAAACTGACTGAAAAACACTGTTCTGGCTGAATTGTTGTGAGAAAAAAATACTGTTTCGGCTAAAAAAACAAGCAGAACAAGCCGAATATGGGGTAAACCGAACGGGGCCTATAAAAAAATACATCATGTAACACCTAAATTTGCATCTAAATTACTGTAACCTACCAATATGAAATTAAGGCCCTGTGTGGCCGGGCTCCGGCTCCCGCCTGTCGGCTGCTGGGCGGGGACATCCGATTACTGTTCACCAGAGCCGTTTTTCTCTCTCCTCCCTTCCTCTCTCACTGACACAATCGGAGCCAGAGAAGCTTGTTTTTTTTTGGCTCCGCGGCTCCGACTCCTGTAGGCACCTGTCGACTGCTGGGCGATGGATACCTGGCTACAGTGCAGATGCAGGAGCCGGAGCCCGACCAAACAGGACCTAAGATACACTACTCTAGATCAAGTTTGAGTGTCAGTGTCTAAATGCCCAAGTGACTAAGTGGCTGAGTGATCGAGTGCTATAGTGGCTGAGTGATCGTGTGCTAGTGGCTAAGTGATTCAATGACTGAGGCTACTATATTATCCACGTCTGAGACCGAGTGACTGAAAAACATAGTGGTCGAGTGTCTAGGTGATGAGTCAAGTGCCTTTGTGGCAGAAGAGAATATATTTAAACCATTATTAATTACGACGAACCAACGCAAGTATTTTATCTGGATGTTGTAAAAGTAGATCTGAATATTACGTATATATGAATGTTACAATCATATGTTTTCAAAGATGTTTCATACGTATGTTTGCAAGTATTTTATTTGTTGTAAGTGTTTCATATATATTTTTTATATGTTGTAACTGTTTTATCTATATGTTTTAAAAATAGATCGGACGTTACACGCGAAGATGCGCGTGGAAAGGGGCCGCCGGCGCGAGCGACATTCGTGGGCGACGTCCGAGGGCGGCGTGAGCCCACTGTTGCGATGCTCGCTCGCGAGCCGACACGCGGGCGCTCGTTCGCTCGGTGTGCGGTACCGTCCTGACGCCGGTGTCACGGATCGGATGTCCAATGCCAGCAAATCCGATTATAATAAGAAAACTGAAATCTGTAACCCTATCGGGATATTAGACGGGCCGGCCATGTAGACAGATCCAAGAAGGCCCACGAACAGCCCAGTAAGCGTGGAGGTCATCCATCTAAGACACGGAGCGAACGAGGCGAGCGGATTTCGTTTACTGGGCTTCTATCGGGAAAAGTAGCCGGCCTTCTTCCTCTCCTGCTGCCTTCCTCTCCTGCCCACACAAGGGAAGGGATTTCGTTTCCTCCCGTTCGTTGAAGGAGCCGGCAGCGAGGCGAGGCGAGGCGAGCGGCACGGAGACGGGACCTAGCGCCAGCAGCCGCCCGAGCTCCGCGCGCCATGGATCCCATCATGAAGCTACTCGAGGACGACGAGGTGCCCCGCCTGACCTGGGCCTCTCTTGCCATTTTCGGATTCTTGTGGGGGTTGAAGGCGGGTGGATTTGATTGGAACGGTGCCCTTCTTCTTGTTCCGAATTGCGCAGGATGAGAGTCTGCACTCGGGTGCCGACGTCGAGGCCTTCACGGCGGCGCTGAACCGCGAGGTGGAGGCCAGCGCCAGCGCCAGCACCAGCACCAGCGTCCCCGCCGGCTCCTCCTGCTCCTCGTCCCAGCCCACGGATCACGGCGCTGGTGAGCCCCCAGACCCCGTTGCCCCTTTGTGTTCTCTGTTCGAATTCGCGGCGTGCTCTACTTTTGGCGAGAATTCGGGGTTGTAGGATCAAGAAACGGCACGGGTGGTTTTGGATAATGCGGCTCTTGGGTTGGGGGAAAAAATGACTTCGACCAACGTTTGTTCTGTCTATGGTAACAGAATGTAGCTCCAGAGTTGGAAATGCTGGACTCCATTTTTCTGTTTAGTGTGTGCACTGCATAGACAATCTGAACAAATGCGACTCCTTCAAAAATAGGTTGGCTCAACACTCTGATTGAGTTTGATTTGAATAGGGTTTGACATTTATGTCTCCTTGTAGTACAGATAAAAATAGTATGGAAACCAATGGTGAAGTACTGAAACTTGGACATTCTGTCGTAAGGAAATAAGTTGTGCTTAATGCTTCTTGATTGCATTGAAATAAAAAAAAGTGCTCAAGACGTTTGTGGTCAAATAATAGTCTCTGGATTTGAAAATCATGTAGGTTTCTGAAGTTAGCCTAGGATTTATTAGAAATGGCTATGGATGTCTGACTTAATTCAGTAATTATCACCAATATGTAGGTCTTATTTTAAGATTATCTGTCAGTTTGAATCAGAGTGGATGATGTTTGTATGTTGGTCATGGATTTATGAAGTCTGCCAAAAAAAAAACTCATTTGAACTTGAAGACATGTTAGGGTTTCCGATTCAAAAATTATTGTAGAGTGGTTTCTATATGAGTGTTTGTGTGGCCCTTGGACTATCGAGATTGGAACAGAGAATGGAATTTACACTTCTATTCTTGTTGTGATCGACTTTGCAAAATAGAACTTGAAAACAACATGATTAGGGAGTTTTCTGATGGTATTCTCTTTAGGAGTATGGTATTTATGTTTCCCTTTTGTTTGGAGGATCCGAACCAGAGTTTTCTTGGCATTGGTGTTATGAGTGCAATGAAGTTTTCAAACAAAGACTACATTAGGAATTTTTTCAGCAAGTAAGCAAAAGTACAATTTTTTTTTTGTATCCATGTCTTAGCTTGGCATATGATGCTATGTTTTTTTTTATTTCACTGTCCTCAGTTTTTCTAACCTATACTCGCTTGATAAGCATTACTTCATATGGAAGCAAAAGTATAACTATCATGTGAAGGAAGCATATTGGTATATATGTATATTTTCAAAAGCTGGCCTCTTCCAAGTTTCAACATAACTTTTAGGTATATTTCCAATTTAAAGGGCATTATAAAGCTCTTGCTTGTGAGTTGTGACATAGTTGGATCTTCCAATGACTTCAATTGTATTGTCAATATGGGGCCCTTCTGATTTGATAACTACTCTCTCTGGTGTACTAATAATAATGACTTGACACCAGAAATCCAGGGATGTCCCAAAAATCTAGATTAGTGTCTGGCTTGCACAGAATTTCTAGTTCCATGAGTAGATCACAGACATGCACAATTTTCAGCACCCATGGTGCATTTTACTCTTTTCCCATATACTATTATCTTAAATGCCCCCCTTTGGTTGCTGACCTATGCTGTGATTGTTTTTATCAATTTAGTCTAATACTCTGTACTTACATGGTTCCTGCATAATTTGACCTCCAATTGCAGGACTTTTACCTCAGGAACACAAGTCACTATTAAACCATGGTCATGGTCAGTGGCAAGATCCAGTAAAGAATGAAATTGTAAACCAGGAGAGCCAGCAACAGGAACAGACACATGCACTTAGAAATGATCAGCCGTCAAGACCTGAAATGGTTTCTCAAGGTTCTAATAACAACCCCCTTCCTACTAATACACCAAAAGAATGTGATTTACTTAAGGCAAAGCAAGAGCCTGGGACCACATCTCAACAAGGTATTGTTGCTCAGCAGCAGCCTATGCAGCAAATGAAGAGTGAACAAACACCAATTGTCACTCAGCAGCAATCTATGCAGCAAATGAAGAGTCAACAAACACCAGGCACAAACCAAACAAATAGTGCAACTACAACAGCAAAAGCCCCAGTTGTTACATTTCACATGTTAATTCCAATTTTGAGACGCTACCTTGACAAAGACAGGGATATGCAAGTGCAGTCCATTTTCGCCAAGTTGCGGGTTTGTATATTGTTTTTTCTTAATTTTATATTTGGTCATTGCTTTTTACTGGAAACTTTCGGTCAATCTGTCGAAGGATGAGAAAGCTCTAATAAACATATCGGAATAACAGAACAATAGAAATATGGATTACAGTATTAACTTTTATTTCCTACAAACATCGGTTCGGATATTTTTATTACTACTGCACTAGAGTAATACTAATTTTCTCTTATAACATACATATTGATTCAAGTCAGTAAGTCTCAAGTAATCACATGGGATTTTTTTATTGTTTTTTATAGAACTTGCATGAAAGCCATTAATCTGCTTATCCTTTTTCTAAATTTGATCTTTTATTTTTAATAGAAAAATGAAGTCAGCAAGGAACACTTCTTAAAAGTTGTAAGGAATATTGTTGGTGATAAATTGCTTAAGCAAGCTGCTTCACAATATCAAATGCAGGTAAATAATCTTTCGACTTCATTGTGTTATATATAAACATAGCCTGGCTTGCCGCCATTTATAAGTATTGCTTAGCTTTGTACTTTTAGTGTTTATAAGTTAGGTCTGTCTGTATATCTATCAGCATTGCATTGCATGTAGTCTTATTGTAGTCATTCTTACCAGCACCTTTTGTTTTGGGGGGTTACTTACTCATGTTTGTCAGCACACTGCTCAGGCACAGCGAAGCCCTCAGACAAACCCAAGCAACTATTCTTTATCAGGTCAAGTTTCTGGTCAGCAGACTGTTCCCAGTGGTTCTATGACAGGAGATGAACAGAAGAGATATCCAGGGGCTCACACCATCCCTATGAAACAAGCTATTGACAGCACTCGACCACCTCAATTTCGGCCTTCCTCGTCTGGCCAAATGCAGAGTAATACGAGTTATCCACCTTCACAAACCAATTTGCATAAGGCTAATGAAATGGGAAACATGTCGGATGGGAAAGGGGTGCATATGTTACAAACTCGTCCACCCAATAACTCCATACCAGTACAAACAATGCAGCATCATGTGCAGCGTCCACGGGCATCCTCACCAGTGTTTGGGGCAAATAGTATTCATGCACGTCCATTTCTGCGGCCAGTTGGAGGTCCAGCTGCACCATTTAGACCACAAATGGCAGATTCCAATCCAAGAGCACAATTGGTCCAGGGAGCTGTGACCACAGTAGCTGGGAGTGTGCCAACACGATCCATAGTGTCTGGAAATGCGCCAAGTAATCAATCTACAAGGCAACAATCAGCAAACAAGGAGCAAAAAACTAATTCTTTTGCTCCAACAGCACATATGAATAAGGAAACTGTTAGCCAAAACTCTGAATCTTCACAAAATTCTTTTGCTGCGATGCATGCAAAACAAGTCAATCAAGCCCTGGGATCTTCAAAAGTCGGTGCTGGCACGGAAAGCCAGCCACCACAATTGAGTGCGCCTAAGCCTTTAACCACAACAAGCTTAAGTCAGACTCAATCTCATGGCATTCAAGAAGAGCCTAAAATTCAGGTATGTATTAATTTGCTATTGTGTTGATATGTTTTCTTGTACTTTTAGTTGCACATAAAAAATCATTTCGGAAACATTACTTCCCGAAGGTTTAATTTGTTTGACAATTTGCATTATCTTTCTTATTAAGTTATATATGTTGGCGATGGATCACCAGATCATAGATAATTAGGAGGATAACTTGGCCAGTGGCCTTCTATTGAATTGCAAAACAAAGCAGTTGAATTGTACAAGTGGTTCCCCCCCCCCATGTGCTCTTATAGGCCAGGGGTTTATCCCAGGGAATATTCTAACTACCTAATGGTAGATGCTTTAGGAAACTTGGCTGCCAAGGTGTTTATCAACTTCACCATCAAGGCAAGCCCTACCAACCACATTAGGACTGAAATGTAAATGCTAGAAAACAAGAACACTAGGCTAACTACTAACAATTCTCCCCTTTAGCCTTGTGGTCCTTGGAAGTGATCTGCTTGAGCCCAATTCTTCCCCTCATCTCTTCAAATTTTGATCTTCCAAGAGACTTGGTTAGAGTGTCAGCCAGCTGATCAGTGGTGTTTATGTGATCAGCCCTGATACTTCCATCTTCCAAGCAGTTTCTGATGAAATGATACTTGATTATGATGTACTTACTGCGCTCATGAAAGACTAGATTCTTGGCTAGAGCAAGTGCAGACTTGCTATCAACTTTCAGTTCAACCACTTCCACATTCCTTCCAAGGAGGTCTGCCAGCAGCCTGGATAGCCAAATAGCTTGTGTTGCAGCTGTGGTAGTGGCAATGTACTCAGCTTCACAACTAGATAGAGCCACCACCTTCTGCTTCATTGACTGCCAGCACACAAGATTGCTTCCCAGAAAGAACAGGGTGCCACTAGTGCTCTTGCTGGTATCAATGTCCCCAGCCAAGTCACTATCGCAGTACCCAACAAACCTTGCTCTCCCTGGAGCCTTAGTATAGTGCAGGCCAAACTCCAGAGTACCAGCCACATCTCAGGATGCGCTTGATGGCAGCTTGGTGCTCTGCAGTTGGCCTCTCCATGAATCGACTGACAAAGCCTACTGAGAAGGCTAAGTCAGGTCTTGTGTGGAAGTAGCGCAAGCTGCCCACCAATCTTCTGTATTGGGTAGGATCAACTTCTGCAGCCGTGCTTTGCCTGCTCAACCTCAGCCGCTCCTCCATTGGTGTATGGGCGGGGTTGCAGGCATCCATACCTCCTAGCTCAAGGATCCTCTTGGCATAATGGGTTTGCCTCGGCGTGATCCCAGCTGGATCTTGGTGTACTTCGACCCCCAGGTAGAAGGACAGGAGACCGAGGTCGCTCATGTCGAAAACCTTCTTCATCTGAGCTTTGAAACCTTCTATGGCTTGAGCGCTGGCACCGGTGATGATCAAGTCGTCAACATAGACGCCGATCAGCAGCAGCTCCTCCCCTGTTCCTCGCCTGTACATCGCGGCTTCATGATCGCTTTGCTGGAAACCCATCTCCTTGAGGGTGGCGTCCAGCTTGGCGTTCCAAGCTCGTAGAGCCTGCCGTAGGCCATACAAAGCCTTGCGTAGACGACGGTGAAGCCAGGCGGCTGCTTCACGTACACCTCCTTGAGGTCGCCGTTGAGGAAGGCAGATTTGACGTCCATGTGGTGGACACGCCATCCTTCTTGGGCCGCCAGCGCGAGGACTCGGAGGATTCCATGCGCGCCACGGGAGCAAACGCGTCGTCGAAGTCGATCCCTTCTTGCTGGACGAAACCCCGCGCCACCAAGCGCGCCTTGTACTTGGTTACCACGCCCCGCTCGTCCTTCTTGAGCTTGTAGACCCACTTCAGGGTGATGGGCCGGTGACCGGGAGGAAGCTCCACAAGCTCCCATGTGCGGTTCTGCTCAACCGCCTTGATCTCCTGCTCCATGGCGGCCTGCCAGGCAGGATCGCCTTCAGCCTCCGCGAAGTTGGCCGGCTCGCCGGCGTGCGTGAGGTGAAGCTCGGCGAAGAGACGTGAAGCCGGCGACGGTGTGGGCGCGTCCCCGATGATGTTGGGCATGGAACGGTACCGCAGCTGCTCGCCACCGTAGAAAGCGTCAAGGCGATCGTCGCCGTCCACGAGCGGTGACGCGAACTCAACTGGGTCCGCCTGCTCGGTCTCCGCTGCTGGTGAAGCAGAGGAGGCCAGTGGATCGTGCTCCCCTGGAGCTGGTGACGGCGTGCGCGACGGAGCTCCGTCTGCGTCGACTCCCCAGAACTCGATGTCCAAGTCGCTGGAGGCGGAAGCAGACGTCCCGGCGGCCGAATTGGACCAATCCCAGCCGCGCCCTTCATTAAACACCACGTTGCGGCTCACCTTGACGCGTCCTGTCGCCGGATCGAGGACCCGGTAGGCCTTGGCGCCTTTGGCGTAGCCGATGAAGACCCCAGCCTTGCCGCGGTCGTCGAGCTTGCGCAGCTGCCCGAGCTCCCTTGTGTAGGCGACGCAGTCGAATGTACGCAGATAGCTCACCGCCGGCGCTCGTTCGTGCCAGGCCTCAGGGGGTCTTGCCTTGCAAGCTTCTTGTCGGCGCGCGGTTGAGCAGATGCACCGCCGTCATCATCGCCTCCCCCCAGAATTTGGCCGGCATGGACCTCTGCTTCATGAGCGCGCGTGCGGTCGCCACGACCGTCTGATTGCGCCGCTCCACCACATCGTTCTGCTGCGGTGAGTGTGGTGCAGAGTACTGCCGCTTGACTCCTTCGGTGGCGAAGTATTGCACAAGCTCGCCGACGGTGAACTCTCCTCCATTGTCGGTCCGCAGCACCTTGAGCTCACGGCCGGTCTCCTCTGCTTCGGCCTTCACCCGCTTCACGGCATCCACAGCAGCATCCTTGGTCGGCAGAAGCACTGCCCACATGAAGCAGGTGGCGTCGTCCACCATCAGCAAGAAGTAGCGTCGCCGGCGTCACCGGCCCGCACAAGTCGCCGTGGACGAGGTCCAGGGGCGCCTGCGCGCGGTACTGCGCCTGCTGCGGAAACGGCTTGCGGCGGAGCTTGGTGGTGACGCAGGTGTCGCAGACTTGCTCCGCATGCTTGATCACCGGCATCCCCCTCACCATCTCCTGCTTGCCGAGCCGGTGCAGTGCCTCGAAGCTGAGATGCCCGTAGCGCTCATGCCACCTCCACGACTCGTCCTCCTTCCTGGCAGCAAGACACACCGGCTGCGCGGCCTCCAAGTGCAGAATGTACAGCCGACTGGGCCCGCGATGTACCTTGGCGAGAAGACGACCACGCCGGTCCCAGATACGGAGCACTCCTTGATCAATCTCCACCCTGGAGCCTCCTTCGTCGAGCTGCCCCAAACTCATAATCGAGTTCCGAAGCGCTGGGATGTAGAAGACGCCATGGAGGACGCGCTGCTCCCCATTCTTGGCCTGGAAGACGATGGAGTCGGTCCCCTTGATCTCCACTCTGGACGAGTCGCCGAAACGCACCGTGCCGCGCGCCGTGGTGTCGAGCTCGGCGAAGAGCTCCTGGCGGCCGGTCATGTGATGCGTGGCCCCGCTGTCGAGGTACCAGCCGTCGAGCGCCTCCTCGTTGGCGCTGGTGTTGAGGAAGACACGCGCGCGCGGCTCGTTGATGTCAAGGGAAGCCGTGGCCTTGGAGCAGACGGCTTCGGCCTTCTCGTCGAGCTCGAGAAAGCCGTGGGCGAGAAACAGAGCACCATCATCGTCCTCCACCTCTGCGACGTGCGCAGCACCGCCACGCCCACCACCGCGCTGTCCACCTCGATCACCGCCAACGCGGTTGCCTCCTCCGCGGTCACCACCACCGCGATCACCTCCAACGCGGTTGCCTCCTCTGCCTTGGTTGCCACCGCCGCCGCCGCGGCACCGCCACCACGGCGCGGCTGGCGGCAGTCGCGCGCCTAGTGGCTGCGATCACCACAGTTGAGGCACGCCTAGTGGCTGCGATCACCACAGTTGAGGCAGGTGTCGTCGTCCGCCCCGCGATCGTCGCGCGCCTAGTGGCTGCGATCACCACAGTTGAGGCAGGTGTCGTCGTCCGCCCCGCGACCGTCGCCACCGCCTCTGTCTCCTCCGCCGCGATTGCCCTTCCAGCGCTGCTTCTTGCCGCCGCGTGGACGACGTCGCGGTTCCTTGCCTGACGCGGAAGCGACAGCCTCCTCCTCCTTGGCACGCCACTGCTCCCTTGTCAGCAGCAGACCGCCGATGGCGGCCGGTTCCGCGGCCAGCGCCTCCATGTCGTCCATCGTCTTCAAACGCCCAGACACCTCCTCGATGGTGAGGTCCTGGAAGTCGAGAAGCGTCTCGATGGCGATCCGGAGCTGGGCGTACTTCGGCGGCACGGCGCGCAGGAGCCTCTCCACCGTGCGCTCTTCATCGATGTCGTTGTCGCCGTGGAGAAGAAGTTGCTGCTTTAGGGCCATCAAGCGAAGAGTGAAGTCCTTGATCTGCTCACCCGGACGGAAGGCGAGCTTCTCCTAGTCGCTGCGGAGTCGCTGGAGCGTGGCACGGCGCACCCTATCGACGCCGATCCGTGCGGCGGCGATGGAGTCTCAGGCCTCCTTGGCTGATCCCTTCTCGGACAGCGGCATCTGCATCTCCTGCGGCACGGCGGCGATGATCGCCTCCACCGTGCGCCTGCCCTCATGGTACGGCAGGTCCTGGTACTCGATCGCGTCCCAGAGTTGCCGCGCTTGGAGCTTCAGCTTCATGATCAAGGCCCACTCATGGTAGTTTGATTTGGTGAGCATCGGCCAGGTGGAGCTTGAGCCAGAATCCTTGTATACGGTCTGGATCACCGGCGAGCGGCCCCTGGCCCGTCCGCGGTGGCGATCCTGATCCCGATTGGGCGACCGCGTCTGCCTGCGCTCGCGCTCCGGGCTCCTCCGTGGACGCGGGCGGCGATCGCGCGGCGGATCCTCCTCCACCAACTCTCGACGTAGAGCCGCGGCCGTGGCGGCCGCGTTTCGAGCTGCTGCTGCTGCGGCCTCCGCGGCCTGCTGCGCTTGCGCGGCCAGACGCTGCGCACGCTGCTCGGCGGCGGCGGCGGCGGCTGCGGCTGCGGCTGCTGCTGCTCGCTTTGCGGAGGTGGCCATGCCTCTCCCTTTCTCTCAACCCCGAGCTCTGATGCCAATTGTTGGCGATGGATCACCAGATCATAGATAATTAGGAGGATAACTTGGCCAGTGGCCTTCTATTGAATTGCAAAACAAAGCAGTTGAATTGTACAAGTGGTTCCCCCCCATGTGCTCTTATAGGCCAGTGGTTTATCCCAGGGAATATTCTAACTACCTAATGGTAGATGCTTTAGGAAACTTGGCTGCCAAGGTGTTTATCAACTTCACCATCAAGGCAAGCCCTACCAACCACATTAGGACTGAAATGTAAATGCTAGAAAACAAGAACACTAGGCTAACTACTGACAATATAAAACCTTGAAATGTTCTTGACTGATCTTGCCAATGCCAAACTTCTATGTGAAACTCATATGACCATACCAAGCTGTATTTATTCATAACTACACTTGAAACTTGATATTGATCAGTTGAGCATGTTCAGCAAGTTCGCCAGTTAGTTTTCCCGCCTGTTTGCCAACTAAAGCAAGGACAGCTATCATAGATAGAAGCCTATGTAGGGATACTACAGAGAAACTTCTATATAGAGTGGAAATAATAGCAAGGGAGGACTATTTAGTGAAAAAGCGGAAAAAGCCTTGGCAGCCAACGCAATTTAATGCACATTGCCCTTATGGAGTGGATTGTGCTATTTCTACTTAGGTAATTGGCTAATTGTCTTTCTTTAAGAAGAAAATAATAGCCCATTGGACTTACCATGCATTGGAAAAACGATCGGAAAATCATATGACGCCCTTGTTAGCTAAAATACCATGTTACAATGTTTCAAAAATCATCTAAAAAATCATGTATACACCTAAAGTTAATTATAGCCACAACAATTCAGTTTGAAATTCACCTTTGATGCTGAGATTAAAAAAACAGAAGTGTCAATGTCAGCACATGATGAACAGTGCCAGGTTGGCTGCTTGTCTATTTTGCTTCTTGGCATTTAGGATGAATTTCAAACTGAATTGTTGCGGCTATGCTCAACTTCATGTGTGCTACATGCATTATTTTTGTAATGATTTTGAAACATTGCAACATGGTATTTTAGCTAACGTGGGCACCAGCCCCCCTGGGCACCAAATCTGCACTCAAAACAATCTAACTATGCCTCCTTTACCAGAACGTGTGAAGTACTGACTAACTTAGCAGTAAGGGAGCAACCTGAAGCTTGTAGAGTCAGTAGTTGGAACACATACTTGAAGGGTAGACCTGCTTTGATTTTTCTTGACTTAGTTGAATATTTAGACCATAATTTGGATCTCAAGCTACCTTTGATGTATGCTGTCAAGGTTATAATAATAAATCATAGGGTGAGTAGAATAGTAGATCCAAATAATCTTGCTGTGAAACTTGTGGCAGCTCTTAAAGGTACCCCTTACGATATAGCAACAGGCAATCTGATTGATGCATGATCTAGTAAATGAGTCTTCTGTCACTCCATGAAGATTAAGTTGTTGCATGCAGAGTTTGATCTCTATTAACTAAGCAGTGTTTTGAGCAAGGACAAGTAAGTTTTGTAACCAGCATGTCATTTAAATGTGTCTCCTTTAGATCATTTTGCACCAAAGTGCAATGAAATAATTTGTGAAGTGGAACGTCAAGAATTAAATTTGACTTACAGTTGATCATAAACAAGTAACTGCTAATCACTTGCAACAGCTTATATTTCCACTACAAGTGCTATACTGCTATCCGAAAAGTTTTTGCAAACACCATAGAATATTCTTTTTGGAAAGCTCTCAATTTCTGAATATGTATCACTTGATCATATCACGAACACAAATTTGAATGGCTTTAACTCCACAGGGGTTGTAGTCTTTACTGAGATGTGATCAACTCATGCTGTCCGATAATTGCAGAACATGCCATATGCAACAGGGAAGATTATTGTAATACCATGACCAAAATTCTTAAAGTCCAAGGTTACTTCAGGAGCTTGCGTTGGGTATTCGGGTGGCCGAGTATCGTAGGACATGGCTAAGGTGGCGGCAGCTCGTGATCTTTATGGTTGGCGGACAACGGTAGCTCGTGCTTGTGGCTGGGGTGGTGGCTCGTCCTCGTGCTCATGAGCTCATGGCTGCAGCTGTGGTGGCAGTGCAGGATGGCACAAGTCAGCTTGCAGTGTCACGGTAGGGTTGGAGCAGAACTCAGGAAATAAACAAGGGGTTATGGCTCATAAATGGTCTGGGTTGTACCACCTTAATCCTATGAGTTTTTTTTTTCATTTCTATTTTTGGGTATGTCGGCCTGTTCGGGCTACCTGAAGTTGAAATCACAAATTCTGACCTCAACCCAAAGTTTGCTCTGAGATGAATATCAAACCTGGGCCCTCCCAAGGACCAAGCCAGAGCCTGATGGGAAAGTTTTTTCCTGGTTGGGTTTGCAGTCTGAGTTGGTTGGGCCCGACTTGTGAGCCTTGGATTTCCAAACATAGCACCTCCAGGTTAACTTTTTGACATAATGCAAGGATGAAACTGGAAGCAGTGTGCTTTGAACATGAGGGCTTGCCCCACATTGGGTTAGGCCATAAGGGAATATTAGACCCCCGGCGTTACAATTATAACAAACCTTTGTAATTTGTTCCAACAATATTCTGCATCTGGACTTTTTCTTTAAGAAAAGAGACTAAAAGGTCCTAACGGTGTTGGGTTGTAGCTTCCTAACAATTCCCAAACCTAAGTGCAATAAGTCCTAGACATGTACCCCCTGCAGATGAAAAGCTCAATATTAATGACTTCCCTACAAATCCATGCTCCTTAGTACTTCCACGATCCATGTAGAATTTGTGCCAGAACTCATTAACCTTTTCATCCAAGTCCACTCCGTACTATATTTGTGATTGTATATGATTGATGACCCATATCAGATCTTTCAGAGTGGCTTGTGTATGTGTGCAACCACATAACCACACAAGGAATCTAATTTATATGTTATGTAGTGAAAACGTGCAATTATTAAAAACTAGCAATGCAATAAATATCCTATCGGACAAAAGGATGGAGTGGATAACAGTAAAAATATTGTGGGGGCATTAATGGTATGTTTATACCTTGTTAAACATGCAAACATGGGTTTTGCATCCATGGTGTTCGAGAAAAAAAATGTTTGCATCCATGGTTGCATGCTTGGTTGAGTTCTGTTCATTTCTTATAGAATCTCATGTGTTCACTCTTCTTCTTCTTCTTTTTTTTTTGCCTTTTACTGATTCTCACATTGTCACAATTCAGCATTGTGGGTGATTGTTTTTCCATTGTATTCTAATCAGTTTGCTTTTATTGTTAGATTCAATCTTCTGTGCAAGCACCTCCTGCAGCAGCTTCTAAAACACCTCAGAGGAAGGCAACTTCTGGACAGAAGAAGCCTTTGGAAGCATTAGGCTCATCCCCTCCACCATCTAGGTAAGTTCAATGCCTTTTCTTAGTCTATAATTACATTCTGTTTTGCCTCTGATGTGTTTTATGTTTTGTCAGCAAAAAGCAGAAGGTATCTGGAGGTTTCCATGAACAAAGCATTGACCAGCTTAATGATGTCACTGCAGTTAGTGGTGTTAATCTGAGGGTACATGACTTCTTATTCACCTGTTATGTTTATTTGCTTTGTGCATGACATTTGCCATGTAGCACCTATTATTTGATGAATTTTGAAGGTATAATAGTTTGTCCTTTCTGCCAGGAAGAAGAGGAACAACTTTTCTCTGGTCCAAAGGAAGAGAGTCGAGTTTCAGAAGCTGCTCGGAAAGTTGTTCAACTAGAAGAAGAAAAGCTCATTCTACGGAAGGGACCCCTGACCCTAAAATTAGCAGTAATCAGTTAAGACCTCCATCATTTTATGTTTTACTTGATAAAAAATTCTTTTGGCATCTATTCTCTCACTATGATGTTTTGGCAGTGAGTAAATGTAATTTGAAGGTCATTGGCACTGATGTGGAACGCTGTCTATCCATGGTGAGATTATCCTGTAAAACGCTAAAAACCTTTCCTGTTTTGGCTTATGTATATCTAACTTAAAATTTTACCAGTGTGTTGAGGAGAGGTTACGGGGGTTTATAAGCAGTATAATAAGGTTCTCAAAACAGGTATGGTATCTTTAAATTGATTCAGTTTTCCTTCCCAAATAAACTATCTGAGATTTTGAATTCACTAAACATGTTCTTATTGTCTGTAGAGGGTTGATGTTGAAAAGTCAAGGCATCGTTTTTATCCGTTATCCTCAGATGTTCACAGTCATATTATGAGGGTGAACCGAGAAGCTAGAGAACAGTGGGAGAAAAAGCAGGCTGAAGATGCTGAGAGAATTAGGAAACAAACTGATGTTAGTTCTGCACAATGTTTAAGTTTGATTTTTAATCTCTGTTCACATAAATCATGATTTAATGATCTAAGTTGAATAAGGAACGCTTGCCTCTTTTACTGGAACAGTTTTACCACTTATAATATTCGTTTGCCAATATATGTCATGTGCAAGGTTCTTAAGGAGTCACCTAGCCGACAAGGCATATCTAGGTAGCCACAAGTGCCTCTTGCCTCCTATGTGTCGCCTAGGTGACAAGGCGTAACCAAGTCCCCACAGGATGATTACTACCTTAAGAACCTTGGTTATATGTAGTTTAACACTTCTCTAGTATGTGCTAATGTTAATGTCAAGCAAGTTTGCTAGTAAATATATGGTTAATAACTGTAGTTTCTGATTCCAAATCACATCCATTGTTGAATGATACATTTGGTATCCCACACCAAACTACATGTGGCTGATCAGTAACCACATATAGCATGAGGCAAATTTCATTTGGCCACCTTTTTCCCTGTTAAACAAAAACTGTTTTGACCTCTTTCTTTAGTGAGATTCCTTTACTCATACTGCCTTAAGAACAATGGCCTCATGCTTCTTCAGTGCATCATCTTTTGGAAGATACTACGACAATTATCAGATGTCTGAAACTCTGAATTAGTGTTCTTGGTGTAGCTTTCAGGACTGGGTAGTTTTAATGAGTGTATTTGTATGTGCAGGGAGATGGCAATGCAAATGTTGATATAGAAAAAGACAAAAACGAGACCCGTGGTTTGTCAAAGCATGCAAAGGTTAGTCTCTGTCCATAGTAATGGGATACTTGTACACTAGATCTGTTGATGATTCTGTTTATTGTATACAGACTTACAAGGAGGACGATGATAAGATGCGAACTACAGCTGCAAATGTTGCTGCACGTGTTGCAGCTGGGGGAGATGACATGCTGTCAAAGTGGCAGTTGCTAGCTGAACGAAATAAGCAGAGAAGTGAGGGAGGTGATGGTTCTTCTGGCTCTGTACCAGGTAACATGTTGCAACACAGGCCATCACTGAAATCTGGGAAAGACTTGAGGGAAGAACAGGAAGTTGAAAAGAGAGGCTACTCCACAATGCTTGGATCTGGTAAGCCTGATCTCCTTTCTCTTGTATTCTTGCTGTTAAACAAGAGTGCACTGCACATCAGTCCGTATTCTCTTGTTTTGAATTTTGAACACATAACCATGTAGTCTTATAATAATTATTAGAATAATGATTTGCAACTTGATATAAACACTAAATTTGCGTCCATGAGCCCAATTTAGTCGGTCTATGTTGTTCAAGGTTAGTAGTAGGGTTCCGAGTGTGTGTATGCTGTCTGGGTGGCTTGTCTGCTTGTGTATGTCAAGTTGGCTAAGTTTACCTTTTGTATTCAGGTGGTACCATGATATTAGTAGTTGAGACATTTCTCAACAATAAGATGCTTATTCTGCTATTTGTTTATACAGACTGAAACTTCAAACTTATAGACTTTCCTGGTAACAGGGAAATGCAGTGCACAACATACTTTGTATCCTTTTATTTTCATTCATTGCTGTTATAAGTGTGCGATGGTGTGGGTCAGCTCAATGTTCTTTTGCGAAGAGCTCCGCAACTCTTTTTTTTTTTGAATGCAATAGAGCTCTGCAACACGCTCAAGCCTCACATGTTACTTCATATGGTTAAGATTTTGTTTTTATTGTTATAAATCATCAACTTGTTATTCAAATGGTAGCATAGGGTTGTCAGAACACTACAGAACCTAAATTTTGTTTCTGTGCAATTGCAATTATTTTAGTTTTCTTGAAGGAATCTGTCTAAGATATATGTGCTGATTAAAAGGAACTTGACGCTTTTAAGCCCATTCATTTATGATTTTCTTAAATGAAGCAAAAATTCAGCAGTAGTACCATTTGGGATTCATTCTAAACAAACTCTGAATGACATGAAAATGGTGAAGGACTTAATAGATCATGTTCCCTACAAAGTTTGTGACGAGAAAATATGAATGGAGTGCTTGAAATAGCACTCCCAGCTCATCGTCCTTGTACTTAAAATAACTTAAACATCTTATGCAAAGAAAAGTATATTTGCGTCTTTGGACCCATGAAATATTAATTGGCGAGTTGCAGATGTAGAATTTATGAGCCTAATGTGCAAAACATCTGTATGCCCTGCCATCTATGTCATCCCTGGATTTCTGTTTTGAAGTTGTGTACACTAATCCCTTCCCCAGACCCCGCACCGAGCGGAAGCTCTCTGCACTGGGTACGCCCTTTTTTTTAGTGATGTGCCATTCTACCAACGCTAATTCAGTAAAAACTAGAAATATTCTTTAAAATGACCTCATTTCAAATTCGATAGAACCTAAGACGACAATACCATTCCTTTGTCATCAGGGTACCACCAAATAATCTAAGTTGATTAAACTTGTATAATGTATAAACAACACATATTCTAGAATGTAAGATATGAATAAATTTATTTTAAATACTGAATTTTCTAGGTTAGGTCAAACTGAGTAATATCTACCATGCATGTACTAGTTTGTTTTCTTAGTCATAAATCTTTTGCAATTTTTCTAGGTGGTGTTAGAAGGTCACCTCTAACAAAAGTGGCGCGGAGTGTTTCCATAAATGATGTGGTCGCAGCACTTGAGCGAGAGCCTCAGATGTCAAAATCCTCGTTACTTTTCCGGCTATATCTAAGGCTATTGACAGAACCATCTGCAAAGTAATTTGCAGTAAAATCATTGCAGAACATATTACAGAGGGGCATCTTTTGGTCAATATGAGGCCCAATCACCAAGCGATGGGGCTGATTGGTTGACGATCAATTTTGCGGGCATTTGACGATTACTTGCGAGCCAGCGTTTCCCTGGAGCCATTTTTGTTTTTCAAGGGAATAGTCTGCAAATGTTTCTTTTTTCAGTATTTTTTTTCTCTATATAATTATCTGTTGGTCACAGTGCCCAGCCAACTTCAGCTGGCATGAACAACGTGATCGTTTTGTATAGCAGATGGAGTAGGATGTTCCTTGAGATGCTTATGACTTGCCAAGTGTCCTATTCTTTTATCATGCGATAGAATTATAACCAACATTTTTCACCGTTGTACAGAAAACACGAAATGTATGTATTGGAGGCGTGAATTTATTCATGAACAATATGTACCCTCATTTCTGAATGGATTGTTTGGGTTTGCAAAATATCAACACAGCTGCATAAAAGCAGCTATCCATCGAGATAAATCAGCCAAGCAGAACTTGTCTGAATACATTTTTTTATGCTGTTGTCTGAATGCACACAGAATATCAGGACCTGCTATGACACCCTCAAATCTTGTCTGAATATTATACATTTATATAGTCACGGCATTCTTCAAGCTAGGTTTCTATTGGTACTACTATCTTGTTTTTCCTCCTTTCAACTGGGACGGGATACATTGTTGATTGTTGTGCATCAGCATCGCATCTAACATCCAAAGTCATAGGGAACCAATCCTTGTAGCTCTGGACCGTTGAGCCTGCTGTTGTTCTCAAAGCTGAAAAGTAGAGATGTGTTAGCGCTTTATCAAAATCATATGGATTCACATCGAAGTTCTAGTAGTTGAGGAAAATACAAGTTCAACGATCTAGCATTGAAACAATGTGATATCAATGTATAGTCTTAGGCTCTTAGCTGACATAGGTTCTAATCAATCTTGTGCAATGTTTTGAGGATCTATCAACCAAGTCATAAAAACATGTCATCTAGGATAAGATTTGGTCAAAACTGCAAACATCAATAACTTTTAATTTATTTAGTTGGAAACATGTATGATATATGTGTAGATTTGTATCCGAACACACTTGCAAAATCTCATAAATTTGGAGGATCTTAAGAGCACATTCTCAAAGATAACAGCGGTCAGAGATATGCAAAGTCCGGGGGTAGTATTCCTTTAGGGATAACATTAGAGAATCGAAATCTAGCAAAATCCAGCTGTCGTTTCAATCTGTCGGCGTTTTCCACACCATATGTAGTCATATATATTGAATACTATATGGTACTTGTAGTAAGTAAGCTTTGAGGCATACCTTCGAAGAGGAAAGGTTGAGAAAGGTCCATCGACAGGAATAGTTCCACAGAGATCATTGTTAGACAAATCGCTGCATGTCAGAGGATATACCAACAATCAGTGACCATGGAAATTAAAGAAACAACTGAACATGATAAAGGTCTACACTCACATGACTTTCAGGTTGGAGAGCTTGGCAAACTCCCTTGGAATTGATCCTGTAAGCTTGTTGTTGTTCAAGCGCCTATCAAGACAAACACAACAAGTTTCAGTTATCAGCTGAGAAAAGCTTTTTGTCGTGCTCATTAGAATTACGAGATCCAAAGCAAATTCCTTTGGACCTGAATTATCACATAACCACTTGTCCATTTCTAACTCAAGAGTGAACTGAGAGTACTTGTGCTCTTCTAAAAAGAAAGGCATGGTTTTCGTGGTTAGCAAAGCAACTGTTGAGAAGATACATACATGAATCTGAGCGAGTCGAGCTTGGAAAGTGACTTGGGGATTCCTCCAGTGAGCTTGTTGGCATACAAGTCCAAGCTGATCAGATTCTTCAGGTTGCCCAGTTCCTTGGGGATCTCGCCGTCAAGATTGTTCCTGTATAGCTCCCTGCAGATGAAAATCCAATTTCCATTAACTTAATCAAGCTCCACTCTCCATCAGAAATCTAGAACTCAGGTAACACGTACAGGTATTTGAGGTTGACAAGGCGGCCCAGCTCAGGGCCGATGGAGCCGGAGACGTTGGAATTGCCTAAATCCCTGAAACATTTGTCACAAAGGGAGTCATCAGATAACATAATCACCGAATTCTTAACAAGATACAAGTTGATGGAGTAGGAAAGCTTGATATTCTTAGTTACGCTCCTAGAGATGTTTGGAAATACCCCAGTCGAATGGACAATTTTGGGGGCCAAGTGGCCAACGGACCATGAAATTCTAGCAAGTCATTCGAGGACAAGACCATCCAATCATCCATTGTTTTTTTAGATAAAGATCATGCAATCATCCATTGCTATGGCTCCACATGTAATCCGTGAGGCACATAGCTGGGCATCCTGGATCTCGGAAACAAAGATTTGTCTCCAGGCGGGTCGCCGTGTGATCAACTCAAAGGAAGAGCCGGTGGACTTTTTCTTTTTGGTTCAAGATACAATTAAACATCGGATTGTTGCAACCGAGAAGAACCAAAGGTGCGGAACAGAGACGTTCAATCCAGGGCAGGAACACACGGAGCCCCGGATGGATAGGGGAAGCAAGGGGGAGATCGGCGGCGGCGGCGTGTAAGAGAAGAGAGAAGAGGGAGAACTCACAGGCGGACGACGCGGCTGGCCTGGTCGCAGGTGACGTGGAACCAGGTGCAGGGGTTGACGAGCGTGGGATCCCAGCTCTGCAGTACGCCGTTGGGGTCGGACAGCCGCTGCCGCAGCGCGTAGAGCGCGTCGCCCTCGTCGTTGGACGCCCGCGCGGGCGCGGGGCCGGCGGCGAGGGCGAGGGCGAGGGCGAGGGCGGTGGCGAGGACGAGAGCCGCCATCGTTGCTTGTTGGTTTTGCGCTCTGCTCTCCGGTGTGGAAGGAAGGAAATGGGAGCAAGAGAGGAGGGCAGCTCGGAAGCGGCGGAGGAAGGATGGGATGCGAGTATGGGAGCCGCCGGTTCAGCTGCCTTTGAGCTGGTCAGCTGGTGGTAAAGGAAGAAAATGGCAGGAAGCTGCGTGCACTGGGTTCAGCTGTGGGCGGTCAAGTCAGCACAACTACAGTACATCAAGGACGAGGAGGGAGAGGGACCAAAATGCGATGCGTACCCGGTGGGGGTTCCGCTCATACTCTGCACTGGGCCTGGTTTAGACTGAGGTTAGGAATCAGTATCAGGTACTGTAGCACTGTTGTTTGTATTGGATAATTATTATTTAATTATAGTTTAACTAGACTTAAAAGATTCGTCTCGTAATTTATAATAAATTATGTAATTAGTTATTTTTTTATCTATATTTAATACTCCATGTATGTGTCTACAGATTTGATGTGATGGAGAGAGAGTGAAAAAACTTACAATCTAAACCAGGCCTGGAGTAGTAACCCTTATATTCATGCAAATTACTCCCTAGTATGAACGGGAAGAGGCACGGAATTTGTGCTTGATTTCTCCGGAGTCCCCCCAGGCCCCAGTTACGTAAACTGAAAATCAGGTTGGTCTTGGAACTCCTCATGTCTGCCTTGCCTCAGAGTTCAGACCATATGTTCGGCGCTGGGTATATGTTATACTCTTGATAAGCCGGACCATAGTTTCTCTGGCTGATAAACCGGCTGAAGCTGATTTATTGTGAGAGAAAAATATTGTTCCATAACTGATAAGTCAGGCTAATAAGTTCAAGCGATGGAGGGAGTAGTTTAATTGTTATTTTGCTTAATTATCGACCTATTTAGTATTTCCTACCATAAAGACAGAGGATAGAGGGGGCTGAGGAATACCTTGTATTTGATACGGTTTTTAAACTCATGGTCCCTTGTATTTTATATAGATGAAGGGAGTAATTTGTTTCTATATATAGTAAAATTAATCCTCCATGCTATGTTCTTTGTTATGTATATATATTTTTTTTCGTATGGTATTTTCAGGTTGTTTCGCCGAAGAGCATGAGCAAGACAGACTGTGTGCTAAAGCTACCTACACCATTCTCTCACGAAGAGGATATTGGTTTTGGTTCTGAGTAGTGGCGGATCCAAAAATTGTCTTGGACCAGGGCTGACTCGGCTAAATTAGTCATAATCTTTTGAATTTTTTTTTAAGATCTACACTTTTTGTTAAGCAACTCTAGTGATTTTTGCTTCTCTAGGACCAGGGTTGCAGCACAGGTAGCCCAGGCCCTAGATCCACTTCTGGTTCTGAGCCATTAAGTATATATAAGTAGATTACAGTAACCATACCTTTTTGTTTCGGGGTTTTTGCCTTTTATTTTAAAAAAAGAAACTGGAGCTTTGCCAACTACTCTCTCCATTCTAAATTATAGTGCACTATGATTTCTAAAATTTATATTGAAATATAATACATTTTATATGGTGACATACTCATATTTGGAAAAGTTTATTAAAAAGAAAACCATAATTTGATGATAAACTTGTTATTGGATTTAATCCATGGGTACATACATCATTTAAGTATTCACTTAAGTTGTCTTAAAATTTCTGGAATGTGTTATATTCACTGGTGGGAAGCCCCCTTTAGTCCCGGTTTCCCAACCGGAATTGTGAATCCGGGACTAAAGGCCCCCCATTTAGTCCTGGTTCTGGCAACCGGGACTGAAAGTGGACCTTTAGTCCCAGTTGGTATTGGCCTCCCAGGCATTGCATCGGGGCTGGAACCTGTAGTCCTGATTGGTGTTCCCAACCGGTACTAAAGTTTCTTTTTTTTCCATTTCATTCCTTTTCATTTTATGGTTTCTTTTCAATTCAATTCTTTTTTGTTTCGATTAGCTCTTCATATACGAATTCTACACTACTAAAATACGTCCACGTATAAGGTTCTGTTCGAGCATTATACATAAATAACACACTAAAATATATGAAACTACATATATACAAATATTTCAAGAGGTTGTACATGCATGGAATATGTACATAATAAAGTCACAAAAACCTTGTACTGATCATGTCCTTGGGATTTCATTTAACCCTAATTATCTTCAGTCGTATGGCTACTAGGTATTAATTCTTTAGGGTCATAGTGGTACACGGCTTTGGGATCTATGACCTCATCTATAAGAAATCCTACCAATGCCTCTTGAATTGCTTTGATCTGGTCACATCGCATAACCTTTCGCTTCCTCCGTTCAATCTTCAATTCAAATGAAAGGAAAAGTATGAATATATATATATATATATATATATATATATATATATATATATAAAGGTAATAAATAAATTGTGTATATTTTTTACGTACTTCGAGGATCTCTTCACTTGTTCTCCTTGAGTACTCCATGATGAACTCGCAGACGTAGTAGCCACATAAGCTGTTCCCCGATCCCTGCTGTAGACACCACTTTACGAGAAAAAGATTCATCATCAACCAATGAAGCATGGTAATAATGAATTGAACTAAATAAAGATGCGGTGACCTAGCTAGTACTTACTAGGTATTGGACTACATTTAGAGGCACTTTCCATTGACCATAATGACGTTTCTCGGCGAACCTTTTCCAAGTACTGCCCAACAAAATAAATAAATGGAGTTATATCAATAAAATGGCATAAAAGAGTATACAGTGTGCGAGACCGAAATTACCACTAGAGAATAACTATCATTTCTTAGTAATCTTTTCAGGGTTTTGTCGCTGAGTCAAAGATCTTTACAGTACTCCTAGGGCATATGGATGACCAACAGTATCTAGTGATAGCTACATGTTTATACGCAGGCATAACTCATTAACTAAAGTCAACATGGAGTAAGCAAAATAAAATAGGCACAAGACATTAACACTCACTTGAAGTTGTAAGGAAAGAGTATCAGTGTCTTGTTATGTTGGTTATCTAAGAACCTAAACAGATTATTCTCCACTTGTGGTCACCATCTATCATATGGAGTAACAGTGTCCTTGAATGTGCAATTCGGATCCATGAAACCAACATCAGTTAACCTTTTTCTCTTTAGTTTCAACATCTCATATCTGCATTTATATAGTACAAAAGAATATATATAGTGTGAGTATAACTATATATAGATAACGAACTAACATGCAAGTTACTTCAATTGTAGAAAAAATCACTTACAGACACCAGCAGCTGAGGAGAGATTTGTCGAGAGCATCCCGGTTTAATAGGTAGTGTAATTCGTTGAACTCAATATGTTAAACGTCATAGCCACTAGAGTAATGCTCTAGTCTAATTCTGACAACAAGCCATGCCTCTTCGTTGTCACACGCTCTTAAGTACCACTTGTTTAACAAGTACATTTGTGTACCCAGTGATGACAAGGACTTAGGGTTGACAAGACTCCTGCCATACTCATAGGTCCGGTAAATATCAAAGTTGGCTGTTGGTATGGATCCTCCCCCCAATGAGTTGTTGAGCTGTGAGACCTGTTGTGGTCATGAAGTCTTGGAGTGCCTCCCTCTCTTCGCTTTCAGCGATGCTTTATATGACTTGTCGAGAGAGCATTCATAGTCCGATAATGGCGAGGGCTTACGTGCATCACGCTGCTTTTTCTCGCGCTCATTGATTTTTTCCTTAGTTCTCATTGAGCTATGTAGTGCGGCTTTGGCGGGGTTTTCTCAAGTTACAACCTCCTTGCTCTTGATTCTGCTAAACCTTGCTTCCAGTTAACCAAATCTTTTTGTGCCACCGCTTTTGATTCCTCTTCAAACTTCTCGTAAGGCAGCTTCTTCGGAGGGGCTTTGTTTTACGACGGCTGGCTTTCTTCTTCACCGGGGGCGTCGGCCTCTTTTGGCTCTGTAGCGCAGGAGGCGGAGAAGGGGGAGACCGCCTTGGAGGAGATGGAGATAGAGATGGAGATGCAGCCATGCCATGGAACGCATCATCATCGTCCAGAGCATCATCATCGTCCATAGCACTCTGATGATCATCATGGGATGGAAGAACTAGATTCAGGTTGGGAGACCTATGAGTACAAAAATGATTATTACGCGAGAAGCCAATAATTGAGAATGATTATTGAAAAACTATTTCATTCACTTTCATCAGCACCTATCATGAGGTAGTTGAGGAGGAGGCGACGGTACCCTAGCCGCTGCACCGGGAATAATGATGTAGCGCTTGCGCCATAAAACAAATGAATGCTCTGCTTGTCCTAGGGTCTTCTTCCCATCACCTCTAGGAAAGTCAAGAGGCACTTCCTGTGGTAGAACCGCCCGAAATAGCATACTTACGGAGGCGCTCGTCTTCCACCAGACACTAAGCACCTTGAAAGCAACTACAGCGAGCGGTGTCCGTCGGGCACACCCCGAGAGAGAACCCGAAAGATCCACATTTTTCCCAAGGATCCAATAATAAGAACGAGTTACAACACAAGTCCATCTCATACATTAGAGTTTCTTAAAAAGTACATTATTACAATACCAAATACAGAGTGCGGAATGATAAACAACGGAATATTAAAAGATAACATCTAGCGATAAGATAATGAGGATTCCGTCTGAGCTCACCAGATGGATCCTCCACACAAGGAACTCCTCAAGCATCACCTGCAACAGGGGTAAATAAACCCTGAGTACACAATGTACTCGCAAGACTTATCCGATCATTGGGAATACTTTCCCGACTCCAAGGACCATGCAAGGCTTTATGGTTGCTGGTTCTCTTTTAGCAAAAGCAATACTAATAGTGAGTCCTTATTGATACATTATTATCATCAGCCGTGTTGGTTTTCATCTAGTCAATCTATATAAGCACCTGTGCTACTTTCAAGCAAGAGTTGAGCAATCGATACTGTTCCTTCTCCTTTTCCACTTCTAGTTCTTACTATGGTGCTAAACCGCAGACAAGCCGTACTGGATAACCCGGCGATTCGCGAATCAATGTGCCCAGCTGGGTGCCCCAAAGACACACACCCCGCTTATACCCTAGGCACAAGCAGGACTAACCCACCACTCTCCTATCCCGGGTGTCCAGGTCCTCGTCCAAACTTGGACTCCAAGCCCCCGCCTCTGAGTCCCAGACTCAGTGCGGTGCAAGGACCTCCACCACCTCCTCTTCCCATCAGTCGGTCCGGAAAGAGCTGGATCCACGACAAGAGAGCAGCACGCCTTCCCTGCGCCCATACCCAAGTATGTGCTCGGGACAATAATCTGTGACTTGCCTAGAGTCATATGCAACGACCGGTCCTTAATCGACACAGACAGGGAAAAAGTGCAACCGAGCTATGCCCTGTTGGCCGCAAGACACAACCCCTCACACCCACCAGTACCAAATCCACATCCCTGCCCGGTCACCATTTTCCTTTCCATTATTTCACCATGATATCATAGTTTAACCACCTATCTGCGAGTAACGGCAGGTTACTCACGCTACCGACATCCTGAGCATAGCAACTACTTGATCTGTACTAGTAGGACTCAGGGTGGATATATTTATGCATGTAGTTTCCATAAAATGTCTGTAACGTAAATGCATATCATATAAATATATTCCGTGATCATTTAAAAATAGGGGTTATGCACCGGGGCTTGCCTTGGGCAGGTGTTAACACTGGATTTTGGTCGATTCTGGAGGATGACGGGTGGACCCACATGCGGGAAGAAAGGTGTTCGGCAAACGAAATAGGCGGTCGGCTAACTGCGTGTGCGGTCGGTTATTCCAGAAGGCGGTGACTCCATTCAGGAAAATAGAAGATGGCAGGCAAGGCCGATCGGAAAGATGGAAGTTGTAATAATAAAGGAATCTAAAAGTTTAGGGTAAGGAATCGTAAGTTTCCAAGTTTGTTTAAAAGTTCCTTTGTGAATCGTAGTCCTCTAGGACTCGTGTTTTGTCCAGGGTATAAATATTGGCCCTCGACCATTGTAATAAAGGTACACAACCAAATCAATACAACCGGCCCCGCGCCAACTTTCGAGTCCTTTTGTCGTGTCGTCGAGTTCTTCGAGAGGAGTCATCGATCCGTCGACCTCCGTAAGTTCCGACAACCTTGTTATCATGTTTAGTATCATGCGGTGGATTTAGACGTGATGCAAGTAGTCTTGTTTGTTTTCAATGATCGTGCGGCGAATCTTTGCTTGACAATCAAGAAGTCTTTGCTTATGCTTTGCTTATGAGTAAATACCGTGCGGCAGGCGTTTGTTCAATATGCTTAGTGAAAGCAAGACAGTTATCGGCTCTATTAGATATGGCAAATCTAAATAGATTCATTAAGTTATCTAGTGTTGCATGTTTTAAATATTTTATATATTTGTAACACACTTTTGCCCAATCTAGATCGATATTGTTCGGCCCTCTCTTATGGTTTTATTCGTGCTTCAATGATCATTATTTTCGTATTACCTTCGCAAATAGATAATACGCTCATAATGGCTGAATTATTTTGATCTAGATTGTCACATGTCGTGGGTTCATGCATTTTAATTACGTTTAAGCTTTGACGAAACTAGGTGTCGTGCGGCAGATGCAGGTTTTAGATTAGTTTAATCGTTTTTTTTTATTTACACGTTCCTTCCTCATGGACCCCAATTCGGCTGGATTGCCGAGCTTGGTTATGCATTAACTCATAATTAATTTCACTTGTTCAAACATGTCTTCCTATGTACATGTATTCGGCAATTAGGTCTTTACGTGCATTCATCTTACGATTAGCTGAATGATTTATGAACTTGTTGGCAGACAGCTCTTTATAGCTGTATGTCGTTGTAAGTGGCTTCAGGGCCGTATATGAGGAACTGTCTGGTATTACCCGACATGTTCCGATTTGACATTTAATTGTTCTATCCCTTGTTAGTTTTCAGGTCAAACTGACTGGCACGCTTCTGGATCACGAAGCACCTGGGAACCCGATTGAAGCCACGCTTTCCGGCTTGCTGTGTGTGAGGCACAGTGCGTCACATTTTGTGTCAACACACTTTTTGGCATGCCCGGTGGGACCAATCTGTTAGTTTAAGATGGCGTCTAAGATCAACAATGATCATGTTCTGGATGTGAGCATGACAGAATTGCCAGATAATTACAGGAATTTAGTGCTACAAGCATGTGAGCAATACCAACAAAAGTGCTTGATGTCTTTTTCCAAAAACAAGAGCAATAAAGTGTTTCAAAAGCAGTCAATGCCAAGGGTTCTTCTTCCGCATCAAACTGATTACACTGAAGAGGAGGATGCTCAGAAGATGGCAGCCCTGGTTTATAAAGCTATGGGAGAAACCATGACAAACCATCACACAGCTTTTCTGAATACCTTTCGAGCAATCATGATCAGTACTTTTGGTCCAATGGTTGATAAATACTTTGAAGAAAATGTTGGACCACTCAGTGGACCAACGCTTTTCAATGTTCCAAAGCATCAGGAGAAGCCTGTTGGAAAAGAAGTGGCGTCGCCTTCAAATATAGGTGGATTGACTCACACTGAAAAGCAATCACATCCCACCTATGGCCAGGTGACATTTGGTACCACAGGAGAAGTGCCACCTTCAGCTTATAGAGTTTCTCCAGCATCAAACAGATTGCAGAAGAATATGTATGGAGATGGGTATCAAGAATTTATTGATTACAGTGCTATCAATGCTGTGCCAAATTCAGGGTATAGGAGTATTTCAGGATTGCCTTCTGGAGTGCAAGTACAAGGAAATCAGGATTCAGGCATTGATGTTTTGATGCACAGGATGGCTGACATGATGCAAAATCAATTCGGTTTGAAGCCAAAGAATCAATCTTATTCATACAAGTCTCCTTATCCAGAATGGTACAACAGAGTGGCGTTACCTCCAAGGGTGAAGCCTCCAACAGATTTGACCAAATTTTCTGGTCAAGATGATACTAGTACCATAGAGCACGTCAGTCGATACTTGATGCAACTTGGAGAGGCTGCTTCAGATGAAGCCTGGAGGATTCGATATTTTCCTTTGTCTCTTACAGGACCAGCTTTCACGTGGTTCACGTCTTTACCAGCTCATTCCATTGGTACGTGGACAGAGCTAGAGCAGAAGTTTCATTCATATTTCTACACCGGTACTAATGAGAAAAAGTTGGTTGATCTCATGAGTCTGAGGATGAGAACAAATGAGACACCATTGGAATATCTTCACAGATTTAGGGAGACCAAGAATATGTGTTATTCTCTGAATTTACCAGATGATCAACTACCTGGAATGGCTATAGCGGGAATGTTGCCGAATATCAGGGAAAAGTTGTTCGGCATGGAGTTTGATGATCTTGGCCAACTTGCACAGCGTTTGGCAGCTATGAGTAATCAGGCCCAAGGATTCAGGAGAGATAATCGCTTTCAGAAGAACAATGCCACTAATGAGGTGTATCAAGGTTTTCTGGAGGAAGCGACTGAGTATATTGATAAAGATGAGATAGCTGCGGCTGAGTTGAATTGGGCAAAGGAACCCACTCAAGTTAGTCAACGCTGGTTGAAACAACAAAAGGGAACCTATGATTTTGATGTTACTAAGGCAGACAGGCTTTTTGCATTGTTAATAAAGGAAGGACGCATCAAGCTGCCAGAAGGACACCCTATGCTATGTCCTGAAGGAGTGAAAGACAAAAAGTATTGTGGCTTCCATAACACTAATTCTCACTCTATCAATGATTGCCGAGTGTTCAGAATACGAATCCAGAAAGCTATCCAAGAGGGACATTTGAGGTTTGATGGCAAGATGAAAATTGATGATCAGCCTTTTCCACAAAATATGATTTCTTTCTCTGTGAATATGGTCTCTGCCAATGATCTCAAAGGTAAAGGCAAGGTGAAGGTGTTGACTTCTGATAGAGCAAAGGAGAGTGGTGCTGTTGACCCGGATCGGCAAGTCACCAGTAGAGAGCTGCAGCAACGAGTTCGGTTTTAGAATAGCCGAACCAAGAAAGGTCAAACTTCTAAACCCAGAGTTACATCACGTATTTTGCTAAACAAGTGGCAGAGAGAGCAAGAGAAAGAGTACCATAAGAAGCAATGCTTTATGGAAGAATGCCGGAGGTATGAGGAAGAGATATACCGAAGGGAGAAAGAAGAATACATGACAGAACAGGAGCAGTCTCATTGGGGTTGTTCATTCTTTAGGCATTGTTGGAATGAAGGCTTGAGGTTGCCTGCGAGAAATAATTGTCCGGAGTGTAGTGCTCAGTACTCCGAGTATAGGCAATCTCGAGTCAACCGCCGTCCCGTCTACGAAAGACTTGGAAAGAAGGTTCTTGAAGATGATCGGCGCTTAAAAATAGATGATTTTGAGAATCGGCAAAGGAAAAGATTTGCAGGTCAAGGTTGGATTCATGATAGAGTGCATGATGAAGAAGCTGATTTCTATAGATACGTATGGCAAAAAGGACAGTGGTGTCCTCCAGGCCTGAGGAAAAGTCAGAAAAGAAGAGTTCAACGGTTGAGGAATAGGGAGTTGGAACAGGAAGTTACCGAAACAAAGCAAATATGGCGTCCTAAAAAGAAGCCTGATGGATGTGATCCTTCGGCTAATGCTTGCATGGCTTTCTTCCTCCCATTAGAGTTTATAGCTCCCGAAAGCCAAGATGTCCAAGAAGAGGTATACTCTGATTTTGATGAAAGTGAATGTCAGGATTTGATGGCTCAGCTTGTATTAACACAGCAGGCTGTTTTTGACAAACCAATCAAGAATCGTCACTTGTGACCACTCTATTTAAAGGGATATGTCAATGGCAAGCCTTTAACTAAGATGTTTGTTGATGGAGGGGCTGCTATCAATATCATGCCTTATACTACCTTCAGAAAGCTTGGGATGACTAATGAAGAATTGTTGAAAACTGACATGGTGCTTAGGGACTTTGCTGGCAACCCTTCTGATACCCGAGGTGCTATCCATGTCGAGCTGACTATTGGGTCTAAAACTCTGATTACTACCTTTTTTGTCATTGATGGCAAGGGGGCATATAGTCTACTCTTGGGCAGAGATTGGATCCATGCTAATTGCTGCATTCCTTCGACCATGCATCAAATTCTCATTCAATGGATTGGAGATGATGTTGAAGTTGTGCATGCTGACGATTCGGTAAGTGTTGCTGCCACAGAATCTACCTACTGGGAATATGAAGGCGTCGATTGTTTCTCTGGAAAACTGTGGAAAGAAGGTCCTGGAAATGTTTTCAGCGAGGGCCAACAGCCGATCCAAGCAGTCGGCTCTCATAGTAATTTTTAATGGGAAATCCTGTCGATGGCAACAAAGGAAAGTTGGGACGTGGTTTTATGTCGGCTGATAAGTTGGAAGAAATTGATGTTAGTGATGGTTCTAAACCAAGGCCGATGTATATTAGTGCAAAGTTAGACCCAGAATATAAATCAAAGTTGATAGACTTATTGAAAGAGTTTAAAGATTGTTTTGCTTGGGATTATACAGAAATGCCTGGATTGGATCGTTCCATTGTTGAGCATCGATTACCCATTAAACCTGGATTTCGTCCTTACAAACAACCTCCACGGAAGATATACAAAGAGGAGGTATTGGCCGATGTGAAGAAAGAGGTTGAAAGATTAATAGAAGCAAACTTCATTCGGCCCTGTAAGTATGCAGAGTGGATTTCAAATATAGTACCGGTATACAAGAAAAATGGAAAAATGAGGGTTTGCATAGATTTCAGAAATCTTAATAAGGCCACTCCCATGGATGGTTACCCAATGCCAGTTGCCGATTTACTGGTAGATGCAGCAGCAGGTTAGGAAGTCATTAGTTTTATGGATGGTAATGCTGGCTATAATCAAATTTTTATGGCAATGGAAGATATTTCAAAAACAGCCTTCAGATGTCCTGGTCATATTGGTTTGTTTGAATGGATAGTCATGACGTTTGGGTTAAAGAATGCCGGTGCAACTTATCAAAGAGCTATGAATTATATTTTTCACGAACTGATTGGCAAGATTGTAGAGATCTACATCGATGATGTAGTAGTCAAGTCTAGGAATCATGAAGGACATTTAGCCGATTTAAGAAAGACTCTGGAGTGCACAAGAAAGCATGGCTTGAAGATGAATCCAAACAAATGTGCCTTTGGAGTTTCGGCTGGAGAGTTTTTGGGATTTTTAGTTCATAAAGGAGGAATTGAAGTTGGGAAAAAGAGCATGGAAGCAATAGACAAAATTGTGCCGCCAACCAATCTCACAGAATTACAGTCATTGTTAGGCAAAATCAATTTTGTAAGAAGATTCATATCCAATCTATCAGAGAGAGTTTTGCCCTTTTCTCCTTTATTGAAGCTCAAGAAGGATAAAAAATTTGTATGGGGTGACATACAACAAAAAGCTTTTGATGAGATCAAACAATATATGAAGGCACCACCTGTGCTGGTACCTCCACAACTTGACAAGCCTTTTAAGTTGTATGTGGCGGCTGATAGCCTAACGATAGGATCGGCCCTTATGCAAGAATTTGAAGGAAAAGAAAGAGTCGTAGCTTATCTTAGCCGAAAACTACTAGACCCGGAAACAAGGTATTCGGCTACAGAAAAGCTTTGCTTGTGTGTGTATTACTCATGTACCAAATTTCGGCACTATTTGTTGAATGCCGAATGCGTGGTAGTTTCTAGTTTTGATGTAATCAAACATATGCTATCAATGCCAATTTTGAATGGAAGAATTGGCAAATGGATTTTAGCATTGTCAGAATTTAATTTAAGGTATGAATCGGCAAAGGCGGTAAAGGGTCAAATTATTGCCGATTTTATTACCCAACATCGGGATCTTTCTGTTGAGGCGATAAGCATTGTGCCTTGGGCCTTGTTCTTCGATGGATCATCTTGTAACAAAGGTGGTGGTGCTGGTATTCTCTTGATTTCCCCACAAGGGAAAACTTTTGAGTATGCGGTTCCTATTGAGTTTCATGTTACTAATAATCAAGCAGAGTATGAAGCATTGCTTAGAGGGCTTCAGCTTCTTATAGAAGTAAAGGCCGTTGCTGTTGAAATCTTTGGGGATTTTGAGTTGGTGATTAACCAACTGAATGGTCAGTATGATTGCAAGAACAATGTGTTAAGAGAATATTATGAGGAGTGTAGAGAACTTTTGAAGAATTTCCTGGTAGTAACCTTGCATCATATCCCTAGGGAGTACAATGAAGAAGCAAATAAGTTAGCTCAAGCTACTTCTGGATATCGAGAGAGTCAGGAAGTTTTTGCTATGGAGGAAGATGTTTTAAATACTGATCCAGTAGATGGTGATTGGAGATACGAAGTTATCAATTATCTGAAAAATCCATCTCAAAAGGTTTCCCGAAAACTCAGGTACAAAGCTCTCAAATTTGTGTTTCTTGATGATCAGTTATATTACAAGTCCATCGATGGAGTATTGCTCAAATGTTTAAGTCAAGAAGAAGCCAAGAAAGTGATGTATGAGGTTCACGAAGGATTGTGTGGTGCACATCAGTCAGCTTATCGGATGAAGTGGATAATTAGGAGAACTGGTTATTTTTGGCCAACTATGTTGGAAGATTGTTTTGAATATTACAAAGGGTGTCACAATTGTCAAAAATTCGGCAATATTCAAAAAGTTCCAGCATCTGCTATGAATCCCATAATCAAGCCTTGGCCGTTCAGAGGGTGGGGTATAGATTTAATTGGTCAGGTCAATCCTCCTTCTAGTAAGGGACACAAATTTGTACTCTTGGCCACGGATTATTTCACCAAGTGGGTTGAAGCTATTCCTTTGAAGAAGGTAACGTCAAAGAATATGATCAGTTTTGTTAAGGAACATATAATTCACAGATTCGGGATTCCTCAAACTATAACAACTGATCAAGGAACTCAGTTTACTTCTTCAGAATTCTGTGATTTTGCCAAAGATATGGGGATTAAGTTGTATAATTCTTCTCCTTATTATGCACAAGCTAATGGTCAGGCAGAAGCATCAAATAAGATTATGATTAAAATCATCCAGAAGAAGATTGATGAAAAACCAAGGAGATGACACTTGGTTCTTAATGAAGCATTGTGGGCTTACCGAATGGCTTGTCATGGGTCCACTCAAACATCTCCCTATGAACTGGTTTACGGGCATCATGCTATATTACCATGGGAATTACGGTCAGGATCAAGGCGAGTTGTGTTACAGAAAGAATTGGTGGAAGAGGATTATAAGAATCTAATGATGGATGAATTGGAAGATCTACATTTGATTCGTCTCAAGGCATTGGAAAATATTGAGAAGAATAAAATACGCGTTGCCAAGTATTATAACAAAAGGGTTAGGCTGAAGCAATTCGCAGAAGGGGATTTGGTTTGGAAAACTATATTGCCAGTTGGAACAAAGGATAGAACGTTCGGCAAATGGTCTCCAAATTGGGAAGGTCCTTTCCGAATAGTAGAATGTGTACCTGGCAATGCATACATATTGAAGACTTTATTTGGGGAGGAGTTTACCAGAGCTATCAATGGAAGATTTCTTAAGAAGTATTACCCCAGTGTTGAGGTTGGTTCATGAATGTAGATCAGAAAAGCCGATAAAGAGAAAATCGCCTTTAGCCTAAAAATCAGATATAAGACTAAGAATAGCCGATATTGTTCATATCGCCTCTAGCACAAAATAGCCAATGCAGCTTGCATCGCCTCTAGCACAAGGATGTTTATGCAAGACCAGATTGTTTTCAGCATTTTCTGACAGTCGCATGCAGAATTTTACCGAAGAGAATCAAAGAAATAAGTATTCTTACAAAAGACGAGATTATTCATAGAAGTCCATCCTAATACAAACTACTCCTCAAATAACTTATTGAGGACGGACTGGGGGTTTGTGGATTCGGCAAGGGCGGCGGCATGATCATCGTAGGCCTCCAGACGCTCGTCTATGTCGTCAATCTCGTCTGGGCGTCCTCCAGCGAAGCCGACTGGCCGGAAGGAGTAGTCCTCATTGGTTCGGGAGGTCATTGCCGCCAGCCCGAGAGAAGCGCCAAGGTGCACACCTTGGATGACGGCCTGATCAATGCGGCCGTCCGCAGCATCAAGGCGTGCCTCGAATGTCTCCCCTTGGGCATTCACCTTGTCGGCGATCTTGTTCGCCGCCGCCTTCAGGCGGTCATTCTCCGCAGAAAGAGCTGGGCAGAAAAAAAATGGATCAGCAAGCAAGGGAAGCCAGAATGGTAAAACCAAATGAGGATATCAAACCAGTGATGGCATCACAGAATTGCTTCCGCTGGTCCTCCCATTCGGCTTGATCGATGCCGAATTTCTTGGAGACGTTGCCTAGCTCCTCCCGGGCTTCGTCCCTCTCCTGGCGAAACTTGAGCGCCTCCTCGTGAGAGTACGGATGGTGAGCATCTGCTGGTTCTGCCGGGCCCCAAGGATTGGAATGGTAAGAGCTTGAAGAGCTGGAAGATCCGGAGGGGCCGGATGATGGAGTTCCCGGTTGAGCTGCCGTCGCCGGAGGAAGGAGATGATATTGGCTGGAGCTGATGACCCTTATCCTGATGAATGAGGAAGGAAAGATCGAAACTAAGAGATTAACAAGGAAATTGCAAAGGGGGCAAAAAGCTGAATCGTACCCACGACGCCGGCAGCGCGATGCTCTGCTTCCTTCAGCCTCTCCGTCGGCAGGACGCTTGCCACGGTTGCCACTGTTCGTCATTTTCTTTGATGGAGGTTAGGGTTTTCTTATGGGATGAATCGAACGAAGGAAGTGGAGGAGACGGATGTGAGAACGCTGAAGCAAAGATAGCAATGAAAGCTAACGGAAGGGTCTATTTATAAGCCGAAGCGAAGGATCGTGGCGAATTCCATGGAGTTGTGGGGCGAGAATGCCGAACGGTGGAGTAGGGTTTTTCCCTTTCAGCTGGGCCGCTACTGGGCTGGGCCAGACATGGGTTAAATCGTTTGACTATCTCCCTGATTTGTTAGAGCCAACATTGTTCGGCTGTACCCTCACAATATTTAAATTGGATTCGTTCGGCTATCAGAAGAATGGAGACAATCGGCTACATTCTAATTGAGTAATTTAAGGGGGAAATGCCGATTGCTTTTTTTCAAACAAATAAAAATATGTGAAAACGTAATTGAAGGACAGAGGGTATCACATTTGAGTTTATTACAAGCCTAATGTCTACTTGTTTAGAAGCTGATTGATTGCCTCTATGGCTTCGGTCCTGATTCGGCTAATATTATCTAGCACTTTTTGATCTTCATCTTCAGAACTCTGGATGCTGGATAACTTGTTTTTGATCTGCTAATCTTCTTTGATGGTCGAAGCTATCTTTAGTGAAGCTGCTTCTATGTTCTTCGGCAAATTAGCTATATGGGCCCTGTGAGACTGAATTTTGGCATTCAGTTCGGCTAGTTGAGCTTCTAGTCTGCTGTTTTCATCCTCCATGGCTTTCAGTTCAGGCTCCAAGGTTGTCAAGGAATTTCTTGTAGTCTGGATATGAGAGTGGAGATCTTTAATCTTCAGCTTTTTCAAAGATCTATCCTTCTGCAGAGCAGCCCTCGAAGATATGTTCTTGGTTGCTCTTCTCACCATAGCAAAGTGGTCATCGAGATGGGCTGCAGATTCTAGGGGAGTCTTGAGAGCAGAGGGAATATCTTGATCAATGAGTTCAAGGAGGTCTTTTATCTGGTCTGCATCCTGAACCAGACTAATGGTATCCTTATTCAGCAGAAAGATCACCTCTTTTAGCCGAGCCTGATTTTCCAGCGATAAGGTTTGATGAGAATTGATCTCTTCACCTTGCTCAATGATGTAGTCCTCAATTGAGAAGGAGTAGCTGGTGGTCGGTTTAGTGATGTTCTTCTAAGGAGAAGAGAAGAAAGAAGGTGTTAGCCGATTGGGTAATTTTGCTAAAATATAGTGTGAGACAAGGCATTACCTGTTGGGCTGATTGATCATCAAGATGGATTATACCCTGGCTTGCTGGAGAACTTGATTGAAGGTTCAGAAGAGGCGGGTCTGGGGCTTGATCAGGAGAAGTTTCCCTTGCCAGTTCATCTAAGATTTCATCTATTCTCAATAAGGTAAATGATAATAAGCACAAGAGATAGGTGTTATTTAGGAAGAAAGAGAAAAAGGGGAATTGGCTGAATGATGTTACCTATGGTTTCATCAGATTTGTGAGCTTTTGAACTTTCAGCTTCATGAGTCTCTGAAGTTTCGCTATCATGGATTTCTTCATCTTCAGTAGAAACTTCAGGGGTTGGTTCTGCAGGCGCTGAGGTATTGCCTAGTGTGGGAATTTCGACTTGTGGCTGCAATGAAAGTAATGAATATAGAGGTGGTCAGGTTTACTGCTAAATGAGGTTGTTAACCTGATAAGAAAATAAAAGATTCATGCCTTAAGAGATAATCTAGCTTTCTTGGTCCTTGGTTTCTTGGGTAAGAGAAAATTGTCAGATGTTTTCCTTTTGCTTTTTCCTCTTGAAGATGCAGCGGCTGAAGCAGTAGGGGTTCTCATGAGTGCCTTTAAGGGTACTGAATCCAAAGTCACAGGAGTTTTCATGAATTCCTTTAAGTTTGGAGCATCAAACCCCAGAGTAGGCTTGGGACCAGCCGAATAGTATTGGATTGCTTTGGTTGGGAGAGTAAACTCAAGATCCTATGCATAACCAGATGTTAAGATAAGAAGTGGGTTCAGGAGCAAGAAATGATGAGCATAATGAAATTACCTCACTATCAGAAGCAAAGTCAGGTTGCAAGTTTTTGCATAAAGAATGAACTGACATATTGAAGATATGAGCATGCCATTCTTACCACCAAGAGACGAAGAAGGGATGAGCAACATCTATTAGCCCAAATGGAGATGGTTCATATGTTGGCAATTCCCATCCTAATTCAAAGATTTTCTTGGCTTCCATTCTTTCTGTTATCACTTCCCTTGACTTTATGATTGTTGAGAAGAGGAATCTTGGAGGCAGTTGGCCACATCCTAATTGTCTGGCCACCATATTTGGATAGTAGAATTCATAGGTGGACTGCACTAATCTCCCATGATGAAATTCGGCTGGCAGAGTGCAAGGTTTGATAAAGGAGTTGAAAATCTCTGTGGATTCTTGACCTGAACAACCAATTTCATAACTAAACTTGCAGGGCAAAGTCAAATTTTCATTTTCTCTGTAAGGAAACCAGAGCACATTGCTGAATCCTTTGAAAAATAGCTTGAAGAAATGACCGATGTCTATGTCAATGCTTATAGATGATGCTGCTTCCCCATAAGTCTGACAAGCCTTAACCTTTGCTGTACTACCTTCAGCATAGTTAACTAAAGGAAAACTTAGATTGAAGAGTCTCACAGAGGTTATCTGATGCATATATAGCTAAAGCCACATTTGAACTAGCCACCAGGGACCATTCGCACAAGAGATTTCTCCACCTTGGCGCATCTGAAGGGTAATCTGATGCATCATATGATAAACAGACCCTAAGAGATATTTGCCTAGTGGGATCTGAATGCCTGCAGCTAAGTCTTCAGCCATTACCATGTGATTCAGGGTTGGTTCATTGGATTTTCCACAGAAGATGAATCTGCATAGCCACATATTCATGAAGGCTTTCAACTCTTTGTCAGAGACGGTGCCAGATGCATTCATGTAGTTCTGGATATGTTTGACCCATCCACATCCGGAGCTGACGGCTCTTTGATTACTTTTGCTTTTGTACTTATAGGGATATACTGGCAATGATACGTTCAAGCCAGTCATCATGAACACGTCAGCTAGAGTGATGGTCATCATGCCATGACCAAAGATGAAGGCATTAATAGTGTCAGACAAAAAATGGGAAGCTGCTACTAAAAGGGAATCATTTCTGGGTGTTTCTGCTAAGGATAATTCCAGACAATGACTGATATCTTGACTTTCCCAGTGGCTGCTGCTTTTATCCAGCATTCTCCTGTACCAATTCCGCCATCCGGTGATTGGGGGAAATGGCCAATTCTTGAACGTGTTTGGCCATCGGTTTGGCGAGGTGATCCCAGATTTGAAAGGAATTCTTTGGGTTTCCTTCTCGATAATTTCAGAAGGGTCAGGATTTCCCATTGGGCTGAGGAAATAGGAGTCAAGGTTGGCAGCATAGGGGATCAAAATCTGGTTCTTGTATTCCTTTAGAAGGTGATTGAAATCAAAGAGGAATAAATCAAAAGAGGAGTGGGAGGATCAAACGAAAGTGCCGAATATAAGTAAAGCTTACCTCTGGAATTTCATCCTGGGTCGCCATTGAAGATTCGAAGTGGGTCCGAGGTTGTGCTGAAAGATTAAATTTTTTGGGCAGCGGCTGCGGTATTGAACGGTGCTGACCTAGAAGGAAGAAAGAGCTTGTGGTCAATTTCAGAATAAAACAACTTTTATCCCGAAATTGAGGGGGCATGTGTTAACACTGGATTTTGGTCGATTCTGGAGGATGACGGGTGGACCCGCATGCGGGAAGAAAGGTGTTCGGCAAACGAAACAGGCGATCGGCTAACTGCGTGTGCGGTCGGTTATTCCAGAAGGCGGTGACTCCATTCGGGAAAATAGAAGATGGCAGGCAAGGCCGATCGGAAAGATGGAAGTTGTAATAATAAAGGAATCTAAAAGTTTAGGGTAAGGAATCGTAAGTTTCCAAGTTTGTTTAAAAGTTCCTTTGTGAATCGTAGTCCTCTAGGACTCGTGTTTTATCCAGGGTATAAATATTGGCCCTCGACCATTGTAATAAAGGTACACAACCAAATCAATACAACCAGCCCCGCGCCAACTTTCGAGTCCTTTTGTCATGTCGTTGAGTTCTTCGAGAGGAGTCATCGATCCGTCGACCTCCGTAAGTTCCGACAACCTTGTTATCATGTTTAGTATCATGCGGTGGATTTAGACGTGATGCAAGTAGTCTTGTTTGTTTTCAATGATCGTGCGGCGGATCTTTGCTTGACAATCAAGAAGTCTTTGCTTATGCTTTGCTTATGAGTAAATACCATGCGGCAGGCGTTTGTTCAATATGCTTAGTGAAAGCAAGACAGTTATCGGCTCTATTAGATATGGCAAATCTAAATAGATTCATTAAGTTATCCAGTGTTGCATGTTTTAAATATTTTATATATTTGTAACACACTTTTGCCCAATCTAGATCGATATTGTTCGGCCCTCTCTTATGGTTTTATTCGTGCTTCAATGATCATTATTTTCGTATTACCTTCGCAAATAGATAATACGCTCGTAATGGCTGAATTATTTTGATCTAGATTGTCACATGTCGTGGGTTCATGCATTTTAATTACGTTTAAGCTTTGACGAAACTAGGTGTCGTGCGGCAGATGCAGGTTTTAGATTAGTTTAATCGTTTTTTATTTGCACGTTCCTTCCTCATGGACCCCAATTCGGCTGGATTGCCGAGCTTGGTTATGCATTAACTCATAATTAATTTCACTTGTTCAAACATGTCTTCCCATGTACATGTATTCGGCAATTAGGTCTTTACGTGCATTCATCTTACGATTAGCTGAATGATTTATGAACTTGTTGGCAGACAGCTCTTTATAGCTGTATGTCGTTGTAAGTGGCTTCAGGGCCGTATATGAGGAACTGTCTGGTATTACCCGACATGTTCCGGTTTGACATTTAATTGTTCTATCCCTTGTTAGTTTTCAGGTCAAACTGACTGGCACGCTTCCGGATCACGAAGCACCCGGGAACCCGATTGAAGCCACGCTTTCCGGCTTGCTGTGTGTGAGGCACAGTGCGTCACATTTTGTGTCAACAGCAGGTGCCGGGTCAACAAAGTCAGTACCAACAGGCTCCTGGGCTCCCTCTTGTGCGAAGAGCTCCTCCTCGTACTCCTCGATCACCTCGTCATACTCCGGCTCACCGACGGGTACGAAGTCTACCTGTTCATGATCTACATGAAATGACGATGCAATGATTAACACTACGGCAACAGCAACTCTCAATGCAAAAGTACCTCTATTAAACTACTAAGTGAGATCTACCCACTAAAGTCTAAGCTACGTACCAGCACCACTAACAAGTATGAACGTGACATACATTCTTACGGTGACTACGGATATTCCTACTCCTAATGCCAATTTACGATACATACGATAAAGCAAGGATAATAACTATGCTATTACGCAACTCGCTCTATGGCTACCAATTTTACAGCAAGTATATAATATCCTAGTGAACATACTGTAAAATTTCTAGAGCTAAAACTATTACCGATTTGCCACAAGAATTCCTACAAACATTAATCTACATAATGCTTAGTCTCCTAATTAGAATTTATGAGCCTATAATCATAACAGTTAACTGTGAACTAACCACACTAACAGATAGATGGTATTTTTGTGATCCTAACAAACTTAGTTTCACTATTTTTGGACAGCCATGCAATGTACTACGATTTATCGAAGTTGGATTCATAACAGAAAAGAAATAACATTTCTATTTTTCAGGAAAATAAGGAAAACTGAATTCTCATTCGTCGGCCCACAACGCGCGGCTCGGCCCAGTGCGCCATCCCGCCCGCGCATGACAGCAGGCCGCCGCGCGGCCCACGTGGAGGCGCGGCCCAGCCAGCCGATGGCCCACGACGGGGAAAGGCCTGCGCGCGTCGGCACATATGCAAGGACACCCCTGATGTACTTGGTAATCTCCGCGAGCACCAGAGCACTATTTCCTCAGTCTACCGTTTTACATCTACACCCTCTCATTTCTATGTCTTCACCGCGACTAAGTCCCTGGCCCCCAGGGTGCACACCGGCGCGACGGCGCGGACACTGAGCGAGTACACCGGCCTCACCCAAACCTCTACGGTCTACCTAAGGGGTCGATAGGTACCTTGACGACACGTAGAAGCTACTGGAGGCAACTCGTCGAGTAGAGACACAGTCACAAACTCCCTCCCCGGCAGTGGCTCCTGACCTGCAAAGGCGGGCACGTTCCCATGAGCAACAGTGAAGGCGAGGCCAGCACACGAGCTAGCGAGCACCAGGGAGTACTCATGGATACCTTCGCGTTGACGGTTCGGTCGGAGGTGGTCTGAGCAAAGCTGGCCACGCGCACTCGCGGTGGTGCGGTGGTGCCCGACGGTGGCATGACCGTCGTGGTGGTGGCTGGCCTGCTGCGAAGCTACGGCAGCGGTGCGCGGGGTGCTCAGAAGAGTACGGTGAGGCTGTGGGTGCACTAAATCATTATGAGAGGCACTGCGTGGCTGGCTTGCCATCGAGGAGTGCCAGCGCGATCTTATGGACCCGGTGGCGCGGGATTATGAAATCACGGCCCTGTGCAATGGCATACACCACAAGGTGGGGACGGGATGTAGCCAGGTGCCTAATGAAGTCGAGCCTAAGACGAATTGGAGTCTACTACTACGGTTAAGGTGAATTGGGGGAAATCGCCTCGGCGGTTAAGGAGACAGCGGAGATAGGGGAGGTCGTGGCTTGGCTCGTCTACGGCATCAACGCTCGGGCCAACATCACCACTACGGACAATGGGACAGGCGGGATGTACCCCCAAACGGCTGCCTGCACGGTCACAGCAGCAATGCGATGAACGCGGTATGGCGCCATTACTGCGGGCAGCGTCAGACAACCGACACAAAGCGATGCAACGCAGAGGTATGGCTGGGCAGGTGGACGTCCCTTGAGCGCACAACCAAGGAGTCAACGACGCAGAGCTGGCCTAGCCGCTGGCGACGTGCAGTGCATGACCCGGCACGCTTCCGGCCAAGACGGCATAGAACAAGGTATGGCGCGGTAGCTGGTCGGCGGGCAGCAGCGTGGCCGAGGCCGGCAGTGGCTGGGGTCGGCAGTGGCTGGGGTCATGGACAGCGTGGTGGCAGGTGGCCTTGGCGTGCGATGCCAGAGTAGCTCGCGTGGTCGGCGGGGCGGTGGACGTGGTGCGCGCGCGAACGCGGTCGGCACTGCAGAGCGCTGGCAATGCCAGCAGCGTGCCAGGCCAGCGGTGATCGCGCCCAGTGCCAATTTGAGTGACATGCATGCTTTTTAAAGCAAGCAGGAAACTGGTACGCGATGCTCCAAAAGCCAAACTAACTATTTGATACACCAAAGGGTACATTAAGCTATCTAACGAAGCCAAGATATCATCCTACTGCTTAAGCCGATCATTCCACAGAGCTTGCCAAAAGTGGCATCGTCGACCTCTTCCAAAACTTACACGAATGACGTTGAAACGAATGGTTCCGCATCGGAAACAAACCCAGCCTACTCGAGGTACTAACCAGCTATCTTTGTCCGACCACACCTATTTTATCGCCATTAGCCAAACGTTCTTTATACCTTTTAATTACCAGAACAAAGCGATTTCATAGTATTATATGAAACGTAACCACAGACTCATGTTTCGTATGAATGTTTCAAGTGCCAAACATCGAGTTATACTTTATGTCATACACATATGCACATAAATCCAGAGGCTTACAAAATGTTTCAGCAAAACATTACAATGTAACACCAGGGTGTTACAAATCTACCCCCTAAAACAAAATCTCGACTCGAGATTTCATGTGCCTAGTGTGAGAAAGAGGTAGGGAGTACATTTGGCGCAATAACTAACTATCCGACCCAGAGAGGAGATGGGGGTAATGCTTTGATAAGTAGCTCTCTTGCTCCTAGGTGGCTTCGTCTTCTGAATGATTTTGCCATTGCACCTTGTAAAACTTTATCACCCTATTCCTGGTCACTCTCTCCTTCTCATCCAAGATTTTTATAGGATGCTCCACATAAGACAGATCAGGTTGGAGCGGAAGTCCTTCTATTTCCACAGATTCTTTAGGAACTCATAGGCATTTCTTCAATTGTGAGACGTGAAATACATTGTGAATTGTCGAGAGAATTTCAGGGAGTTGGAGACGATAAGCAATGGGACCACACTGCTACAACACCTTGTATGGACCCACATACCGAGGGGCTAACTTGCCATGGACACCAAACCAATGTACCCCTCTCATAGGAGATACCTTGAGATACACATAATCCCTAGCTACAAATTCCAAAGGCCTTCTTCGCTTGTCTGCATAAGCCTTCTGTTGACTCTGAGCTGCCTTCAAGTGTTCATGAATTATATTTACTTTCTCTCGAGCCTCCTTTATGAAATTAGGCCTGAAGTACCCACGGTCTCCTACTTCAACCTGGTTTAGTGGCGTCCTACACTTCTGTCCATATAAAGCTTCAAATGGCGCCATGCGGATACTCTCTTGGTAGCTGTTATTATATGAAAATTCTGCCAGCTTCAAACAATGATCCCACTTCTTAGGAAAAGAGATGGTACAAGCCCGCATCATATCCTCGAGCACCTAGTTCACCCTTTTAGGTTGACCATCAATCTGTGGGTGGTATGCCGAGCTTATGAGAAGACGAGTACCCAGACATTCCTGGAGTTTCTCCTAGAAACGAGAGACAAAAACTGACCCTTTATCAGAGATGATGGTGAGAGGAACTCCATGTAGAGTCACAATCCGATCAAAGTATAACTCCGCTTACTTCTTGGCATTGTATCTAGTGTCCATCGGAAGGAAGTGGGCAGACTTGGTGAGACGGTCCACAATGACCCAAATAGAATCAAAACCTATGGAGGTGCGGGGTAAACCCACAATGAAATCTAGGGAAATATCCTCCCATTTCCAAACTGGAATGGGCAAAAGCTGCAGATATCCAGGAGCACGCATATGATCTGCCTTGACTCTACCGCAAGTGTCACACTCTACAATGAACTGGGTGATATCTTGCTTCATGTAGGACCACCAGTATAGTTGGCGCAGATCATGGTACATCTTGTTGCTACCAGGGTGGATAGACAACTTGGAATGATGGGCTTCTTGCAAAATCTTTCTTTTCAACTCTTCATTGGATGGAACCACCAGTCTATCTTTGTATCTTACGACTCCCTGCTTATCAATGCTAAAATGAGGTCCACGCCCTTCAGCTAGCAACTTCTTGATGTGAGGAATCTCTTTGGGGTCTTCCTTCTGCTCTCAAATAATTTGCTCCAGCAATTCTGAGGTCAATGCAATCTGAGCTAGCACCTCTGTGTGGTGGAGTGATAAGGGTATTTCCTCAACCTGATGCGACTGACGACTCAAAGCATTAGCCACCACATTGGCTTTTCTGGGATGATAGTGGACTTCCAAATTATAGTCCTTGATCAACTCTAACCATCTCCTTTGTCTCATGTTCAACTCAGACTGAGTGAAAATATACTTAAGGCTCTTGTGGTCAGTGAAGATATGCACCTTGTTGCCCAACAAATAATGCCTCCAAATCTTCAGAGAGTGAACTATAGCAGCTAGCTCTAAATCATGGGTGGGGTAGTTCACCTCGTGCTTCTTCAGTTGGAGCGAAGCATAAGCTATCACACACCCATCTTGCATAAGCACACATCCCAATACCGTCTTCGAGGCATCACAGTAAACATCAAAGGGCCTCTCAATATCTGGTTGGGCCAACACAGGAGCAGTGGTCAGAAAAGTCTTCAGGGACTGAAAAGCTTCTTCACAAGCTAGACTCTAAACAAATTTAGCTTCTTTTTGGAGCAGCTTGGTCATGGGCTAGGCTATCTTGGAGAAATCTGAGATAAAACGCCGATAGTATCCAGCTAGCCCAAGGAACTGATGGATCTGGTGCACAGACCTAGGAGACTTCCAATCTAATACATCTTGCACCTTGCTGGGATCTACAAAAACGCCCTCAGGTGTCAACACATGTCCCAAAAACTGCACTCAATCTAACCAAAACTCGCACTTGCTGAATTTAGCATACAGCTGGTGCTCCCTTAGTTGAGTCAGTACTATCCGGAGGTGACAGGCATGCTCTTCATCATTCTTGGAATAGATCAAGATGTCATCAATGAAAACTACCACAAACTTATCCAATTCCGGCATGAAAACTAAGTTCATCAGGTACATGAAGAAGGCCGAGGCATTGGTGAGACCAAAAGACATCACTAGGTACTCATACAACCCATACCTAGTAGAGAAAGCTATCCTTGGTATATCCTGTGGCCTGATCTTGATATGATGGTAGCCCGATCGGAGATCTATCTTCGAGAACACCTTGGCACCAGCTAATTGATCAAACAAAGTATCTATGTGGGGCAAAGGATACTTGTTCTTAACTATTACCGCATTGAGGGGGCGGTAATCCACACACATCCGCAGAGTACCATCCTTCTTCTTCACGAAAATCGCTGGGCAACCTCATGGTGAAGAACTTGGGCGGATGAAACCCTTGTCCATCAACTCCTCTAGTTGCTTCTTCATTTCTGCTAGTTCTCTCGGAGCCATGCGATACGGACGTCTGGAGATAGGAGCAGTACCTGGCTCAAGATCAATGGAGAATTCTACCTCACGGTCTGGTGGCAATCTAGAAAGATCTTCAGGGAAAACATCCGGGAACTCACATACTACTAGAATGGAGGTAAGATCAGGAATGGCTTCAGCATGGGCAGCAATAGGTAAGACTGGTTCTGAGGATATGACGAGAGACATCCTATCCTCAGAAGACAGAAGCCGTAACTCTACACTTCTTCTCTTCATATCCAATACTACCCCATACACCCGCAACCAGTTCATTCCAAGAATAGCATCAATGCCTTGCCCAGGCATTATCATGAACTGTAGACGGTAAGTGTGGGTGGCTAATACCAAACTTACTGTATCTGTGCGGGTATTGATGAACATCTGAGAACCCACAGTATGGATCTTATAGGCATACGATATAGCCAATAGTGATAAGTTGTGCCGCTCTACAAACCCCATGCTCATAAAAGAATGCGATGCACCAGAATCAAACAACACCAAAGCTGGATGGGATTCGATGGTAAACATACCAGCCATAACTGTTTCCTGCTGCACATCCTACTGAGCATCCGTGAAGTGCACCTAACTAGATCTGCTGGGCACCTTCCTCTTGATGATAGTCCTCTTAACAAGCCTGGAATTTGTAGACGGCTAAGACGACTAAGTTGCCTGCTGCTGAGGGCACTCCCTAGCATAGTGGCCATCCTTGCCTCACTTGAAACAAGCACCAGGCTTGTTCCCAAATCCCTGATGAGGTGGGACCTACTGTCCCTAAGTCTGCTGAGGCTGCACCTGTTGCGGAGGTGCCTTGTACTAAGTAGAGGAGGTCTGTGACGTCTGCTGGGGTGACCGAAACGGAGACCCACCGGATGGTTGATAGGACCCCCACCTCACAATTTGCACCTTCTACGTATGAGGGTGGCTAGAGGATCTAGCTGCCACCCGCTTCTGCTTCCAATCTGCCTGAGATGCCCGCTGAAAACCCTCAAGAGCAATGGCGGCGTTCATCAGAGCCCCAAAGGTCTGATAGTTCCCCAGGTACAGTTTTCCTGAAGAGCAGGAGTGAGACCGTGAAAGAAGCGATCCCTCTTCTTGTCATCCGTGTCCACCTAACTACCAGCATACTCAGCCAAGTGGTTAAACTGGGTCACATACTCCATTACCATCCTGCTCCCCTGGCACAGCTCCATGAACTCGATCACCTTCTGGTGGATAACACCAGCAGGTATGAAGAACTCACGAAAGGTGGTGGAGAACTCCTGCCATGTTGCCGGATGATTTAGCAGCTCTGCGGCCTGGAAAGTCTCCCACCAGGCACCTGCGGACCCCAAAAGCTACTAGGACAAAAAGTGCACCTTCTGCTCATTGGCCACTCCGAGCAGCCAAAACTTCTGCTTCAGCATGCGAAGCCAGTGCTCCGCCTCCAACGGATCATCCGATGGTGTGAATGTGGGCGGGTGGGTCTTGAGGAAGTCCTGGTAAGAGGACTATCCCTTAGGACGGCGAACACCACCCCCATTCCCACCGTTGCTCCCGGGGCCTCCACGGGCGAGACCCGCGACGGCCTGTGCCATAATCTCCAAGGCATGAGCTGTCTCCTGACGAGTAGCGGCTGACTCCCGACGAGCAGCCAACAACTCCACCATGACCTTCGCGGTGGACAACGGCGGAGGCGGTGGCGGTGGCGGAAAAGGATGAGGAACCAAGGGTGGAACCTCCTGAGCTCCCTCATTGCCACACTCAAAGGCCCGAGCACTATCACCATGGCCCTCGTTGGCCACTCCCGAACTAGTGCTCCCATGTCCGGACCTCAGATTCATCTGTAAGAGAGACAAACCATCCATTAGGACACCTTTCCGATCAGAATCTAGGGATTAAAGAGATGGCATCACATTTATTAAATCATTCATTTAGTTAGTCCTACCAATTTACTACTTTCATTATACATGAAGGGTGATTCCTAGTTCAAGTAAGGTGCTATTATGTGATGCATGCTTCGACCTATACGTTCACTCAAGCCGGAATATAACGGCATTCGTAAAATTTTCGGCACATCGCACACTCACTTTCTATATACTAGGCGATTTCTTACGCAACGTAAGTCAGTGTACCTACAGAAAACTGATTAGATAAAACCAGTGCCGCTATCCTAGATATACCATATAACTAGGGCTTATACTTATATAACTTAACTTAATCGCATCCTACTTTTCGCAAAACTTTTGTTGGTCAAACTTTTAGTTTTGTAAAAGAGTGAGGAACTCGTGACCATTATTGGCTCTGGTACCAACTATGGCAGAACCGCCCGAAATAGCGTACTTATGGAGGCGCTCGTCTTCCACCAGACACTAAGCACCCCAAAAGCAACTACAGCGAGCGATGTCCGTCGGGCACACCCCAAGGGAGAACCCAAAAGATCCACATTTTTCCCAAGGATCCAATAATGAGAACGAGTTACAACACAAGTCCATCTCATACATTAGAGTTTCTTAAAAAGTACATTATTACAATACCAAATACAGAGTGCGGAATGATAAACAACGGAATATTAAAAGATAACATCTAGTGATAAGATAACGAGGATTCCATCTGAGCCCACCAGATGGATCCTCCACACAAGGAACTCCTCAAGCATCACCTGCAACAGGGGTAAATAAACGCTGAGTACACAATGTACTCACAAGACTTATCCGATCAGTGGGAATACTTTCCCGACTCCAAGGAACATGCAAGGCTTTATGGTTGCTGGTTCTCTTTTAGCAAAAGCAATACTAATAGTGAGTCCTTATTGATACATTATTATCATCAGCCGTGTTGGTTTTCATCTAGTCAATCTATACAAGCACCTATGCTACTTTCAAGCAAGAGTTGAGCAATCGATACTGTTCCTTCTCCTTTTCCACTTCCAGTTCTTACTACGGTGCTAAACCATAGACAAGCCATACCGGATAACCCGGCGATTCGCGAATCAATGTGCCGAGCTAGGTGCCTCGAGGACACACGCCCCGCTTGTACCCTAGGCACAAGCAGGACTAACCCACCACTCTCCTGTCCCGGGTGTCCAGGTCCCCATCCAAACTTGGACTCCAAGCCCCCACCTCTGAGTCCCGGACTCAGTGCGGTGCAAGGACCTCCACCACCTCCTCTTCCCATCAGTCGGTCCGGAAAGAGCCAGATCCACGACAAGAGAGCAGCAAGCCTTCTCTGCGCCCAGACCCAAGTATGTGCTCGGGACAATAATCTATGACTTGCCTAGAGTCATGTGCAATGACCGGTCCTTAATCGACACAGACAGGGAAAAAGTGCAACCGGGCTATGCCCTGTTGGCCACAAGACACAACCCCTCACACCCACCAGTACCAAATCCACATCCCTGCTCGGTCACCATTTTTCTTTCCATTATTTCATCATGATATCATAGTTTAACCACCTATTTGCGAGTAACGGCAGGTTACTCACGCTACCGACATCCTGAGCATAGCAACTACTCGACCTATACTAGTAGGACTTAGGGTGGATATATTTATGCATGTAGTTTCTATAAAATGCCTGTAACATAAATGCATATCATATAAATATATTCAGTGATCATTTAAAAATAGGGGTTATGCACCGGGGCTTGCCTTGGGCAGGTGCCGGGTCAGCAAAGTCAGTACCAACAGGCTCCTGGGCTCCCTCCTGTGTGAAGAGCTCCTCCTCGTACTCCTCGATCACCTCATCGTACTCTGGCTCACTGACGGGTACGAAGTGTACCTGTTCGTGATCTACATGAAATGACGGTGCAATGATTAACACTACGGCAACAGCAACTCTCAATGCAAAAGTACCTCTATTAAACTACTAAGTGAGATCTACTCACTAAAGTCTAAGCTATGTACCAGCACCACTAACAAGTATGAACATGACATACATTCTTATGGTGACTACGGATATTCCTACTCCTAATGCCAATTTATGATACATACGATAAAGCAAGGATAATAACTACGCTATTACACAACTCGCTCTACGGCTACCAATTTTACAGCAAGTATATAATATCCTAGTGAACATACTGTAAAATTTCTAGAGCTAAAACTATTACCGATTTGTCACAAGAATTCCTACAAACATTAATCTACATAATGCTAAGTCTCCTAATTAGAATTTATGAGCCTATAATCATAACAGTTAACTGTGAACTAACCACACTAACAGATAGATGGTATTTTTGTGATCCTAACAAACTTAGTTTCACTATTTTTGGACAACCATGCAATTTACTACGATTTATCGAAGTTGGATTCATAACATAAAATAAATAACATTTCTATTTTCAGGAAAATAAGGAAAACCGAATTCTCCTTCGTCAGCCCAGTGCGCCATCCCGCCCGTGCGCAACAGCAGGCCGCCGTGCGGCCCACGCGGAGGCACAGCCCAGCCGGCCGACGACCCACGATGGGGAAAGGCCTGCGTGCGTCGGCACATATGCAAGGACACCCCCGATGTACTTGGTAATCTTCGCGAGCACCAGAGCACTATTCCCTCAGTCTACCGTTTTACATCTGCACCCTCTCATTTCTACGTCTTCACCGCGACTAAGTCCCTGGCCCCTAGGGCGCGCACCGGCGCGACGGCGCGGACACTGAGTGACTATGCCGGCCTCACCCGAACCTCTACGGTCTACCTAAGGGGTTGATAGGTACCTTGACGACACGTAGAAGCTACTGGAGGCGACACGTCGAGCAGAGACGTAGTCACAAACTCCCTCCCCGGTGGTGGCTCCTGACCTGCAAAGGCAGGCGCGTTCCCGTGAGCAATAGCGAAGGCGAGGCCAGCACATGAGCTAGCGAGCACCAGGGAGTACTCACGGATACCTTCGCGTTGACGGTTCGGTCAGAGGTGGTCTGAGCAAAGCTGGCCACGCGTGCTCATGGCGGTGCGGTGGTGCCCAATGGTGGCACGACCGCTGCGATGGTGGCTGGCCTACTGTGAAGCTACGGCGGTGGTGCATGGGGTGCTCAGAAGAGTACGGCGAGGCTGTGGGTGCACTGAATCGTTACGAGAGGCACTGCGTGGCTGGCTTGCCGTCGAGGAGTGCCAGCGCAGTCTTATGGACCCGATGGCATGGGATTATGATATCACGGCCCTGTGCAACAGCATACACTGCAAGGTGGGGACGAGACGTAGCCAGGAGCCTAATGAAGTCGAGCCTAAGAAGAATTGGAGTCTACTGCTACGGTTAAGGCGAATTGGGGGAAATCGCCTCGGCGGCTAAGGAGACAGTGGAGACAGGGGAGGTCATGGCTTGGCTCATCTGCAGCGTCAATGCTTGGGCTAACATCACCACTACGGACAATGGGACAGGCGGGACATACCCCCAAACGGCTGCCTGCACGGTCACAGCAGCAACACGACGAACGCAGTATGGCGCCATTGCTGTGGGCAGCGCTAGACAACCGACGTAGAGCGATGCGACACGGAGGTATGGCTGGGCAGGCGGACGTCCCTCGAGCACACAACCAAGGAGTCAACGGCGTAGAGCTAGCCTAGCCACTGGTGACGTGCAGTGCATGACCCGACGTGCTCCCAGCCAAGACGGCATAGAACAAGGTATGGCGCGGCAGCTGGTCGGCGGGTAGCAGCGTGGCCGAGGCCGGCAGTGGCTAGGGTCGGTAGTGGCTGGGGTCACGGATAGCACGGTGGTAGGCGGCCTTGGCGTGCGATGCTAGAGCAGCGCACGTGGCCGGCGGGGCGGTGGATGTGGTGCGCACGTGAACGCGGTCGGCACGGTAGAGCGCTGGCAATGCCAGCAGCGTGCCAGGCCAGCGGTGACCGTGCCCAGTGCCGATTTCAGTGACGCGCACACTTTTTAAAGCAAGCTGGAAACTTGTACGCGATGCTCCAAAAGCCGAACTAACTATTTGATACACCAAAGGGTATATTAAGCTATCTAACGGAGCCAAGATATCATCCTACTGCTTAAGCCGATCGTTCCACAGAACTTGCCAAAAGTGGCATCGTCGACCTCTTCCAAAACTTACGCGAACGACGTTGAAACGAATGGTTCCGCATCGGAAACAAACCCAGCCTACTAGAGGTACTAACCAGCTATCTTTGTCCGACCACACCTATTTTATCGCTGTTAGCCAAACGTTCTTTATCCCTTTTAATTACCAGAACAAAGCGATTTCACAGTATTATATGAAACGTAACCACGGACTCATGTTTCGTATGAATGTTTCAAGTGCCGGACATCGAGTTATACTTTACGTCATACACATATGCACATAAATCCAGAGGCTTATGAAATGTTTTAGCAAAACATTACAATGTAACACCAGGGTGTTACACTTCCCTATAGTCTTTGATAACTCTATCCACTGAGACGCTATAATAGCCAGGAGGAATTGGATTCCCATGGCTTGTTGGTGTCTTCTCAAGGACCATAGGAGAAATAATACCGTGCGCTACCAAGACTGTGGCACCGGTATTCCCTAAGGGAATTTGCAGCTCACATGGCGTCAAAGGCACGATGATGTCATCCACGGGGAAGCGCTACAATGCATCATCTTGATTTGGGAGCTCAGTGGAAGCGCAACTGCTTCTTAGCTGAGGGGGGCTAACATTGACTGCATGCTATAATGTTGATGGCTGCCTTTGGCTACTCAACTATAGTGCCGCTTGCCGTTTGATTTCCTCTTGCATTCTCGCATCCATGTTTAGTACTCGCTCCTACGATCGAAGCACCGCATCCTCTAACCTACGGATCCGCTCTACCTCCTCATTCTTCCTTCGCTGGTGTGGCAGAACCTCCTAAATTATAGGGCCCACATGCACCTGTCACTGTCCAATGACCTCTGATGACTATGCATATGTTCCCGGTAACTTAAGAAGACTGTCGGGTGTCCTCAGAGAACCCCGAATCATCCACGATTTTTCCAAGCAGGATCCATTATAGAGTCATTATAGTATTACAACAGGTTATTCATTAATATACATCAGAGTGAAATAGCGGAAGTCTTATTGTCGGGGACCTAATACCAGGGTACCCTAGAAGGTGGAACCAATAACCACCGAGCGTTAAAAACTTCTGGACGGATAAGGGTGCCATAACGTCTCTTGATCGAATGACAGGAGTTTGGTTCCGCCTCGCTCAACGCCTTTGGGGCGAGCTCGGTCTTGCCCGAGGGCTGAGGCATAGACTTTGCCTCGCCCGATGCCTTTGGGGCGAGCTCAGTCTCGCCCAAGGGCTGAGGGATAGACTCCGCCTCGCCCGATGCCTTTGAGATAGCTCTGCCTCGCCCGAGGGCTCAAGGCTAGTCTCCGTCTCACCTGATGCCTTTCGGGCGGGCTAGGTTTCGCCCGAGGGCTGAGGGATAGACTCCGCCTCACCCAACCCCGGAGGGGTGGGCTCGGTCTTGACCAAGAGATAAGGACTGGCCTCCGCTTCACCCGACGGCCAGGAACGAGCCTCGCCCTGCTCGATATCTAAAGACTGATTTCATCTTACCTGGCAACTTCTCCCCGTTCCCTCATGGTGATGGGTACAAGGCAAGACAAGACGTTCGGGTCAACTATGGCTCCAAGGACCATACCATGCGCCCTGGCAGGAAAAGTACTACCAGGGAGCGATGAGACAGGTGCTTTAGACCCTTCCGGGTGCCGCAGAGCCCAAAAGGTATTTCAGGTGCGTGCCCCTCGCCCTGCAGGGTTGTAGGCACTGCCTTCAGCTCTGGGACATGAAACCCGATGGAGATATACGACAACCGCTACGCTCCAGAAAAGGATTTGCTATCTCCACGAATGACGGATATTTCGTCACCACGCTATGGACCCAAGGGAGCAATGCCCACTTCTTGACCCCTCAGGTCCACCAAGTCAGAAGACCTTGGCCACGATGCTACTCCGGACCCCGACCCCTTGTCCCTCCGATGAAGACTCATAGGAATCAGAAGGCGTGCAGAGCAAGGCTGAGGGAGACTCATAAGTCAAAACCACTGTACTACAGCCCATACCTTGCGCAGGACAGCATTCTGTAACCAACCTGACATTCTACAGAGGCATCGACAGTATTATAGACGCTTATCTTCCTTCGCACTCATCAGAATGAAGAACCAGGCCGAGTAGACGTGAGCCACAAGACTAGGTAGAATATGCATCCTAAAGCCCACACCCTTGTAAAGCCAGCCCCTTCATCTATAAAAGGGGAGGCGCTTCCTCCACCAAAGGGACCAATCTTTGATGGCATAGTACACAACACTCACACAGTCAAGCTACGATCAAGCTCTTGGACTCCTTTCAACCCTTCCATCAGAGACTTGGGACCAGTCCCTCTCTCGATCGTTTGTACCCCCTACTATGAACCATTCATGGTGCTAATAACACGAGCAGCAACAAACTGGACGTAGTGACATTCGGCCCGAACTAGTATAAATCTTGTGTCCTTTAGCGCACCATCCGAGCCTAACACGCATTACTATAAATTTACTTACCGGTGCTTGTATGAAACACGGACAGTTGGCGCGCCAGGTAGGGGACTTGCGTGTTCCAAATCATGCCTTGGATGGCCACCCACGCAATCAGCTGGGCCCCGGGCACACACATGCATTTCGGTGACCTAGATTTTATCGTCACACTAGGAGGAGAACTGGCGCTGACCCACACGACCGCACAATCGCTCTCTTCCATCAACCTCAGCCGTCTAAGGCTTGAGGGCCCGCGGGGCGACTCCCTTGGACCCTAGTTATCCAGGGAGCCCCTACGTAGCATCACCCTTTTTCCGGAAGGCCCCGTACGAAGCGCCCCGATAGCGTTTCCATTCGGTCTCCGCAACACCGCGGCGACCACTGGCCACCTTCTAGCACTACGCATGGTTCAGCCGCCTACGGACAGCGAGTTTGTGGGGGTAATCGAACATGATCCGAAGACACTCTATGGGCTCCTCGTGGAGGAACCAGAGTCGTCCTCCAGCTTTGACTCCAGCAAGGGGAGCCATCACCCTTCCTGGGAATGCTTCATGACGCAAACCCCCGAGGGGCACATCCAAAGCGTCTCCGGAGAGGAGACAACCCCATCAGGCAACCCCGACACCAGGATCGAGGCGGAGATGGCAGCTCCATCTCACATAAGGATGGAGCAACTAAGAGCACAAAAGCTAGAGATCGATGATGCCGGACAATAGCTTGTCCGGGAGTACCAAAACATCAAGGAGGAGATCAAGCGTTGCGGAGACGGTGGTCACGCACGCGCCTCGGCCCATGATGTGCATCAGAGGATCCTCACTGATGATGGGACTCTCCCTCACTTCGCTCGGGCAAGCCAGAACATCGCCGCCATGATGGCCTTACTTCACGGCCTCCCAAAGGCCGCGATGTCTGAGGATCGCCGGGCCTGTAGGGAGATTCGCACGTTGCTTGAGCATGCGGCGGCGCAGCAGGTGGAAAGTTCGTTGTCTCGATGATACGAACCCGACACCAGCCAGCGCATGCCCTCAGTGCGTCCAACCAAGGACGCATCCATTAACCAAACACCACCAGGTGGCAAGCAGCCCTCCGCCATCCCAGTGCATCAACGCCTCGGCCATGGCCGCGACGTACGCAGCATCATCGATGCTCAGAAACGCGCCCATGGCGACGATGGAGAAGCAGCACGCCGTGGCTACCATCCTCGATGTGGCGGATGCTACGACAGCAACGAGGACCGAAGCCCGAGCCCTGGCCTACTAGGTCCTCAGGCCTTTGGTCGACACATCCTCAACGCTGCGTTCCCCCTAAGGTATCGACCGCCTACCAACATCCCTAAATATTCTGGCGAAACAAATCCTGGGCTTTGGCTCGAAGACTATCGGCTTGCATGTCAGGCCGGTGGAGCGAGTGATGATGATTTCATTATTCGCAATCTCCCGCTGTTCTTGGCCGATTCGGCGCGAGCATGGCTGGAGCACTTACCGTCCAACGCCATTCAAAGTTGGGTGGATCTGACGGAGATCTTCGTGGGCAACTTCCAGGGCACATACAAATGCCCCGGAAACCCATGGGACCTCAAGAACTGCCGCGAGAAGGCCGATGAAACCCTCCACGGGTACATCCGGCGCTTCTCTCGGTAGTGCAACAAGCTCCCTAACGTCGCCGACGCCGATATGATAGGAGCCGTCCTATCTGGGACAACCTACGAATCCCTAGTCCACAAGCTAGGACGCAGGGGCCCGTGGACTACCAAGGAACTCCTGGACATCGCCACCAGTCATGCCTCTGGAGAGGAGGCGGTCGGAGCCATCTTTGATCGCTCTGACGGAAAGACAAGGTGGGACGAGGACACCGGCAAAGGCACCTCCAACCATCCCGCCAAAAGGAAAAGTAAGAAGCAATGGCACAACAACTCGCTCGTGGCCACTACCGACCGCAAAGGTGGCCGGAAGCCCACGGAGGGCACTCCGAACCACTTCGAGAAAATGCTCGAGGGGCCATGCCCAAACCACGCCTTCCCGGCCAAGGATCTGTACAAGGATTGCGGCCTCATGCGCAAATACTTGTCCGGGGGCCTTAACAAAGGGGAGCAGGGGAAGGAACCTGTTCCTGCCACAGACGACGCAGAGGAGAAGGACGATGCCTTCCCAACGCCAACCGACGCCCTCATGATCTTCGGAGGATCAATGGCCTATGACTCCAAGCGCCGCCAGAAGGTCACGTGCCGCAAGGTCTATACAGCCAGACCGACCATGCCTGCCTTCCTCCGGTGGTTAGAATCTGCCATAACCTTTGACCGGACCGACCATCCGGATGCCGTCCCACACCCAGGAAGGTACCCGCTTGTCATCGATCCAATTGTCGGTCCAAAGTGGCTCACGAAAGTACTGATGGATGGAGGCAGTGGCCTCAACATCATGTACGCCAAGACGCTCGATGAGATGGGCATCGACCGAACGAACCTCTATCCCATCCAAGCGCCTTTCCATGGCGTCGTGCCTGGTAGTCAAGCCGTGCCATTGGGGCAGATCGATCTACCTGTCACTTTCGGGGATCGGTCCAATTACTGGACTGAGACCCTCACCTTCGACGTAGTTTGGTTCCCGGAGACTTTCCATGCCATCCTGGGACAACCATGCTACGTGAAGTTCATGGCCATCCCCAATTATACGTACCTTAAGCTGAAGATGCCGGGCCCCCGTGGGGTCATCACCATCGGCACCTCCTTCCAGTGCGCTTACGAGTGTGAAGTCGAATGCTACGGACACGCATCCGCAGTCATCGCCTCTGAAGAGCTCGCCACCCTCAGGGAGGAGGTCGTTGAAGGGGCACCCGACGCGAAGAGGTCGTCCGGGTCGTTTGAATTGGCGGAAGGACCCAAGGAGGTCCTCTTGAACCCTAGCAACTCTGAGGGCAAAAAGTCTGTATTGGGACCACGCTCTCCTCCGAATAGGAAAGCGCGCTCGTCGACTTCCTCCACAATAACAAAGACATCTTTGTGTGGAAACCCTCAGATATGTTGGGCATCCCGAGGGAGGTCGCCGAGCATACCTTAAAAATTCACCCAGACTCCAAGCCAGTGAAGGAACGCCTACGCCACTTTGACGAGGAGAAACACAGGGCCATCGGCGAGGAGATAGCCAAACTACTGGCCGCAGGATTCATTAAGGAAGTATACTACCCAGAGTGGTTAGCAAATCCCGTTCTTGTGCGAAAAAAGAGCGGGAAATGGAGAATGTGTGTCGATTACATCGGCCTCAACAAAGCATGTCCAAAGGATCCGTTTCCTTTGCCACGAATAGACCAAATAGTCGATTCCACCTCAGGGTGCGAAACCCTCTGCTTCCTTGACGCATACTCCGGCTACCACCAAATTGCGATGAAAGAGTCCGACCAGCTCGCGACATCTTTTATCACCCCCTTTGGATCGTTTTGCTACATTTCAATGCCGTTCGGTCTGAAGAACACTGGGGCAACTTACCAGCGCTGTATGCTCAATTGCTTCGGAGACCTCATCGGGTGAACCATTGAGGCCTATGTCGATGACATCGTAGTCAAGTCCAAGCGAGCTGACCACCTTGTCACCGACCTTGAACAAACCTTTGCGAAACTCCAGGCAAATGGCATCAAACTCAATCCCAAAAAATGTGTTTTTAGGGTCCCGAGGGGCATGCTGCTCGGCTTCATCATCTCCGAACGTGGCATCGAAGCCAACCCGGAGAAGATATCAGCCATCATGAGGATGGGCCCGATCCAAAGCATAAAGGGGGTTCAACGGATCATAGGGTGCCTGGCCGCCCTCAGCTGATTCATTTCATGCCTCGGCGAACGAGGACTCCTCTTTATCGACTCCTAAAGAAATCTGACCGCTTCGTGTGGACAGCCGAGGCTCAGGAGGCGCTTGACATGGTTAAACAATTTTTAACTAAACCTCCGATCCTAGTTCCTCCATGCAACGGAGAATCCCTCCTATTGTATATATCGGCCACCACCCAAGTGGTCAGCTTCGCCTTAGTGGTAGAGCGAGAGGAAGAGGGGCATGCCTTCAAGGTGCAATGCCCTGTATATTTCATTAGCGAGGTGTTATCCGACTCCAAAACCCGCTACTCCCAAATCTAGAAACTCCTCTACACTGTCCTCATCACCAAGAGGAAGCTACGCCACTACTTCGAGTCACACCCTATAATAGTAGTGACATCATTCCCCCTTAGTGAGGTCGTCCGTAGCCATGATGCTACGGGAAGAACCGCAAAGTGGGCGCTCGAGCTGATGGATCAGGGCATTTCTTATGCCCCCCGAACAACGATCAAATCTTAGGTACTGGCTGACTTCATCGCGGAGTGGACCGAGGTCCAGATGCCACCAGCAGTCGTCGATCAAGAGTACTAGACAATGTACTTCGATGGATCGCTAATGAAGAAGGGCACCGGAGCAGGACTAGTTTTTGTATCCCCCCTCGGGGTCCACATGAGGTACATGGTTCGGCTCCATTTCCCCTCATCAAACAATACTGCAGAATACGAAGCGCTCATCAATGGCCTACGAATCGCCATCGAGCTGGGCATTCAACGCCTCGACGTCAGGGGCGACTCTCAGCTGGTCGTTAACCAGGTCATGAAGGAGTCATGCTGCCATGACACCAAGATGGAGGCATACTGTCAGGAAGTTCGATGGCTGGAGTACAGATTCGACGGCCTCGGACTCAATCACATCCCAAGGCGTCTCAATGAAGCAGCCGACACACTCGCGAAAGCAGCGTTTGGCCAAGAGCCAGTCCCGACAGGCGTCTTTGCCAGCGATCAACACAAACCCTCGGTACGCTACGTGGGGTCGGAACAAGCCGACGATGGCCCATCTAGTTCGACCCTAGGGGCCGATCCGCCAACTGCTATGCCCGATCCCGAGGTTATGGAGCTTGAAGAGGACCCAGCAGCGGAGTCCGACCCTCCCGATGACTGGAGAATGCTTTACCTCGACTACCTCCTCCATGACATACTACCGGCAGACAAGACAGAAGCCCGACAGCTCGCGTGACGCGCCAAGTCCTTCGTTCTTGTAGAGGACGAACTCTACAAACGGAGTCACATCGGTATTCTACAACTCTGTATCCCTAGCGAACAGGGGAAGCTCATGCTGGGCGACATCCATGGTGGAATCTACGGTCATCATGCCGCACCAAGAACCTTGGTTGGAAATGCACTCCGATAAGGCTTTTACTGGCCCACCGCAGTAGCCGATGCCGAGCAAATTATACGCACCTGCGAAGGGTGTCAGTACTATGCTCAGCAAACACACCTCCCGACCCAGGCACTCCAGATGATCCCCATCATGTGGCCCTTCGCAGTCTGGGGGCTTGACCTGGTTGGGCCACTCAAAAAGGTGCTCGGGGGCTACACCCACCTGCTTGTCACCATAGACAAGTTTACAAAATGGATTGAAGCTCGACCAATATCCACGATCAAATCTGAGCAAGCTATGCTATTCTTCCTCGACATCATCCATCGCTTTAGAGTACCGAACTCCATCATCACAGACAATGGCTCACAGTTCACCGGTAGGAAATTCGTTCGATTCTGTGATGAACAACACATCTGGATCGATTGGGCAGCCATCGCACACCCCCAGACGAACGGGCAGGTCGAGCGCGCAAACAGCATGCTCCTTCAAGGCCTCAAACCCAAAATTTTCAACCGGTTGAACAAGTTCAGCGAGCGCTGGCTCGCTGAGCTCCTGGCTGTGCTCTGGAGCCTAAGGACAACTCCTAGCCGGGCCACTGGCTACACACCTTTCTTTATAGTCTGCGGTTCTGAGGCCGTTCTCCCAACGGACCTCGACTATGGAGCACCAAGAATTAGAGCATACGATGAACAGGGGGCCAAGGCATCTCACCAAGACACCATGGACCAGCTAGATGAAGCCCACGACATCGCCCTCCTCCGTTCAGCTAAGTACCAGCAGGCGTTGTGACGGTACCACAGCCAACGGGTACGGGGTTGAGCCTTCAACATTGGGGACCTCGTCCTCTGCCTTGTGCAGAGCAACAAGGACCGCCACAAACTCTCCCCGCCCTGGGAAGGGCCCTACGTCATCGTGGAAGTACTTCGTCCGGGCGCCTACAGGTTGAAAACCATCAACGGTGAGGTCTTTACCAATGCCTAGAACATTGAGCAGCTACGTCATTTTTACCCTTAAAATAAGCGTATACTCTTCCTTTTCAGTTTTTGTCAGTACAAAACCTCGATCCTTGGTGACTTCCGACCCCTGCAAATCATGAGGGGTTAGACCTCACTCGGGGGCTGACATAAGTAATACAAGTATTACGCTTGCAAAAACCTCCTGTGTTATATTTGCAAACATTCGCTAAGTTTTCCATTCTTCTCATAAACAAGTCCTAAGGGCTAAGATTTTGGGAACAAATTCTGAATACAACTGGTAGGACTGCGGGAGACCCATGCCCCAGCGGCTGCAACCTCTTTGCTCACTAGCTCAATCAGAATTAGTTCGCCCACGTTCCTAGTTTCTTACGACTTAGACCGTGAGAAGGGTCGGAGGGCACTAAAACCGTTTCTACAAAAAAAGAGAGAAAGTTAAAAAACTGCTTGCCATAGGCGAAAGATGAAGATTTGTTCATTTTTTGCACAAATTTGCCACTTACAAAGTGATTTCATTACAAAAAGGATTAATATACTTGTAAATTCAGAGGACTATTTACTTGGGGGCTTCCCCACAAAATTATTCAATTACAGTCTTTGCTTAGCTTTACTACAAGTACTACTGTGGTCGCCGTGCCACGCTCTCCATCGGCGACGCCCAGGGCGTGTACACGGGCTAGCTCGTCTACTGCGGCCGCCGCACCACGCTCTCCATCGGCGACGCCCGGGGCATGTACATGGGCCAGCTCGTCTACTGCGGCCGCCGTGCCATGCTCTCCATCGGCGACGCCCGGGGCATGTACACGGGCCAGCTCATCTACTGCGGCCACCGCGCCACACTCTCCATCAACGATGTCCCACCGCTTCGTGGGATCCTTGAAGGCGCCATCATCTGCAACGCCTCCGCTAGGGCGTCCGGGGACTACGCCATCATCATCAGCCACAACCCCGACAGCGACGCCTCCACCAGGGCGTCTAGGGACTACGCCACACCTCCCGCCAAAGGAGGAACACAGCAAACGACGGCGAAGTCGACAACGTACGACGCCCACCAACGCTCCTCCTTCGGCAGCAGCGACTCCTCAGCAAGGGCGGCACGCACCATCTCATCTACGTTGGATGACCTCCGGCTCGACATCACGCTCCAGATTCACGAGCGGATTTGTGAGTTTTCTCTCTCTGGCATCACTCTTCCTCACTCAGGAACCGCCGCGACGCACGAACGCATTCGGCGGAAAGGAAGAAGGAGAGGTAGCGGCTTAGAGGCAGAAGAAGAGGTGGTATGAGAACTCCCCTCCCCCTCCCTATTTAAAGAGGAGACACTGTAGCTAAGGAAAGGTGAAAGGTTGGACGAAAAACCCTCTCCCTTCCCCTCCTTAAATACGGAATCAATGCTGATAGACACCTGAGGGGACGCGTTAGAACTGACGGGACGCGCCCCGGTCGATGAGGCATTCCCCCCCTGGTCAAACTGGAGACTGCCTGGGTAGGGCCCGCCACTGACCCGCTCCGGATGCGGCAATTAAGGCACCCACATGGGTAGACGACCCTTCGCCTCCCCATGCAGGACCACGGGATGATCCGACGATAGGACCTCTGTAAAAGGGAGCCCAACGGCTCTCCTGGGTCGACCATGTGCCCCAGGAGAGACAACGAACGAATGTCCAAAGAAAGATAAGCATCTCTGCCTTCTTACTTTACGCGTTAAAGATTTATTACCGAACTTCCGACCCTGTCAAACGGCGGGGACATGAACATCACTCGGGGGCTGTCGAGGATGTCTACCAATCTAGACATCCTCCTCACCCGACCCCTCCATATGCTTGAAATTAAGGGCGTGAAATACGGGCATAAAACTTTGAGTAAAACTGCATGAACTAGCATACCCTACGCCTCGGTAGCTACGGTGTTTTTGTTCACTAGAAAAATCATACTCAACACCCCCCGCATCTCTAGCGTCGACGTCTGCCTTCTCAAGAAGGGTTCGGAGGGGTCCGCCTATAGAATCTCCCCCAAAGGAGAAGCTGTCAGGTTGCCCAAGTTAATTAAACGGCTCGGACCGCCACCGAGATACAAAAAACAAAGAATAGCGATTCTTATGCAGGTTACTCCAACCTCATCATAAGCATCAGGGCCCGAACCCCGCACAGACACATCTGGTAGAAGCTTTCTGTCACTCATACCACCAAGGTAACGTTACTGACCCTGCCTTTATTTCGATTAAATTATGCATTCAAACATTACATATGCAAAACATTGCATCCCTACGCTTCGTGTCGCATCACGAAACAGCCGTCGCCTCATTCGATATAGGTGGCAGCAGGCTGAGGTTTGAAGGCCGACCCGCAAAGGACTCGAGGCCGCCTCATGCCGAACAAGAGCCAGGGAGAAATAACTAAGACGAGCCCCAGCGGCCCTGCCCGACCCCGCTCAGAAGCGGACAGGGACGTCTCAACCTTTTCTCGTTCGATTCTAACCCCGAGCCAAACCCATAGAATCTCCATTGAGGAGAGGCCATCGGGCCACCTGAGCCTATCGAATGGCTCGGGCATCTGCCGGGAGGCGGGTTAAGAAGTTGTGGAGTACCACTAGAGGGCTCTGCCGACCCCATCAGCAAATGATGGACCCAGATTCCACACGAATGTACCCGTTAGCGAGCTCGTTGAGCGCGATACTCGAGCCGTCGAGGCAAGTGTCGTTTACTTAGCCCCTCCGATTGCGAAAATCGAGGATAGGGTAACACGCAAATTACGGCCGACCCCTATCAGACCCTGACAAGGCCCAGGGGCTCGAGCCAATCAATACAAGGACATAGGTTCGAAGGCCCTACCTTGCCGAGCCCATAGAGTCCCCAGTTGGGGATTTCTGTTGGAAGACAGTGCGGGGAATATTGCAATGCCATCCAAGGACTTCGCCGACCCTGTCACAAAAACCACGGAATGGGATCCCATATGAACGTTCCGGTTTCCAGTAACCCCCGACCCCAGCAAATGCAGGGGGTCAGACCTTACTTAGGGGCTAGTTAAGGTACAGGCTACCTCCCTTCCTTTTTTCAAAACAATCTCCTTGCATCAAGATCAGCGGCAAGATTCAGGGGAACAGATTGGTAAGATCGCAAAAAATCAAACAAAACGAAATTACGAAGCAAAATCACGAAACTGCGTCCAGACTCGAAAATACCGACGCTTGTTCACATATTACATATAAGTTGTTCTCAAAATTATTCGACTAACTACTCCCGCGAAGGGAGAACCATCTCTTTCAGATTATCTGCCAGGTTTTTCGCAAGGGGAGCAACCATCTCTTCAATTGCCTCCAGCTCATCATCCTCATAGGTAGACGGGAAACCTTCGCTCATCACCTTCAGGTTGATCTCCTTCTCGTAATGAGCATGGGCGACGGTGAAGGCCTGGGTGATCCTGGCATGAAAAGCACTCTCCTCAAGCTGGCCCACTCGAGCCGTGATACCTGCGGCACGAGCCATGAGCGGGCTGGTCTCCACTGGCTCCACCACCTTCAGGGCATCAAGGACCACCCCGACCACAGCTTGCAGAAGATCATGCTCATCGCTCTCAGTCTGAAGGGTCCTTCGTACATGGGCAAGCTCCTTTTCCAGCTTGACAGAGATGTTTTCGGCGCTCAACCTTCGGCTCACCGCGTCACCGAGATCCGCCCGGAGAGAACGGACCACCTCGACGTCCTCGTCCACCTTCCACTAAAGGGCCGTGGCCCTACTCTTGGCCTTCCGCTTGAGGTCCCGCTCCATCTCCAGCTCCTTCAGGACCTCGCCGACCTTCTCATTAGCCACGACATTCCTCTACAGTAGCTCGTCTCGCTCCTTTCGAAGCCTGGTGATCTCCACCTCATCCATCTTTAACCTCACCGACAAATCCTCAAACATCCCATGGGCCTCCTTCGTGTCCTGACACGCCTGGGCCTCCTGCTCCTGGGTGGCAGCAAGCTGTGCAGCCATATCTGCTTGTAGCTAGGCCTCCTCGGAAAGGTGATCCCACTCCGCCTTCTGCTCGTGGAGGAATTGGGATTTATTCCAGCTACGAGCAACAAGAATCTGAAGAGGAAGAAGACTAGTATCAGAAATACGAAAACACAAAAACATGCGAAGAAAGAAGAGAACCAAGCGAATACCTGGGTAGTAGGAACAACAATTTCACGCAGGGCTCCTCTGGCCTGGTCCAGGGCATCCAGCATGGTTGAGATTCTGATGTCAAGACCCTCCCACTCCATGCTCTCGGCATGATCATCGAGCGAGAAAAGAGCCGACGTCGGATCCTGGGCGGCCATCCACTGGAGCGGCGGCTCCCCCCGCGCGGGGAGCGGCTTCCTCCCGACAAAGGGGCTGGGGGCGGCTCCCTCCTGACCCTATGCGTCACCACCACCATGCTCGAGGACCCTCCGATCGGACTCTCCTTCATCTAGGCCGCTTCGAGCATCACGGGCGGATCCACCTGGCCCCCGGTGGCATGGACTGCACTGCGCCCTCAAGCACCACCGTAGCGGCGTCTGGCTGAGCCTGGCTCAGCACGGTCACAACCACCTCCATCGGCGTCACCCGACCCTCGGTCGGCTATGCCATGCCCACCACGAAAGGTGCCACCCGCTCGGCAACTACTGAGGGCATGGGCGCCACCACAGGCGCCGTCAGATCGGCCAACGTGGCCCCAACATCGGCGCCACTCCTGCCCGAAACAGGGGCGACGCCGGGCAGCACCACCCATCCCGCCTGTATGGCGAGGCTCTTTTTGGGCGCCAGCCCCAGGGGGTGACCCGTCCGCAAGAATCTACACAAAGGTAATAGCCCTTAGGTCAAAATAGAAATAGAAAAAAGATGAAAACAGGGGAATCAGCAGCTTACGCTAACGCCCTCGGCCGTCGGAAGCGTTTTGGGGATGGATCCCTAGATCCCTGCCCCAACTCATCTGGGCGGGACCATTTCGAACCAGCCCCCTGCTCCAAGGCAGGGGGGCTCATCTCCCTCACCTCGTGGGGTGTGGCACCGAGCCGCTCCCTACCATCGTCTCATGGGGCGCGGCACCAGAGCCACTCCCCTCCATCGTCTCATGGGGCGCGGCACCAGAGCCACTCCCTTCCACCATCACCTCGGGGTCGGCGGCGGCAACCCCACCTTCCCCCATCCACCGATCCTCAGCCGGCACGCCGTGAGAAGTGGTGGACTCTCTGGCCTCCACCGACTCACTTCCCTCCACGTGGAACGGGAAGGGTCCCTGCATGGATGGGTGGGTACTTGTCAGCGTGTCCTCATCCTCCAGGACACCCTAATCCACGTCGACGACTACCTTGTCATCATCATCATCATCATCACTGCTCACGTCCTCCCCCCGATCCTGTGCTTCCTGCTTCAGTCATTTCGCCTTCTTCATCTGCTCCCTTGCTTTCTTGTCCTGCTCGACCGCGAGTCGATTCACTGCCGCCATAGCCTTGTCCTTTGGCAGTAGAACCGGACTATCTTTGAAGACTAGCCCCCCTTGGCTGGTCCTAATGTCGCAAAAGCAAGTATCAAAAAAATGGAGATTCAGGAAAAAGAAAGAGCATGGGAGAAGAGGGCTTACGAATTCAAAGAACCTAGGTTCCGGCCGCATTGGGGGATGTCCGGGCACCGGATACACAATGTCAAGGACGTTGCCTTTGGAATCCTTCATCGGCTCCGTCGCCTCCTTAATGTGTTGCGCCACTTCCGAAAAAGGGAGCACCTCGTCAACAAGCACCGTCCCCTCGAACGACATCCTGGGCATCATCCGATGCAGGGGAAGCACGCGCGCCATCAGCGGCGCCACCCTCCTCGCATGATAGGCGCCGATAATCCCCGTCCCCTTTATGCCCCGTTCCTTCAGGGCTTGGAGGGCGGAAAGAAGGTCGGAGAGGTGTTTCTTGTCTTTGGACTGGATGCCCTAGCCCCACGACTCCGGAGCCTCTTCAATAAGACGCCCAGTGTACCTCGGTAGGGTGGCACTCACATCATCCCTGACATAAAACCACTGTGAGTGCCATCCTTTGTTGGATGTCGCCAGACACATGTATGGGTAACCCCTCGACCGGGTATGGCGCAGATGAACGCTGGCACATCCCATTGGTGTGTTCGCATCTTTCCCCCCAATCTTCCTCTTCGACAAACTAACGGTAAAGAAATACCGCCACAGATCAAAATGGGGATCGATCCCTAGGAAACCCTCGCACAGGGCAACAAACGCCGCCATATGTTTAACCCTGTTGGGAGTTAGATGCTATAGCTCCACCTCATAATAATCCAGCAGCCCCCGAAGGAATCTATGCGCGGGTACCGCAAATCCCTGCTCATGGAAGATGGCAAAAGAAACGACATACCCTTCGGGCGGCACCGGCTCACCCTCGTCACCAGGTAGCAGCCACTCCTAGACGGCGGACAGCGGGCGGAGAAGGTGATGGCAGACAAGGCCCTCCAAACACTGTGAGGTGATGCTAGATCTACCCCACAACTCCATTAAAGCAATTGGGGAGAAAGGCAGGCGCAAGCTTGATGGCAGCTACAACACGGATGCAAGCTAGTCGACAGTGGCGGTGCGGGCGTAGGAGGCTAGGACGATTGGCGGCGGATGTTTCAGACGCAAAGGCAAGGGGGCGAAATACGGAACCTTGGGGGCGAACCCCATGGTTTTATAGGGGTGATGGACGCGAGAAGGGCAACCGTTCGCCTCGATCTCCGAGCCTGCCACACGCACCTCCGTGTCATGTCGCGGGACACACGCCCATAGTCCCTATCCTTTCCCACCGAAAATCATGGTGGACGGTTCGCCTTCCCCAGGCAAATCCGGACTCTCTTCCCACCTGGGGAAGGTAGGTCACAAAGATTTTTTCTATTCGGCCCACCTAGGGCCTAGAAGCTCGGCGAACGACCCAACTGAGGACGGGTCCACGAATGATTCGAAATCAAGGGCGCAAGTATTACTGGGATCCCAGTCCATGGACAAGCCCCAATTAGGTCAGCCCTGAATGAGATCCCCACGAACGGGATACCACGACCCCCTCAAAAAAATATCCAGTTGACAAAAAACTAAGTCCTTCAGCCTTACCCACGAAGGGTCCATTACAACCCCTTGGGCGACCCTGCTCGAATCACCTAGGGGCTCGAGGGATACACCCATCGGGTGCGCTCGCGCGCACCCTCTGGCAAAGTAACTCCGACGAAATCAAAAACACCCTCTAGGCGGTTCTATCTGAATCACCTAGAGGCTCGAGGGCTACTATCGGGGACCTAATACTGGGGTACCCTAGAAGGTGGAAGCAATAACCACCGAGCGTTAAAAACTTCTGGACAGATAAGGGCGCCATAACGTCTCTTGCTCGAATGATAGGAGTTTGGTTCCGCCTCGCCCGACGCCTTTGGGGAGAGCTCGGTCTCGCCTGAGGGCTGAGGGATAGACTCCGCCTCGCCCGATGCCTTTGGGGCAAGCTCGGTCTCGCCCAAGGGCTGAGGGATAGACTCCGCCTCGCCCGACACCTTTGAGATAGCTCTGCCTCGCCCGAGGGCTCAGGGCTAGTCTCCGTCTTGCCCGACGGCTTTGGGGTGGGCTCGGTTTCGCCCGAGGGCTGAGGGATAGACTCCGCCTCGCCCGACCCCGGAGGGGCGGGCTCGGTCCCGACCAAGAGATAAGGACTGGCCTCTGCTTCACCCGACAGCCAGGAACGAGCCTCACCCTGCTCGATATCTAAAGACTGATTTCATCTTACCTGGCAACTTCTCCCCGTTCCCTCATGGTGATGGGTACAAGGCAAGACAAGACGTTTGGGTCAACCATGGCTCCAAGGACCATACCCTGCGCCCTGGTAGGAAAAGTACTGCCAGGGAGCGACGGGACAGGTGCTTTAGACCCTTTTGGGCGCCGCAGAGCTCGAAAGGTATTTCAGGTGCGTGCCCCTCGCCCTATAGGGTTGTAGGCGCCGCCTTCAGCTCTAGGACACGGAACCCGACGGAGATATACGACAACCGCTACGCTCCAGAAAAGGATTTGCTATCTCCACGAACGACAGATATTCTGTCACCACGCTATGGACCCAAGGGAGCTGTGCCCACTTCCCGACCCCTCAGGTCCACCAAGTCAGAAGACCTTGGCCATGGTGCTACTCCGGACCCTGACCCCTCATCCCTCCGACGAAGACTCATAGGAACCAGAAGGCGTGCGGAGCAAGGCTGAGGGAGACTCATAAGTCAAAACCACTGTACTACAGCCCATACCCTATGTAGGACAGCATTCTATAACCAACCTGACATTCTACAGAGGCATCGACAGTATTGTAGGCGCTTATCTTCCTTCGCACTCATCAGAATGAAGAACCAGGCCGGGTAGATGTGAGCCACAAGACTAGGTAGAATACGCATCCTAAAGCCCACACCCTTGTAAAGCCAGCCCCTTCATTTATAAAAGGGGAGGCGCTTCCTCCACCAAAGGGACCGATCTTTGACAGCATAGTACACAACACTCACACAGTCAAGTTGCGATCAAGCTCTTGGCCTCCTTTCAACCCTTCCATCAGAGACTTGGGACCAGTTCCTCTCTCGATCGTTTGTACCCCCTACTACGAATCGTTCACGGTGCTAATAACACGAGGAGCAACAAACTAGACGTAGGGACATTCGGCCTGAACCAGTATAAATCTTGTGTCCTTTAGCGCACCATCCGAGCCTAATGCGCATTACTATAAATTTACTTGCCGGTGCTTGTATGAAACACCGACACTTATAATAACTTAGTTACAAAACAGTTGTTTCAAACCTTACAACTAAGTATGATTATTATTACAAACCATAGTCGTGGAGTGGCGTTAGCAACATAAACATAACACACAAAGAAAGTGCCCTGCCCAAGGACCACATATTTACTTGTCATCTTCGATTTGAAAAATAGTCATGCAGCACGGTCCAAAGCAGACCTGCTCATGAGACTCACCTGCAACAAGGGTTAACGAACCCTGAGTACAAAAGCACTCAACAAGACTTAACCGGAATAAAAACTAATAAGACTCAGGAATATAGGCTCCGGGATTCAAGGTAAGGCTTTAGCAATAAACAAGGTTCTTTTGCGTAAAAGCTCTTCAAAAAGATTTTTTCTTTCAACATTTAATCCTTATCAAAATCATATATGAATCTGCCATGATCCATATTGAGATCATGAACTTCATATCCAACCCTTTCTCAAATCTTCCTTAAGTTTCATTTATTAACTACGATGAAGAACAGTGAGTTGAGTCTCCATAACCGAGGAGCAACGATAATTCAAACCGATTATAACCCAGCTGGGGATTCCCAACCACACGACATATGCAGGTCCCTAACCTACATATACCAACCCACCCTCAGATCCTCTAAAACAAGAATGGGTCCACGCCACCCGAGAGCATAGTACTCCACCAATCCAGCCCATTGCCACGTGGGTACATGCTACTCCCGCCATCTCTCCACTCCCAGTGCGCGAGTAGTCATTCTCGTAATAGAATAACCGAGTTAAGGCTTACCAGAGCATATGATCAGTACTACAAAGTCTCACCTTATGCAATTCAACAACGGACGGTTCTTAATCAACACAGGCGAAAAGAACCCGCTCACAAGACCTCCATGTCTTGTGGCTCTCATACACCGAGTCCGCTCGGTCTAGATTTATTACTCCACAAGCTCATATCTCATGATAACATAAATAACCAGTCGTATCCTAGAAACCATTTATATCTCACAGGTGACCAGTAATCACTCGACTTTTATCGTTCTAAGCATGGCTAAGCATAATTAGGTATTCTCGGATTAAAAACGGGTAACAAGGTTGATATGGAAAAACAAGGTAGGTAATGCACCAATTAGGTTTCCACTCAACTCCTAATCACTTAATGCAGTATTTAAAAGCAAAAGTGATATAAATTTATAAAACACAAGGTAGGTTTAATTGCATCCGGGGCTTGCCTTGATTGTCGGAAAAGTCAGGTTCCGGAGATGTTCCACAGATATCAAACCCGACCTCAACAGTTGGATTAACTCTCTCAACAACTTGGTGGACTTCCACGTTCTCACTTTCGTTCACTACACGAGGTAATAATGCCATGTTTAATATGATGCGAGATATAAAACATGATGCTTGACGATGGATGCAAAAGTTAATAACCTGAATACAACTTTCCTTCGCGGTACAGTTGCAAACCAACAACTAACTAACCCTTTTTCAAAAACTCAAATACTTACTTTAAGCACCAAGAATCATTTTATGCTAATGACCCAAGGTCATCACTCAATTCCAAATTCAAACAAAACCTAAATCATTAGAGTTTACTATTTGTTTTTATTAATTAATAACTAATTAATAATTATGAAATAAATCAACTTTCTCCAAATGAGCTCAAAATTTTTGTAAAGATTCATCACATGATAACTAAGTGGCAAAACAAATTTCATAATTTTGGGATAATTATTTAAGCCTAGAAAAATTATGGAAACCCATTTATTATTTAATTTGAGCAATTTTTATCACATTCAAAATGTACTGAAAAATAACATTTATTATTGTTCCTAAATAGTTTACATCTCAGAGAGGTTACACAAAATTTTTCATAATTTTTGGAGCTCTATTTAATTCTACACAAAATAAACAAATCATAGCACTATTTAAACAATTCTGCAAAAAAGAAAAATTCATTTTTAAATACATAGTCACTGACAGGTGGGTCACCCTTGTCGGCACAGTGCCCCGCGCTGACCACGGCGGTGAGCCCTCTGACCAGCGATTTCTCACCGACGGTGAGGTCTCTGACGACGGCTACGGTACCAACGTGATCACCACAGCAAGGCGCACCTATTGTTGGCACTAATGCACCAGTTACTGCTCAAACCGAGCTCGCCGCCGACCATGGCGGACACGGCGGTGCGGCTGCGCTACGCCGGTGAAGTGAGGCTGGTAGTGATTAAACAAAATGCTTGGGAAGACAAAGCAGCTCACCCCAAACGCGCTCGAGCTGATGGTTGAACCGGAGGAGCAACAGAAAGGCTTGTCGGCGATCAAGGTAGACACGGCGGAGCAAGCTGTCGTCGTCGTCGGCGTTCCGGTGGCTGCAGTGGACGAAAAGGTCATCCAACAAGACACAGAGCATCACGGCAACACGGTGAAGCTAGAGCTACACTTAGCAAGGGCAGAGACATACCGTAGAGTGCTGGCCATGGAGAAGCGAGCTTGACGGTGATGCTGTCGGCCGTGAGGAAGAAAGGCGACACACAGCGTTTCTAGACGAAATCAAGCATCTAGGATAGGATGGCTGGGTTTGCAAGGAGTAGGCAGAGCTGTGGTATGCTTTGCTAAGACTAGGAGAGGTCTACGGCGACGACACGAGCTCGTCGGAGCAGGGCGGTGACGACCGGAAAAACAGAGGAAAGAGAAACGGAGGAGGACGACGACGATGTTCCGGCTTTATAACGCAGCCAAAGAACACGGAGACGATGTGTAGCTTCTCCCCATGCCAGCGCAAAGCAGGAGGTGGCGATGGGCGCGACTGGAAGACGTCGGAAGCTCACCGTCGGTGAGGTGTCGCCCGCTGGCATTGTTCACTATATTTACCGAATTGCCACTTGATCCATTTTTCAAATGACTCTCAAATTTGTTTGGTAACTCAAAAATCTCCAAAAATAAAAGTTGTTCCAATTTCAATGTTCTACAACTTTTCTTTAATAACTATACTCAAATTTTGTCTACATTTTAAAATGTAACTTTAAAATCAAAAGGGGACACTTTAAAAACTTATCGCCTTTTCAAATTACTTCAAATTTTATATAGCAACTTTGAAAACTCTAAAAATCAACTTTGTACATATTGACAAACTCTACACTTTTCCTTTTAGGCTCAACTTCAAAATGTGCTTAGATTTTGAATTAGGTTTTCTAGGGTAGAATTAAATGCTAGAAATTAGGGTTTTGGAATTCCAATTCAATACAAAGATTTTCAAATTGATTCATCCATACAAGTCAACACATATCATCATAAAAATAAACTTGTTTTAGTGAATGCATATCAAAATTTTCACTAACACAAAAATGATGTGCAATGCATATGATGACATGGCATATTTTAGGGTTTAAAACACCAGAGGTGTTACAATCTTTCCCCCTAAAAGAAATCTCGTCCCGAGATTTAAAGTCCGAGGGTAAGTAATGGAAAAGGAAATGTGCCAAGCAAAAACATTCAAAACTCAACCATAAAATAGCTAAGGTCCCTTTACAAAACATGGTTCATAACGATGGAGCACAACTAACATTATTCTATATTGACGTAAGAAATTCTAGAAACTGTTCTAGCAAGAAATCTTCGGATTCCCAAGTAGCTGCTTCCTTGGAATGTTGATTCCATTGTATCTTGTAGAACTTGATTGTCCTCCTTCGAGTGACACGGTCTTTCCGATCTAGAACTCGGATAGGATATTCAAAATAGGTCAAATTAGGTTCAAGTTCAACTCCTTCAACCTCAACATTCTGATCAGGCACTCAAAGACATTTCCTTAATTGAGAAACATGGAACACATCGTGTATAGCTGAGAGATATTCTGGTAACTTCAAGCGATATGCCACCTTTCCACACCTCTCCAAAATTTGGAACGGTCCAATATAACAAGGTGCTAACTTGCCTTTAACACCGAAACAGGCAACTCTCTTCATTGGTGATACCTTCAGATATACATAATCTCCCTTGTTAAACACCAATGGTCGACGTCATTTATCTGCATAACTCTTTTGTCAGGACTGAGCTATCTTCAAATTACTTTGTATCTGCCTAACCTTCTCTTCTGTTTCTTTCACAAGGTCAACTCCAAAGAACCATCTTTCCTTGGGTTCAGACCAATTTAGTGATGTTCTACATCTACGACCATAGAGTGCTTCAAACGGAGCCATTTTAATGCTCTCTTGATAACTATTATTGTATGAGAACTTAGCTAAAGGCAAACATTCATCCCACTTATTGGAATAGTTAAGGACACAACACCTTAACATATCTTCAAGTACTTGATTTACCCTTTCAGTCTGACCATCAGTCTATGGATGATAAGCTGTACTATACAGAAGTTTGGTACCCAACGAAGCATGCAATTGTTTCCAAAAGTTGGAGACAAACTGAGTACCTCTATCCAACACAATGGTCTTTGGTATACCATGTAAGCTCACGATTCTCGCTAAATACATCTTGGCATATTGGATAGTAGAATATATACTCTTGACTAGAAGAAAATGTGCTGACTTAGTTAGTCGATCTACAATAACCCATATTGAGTCAAAACCTTTTGATGTCTTGGGTAGACCTATGATAAAGTCCATACTAATATCCTCCCACTTCCAAGCTGGAGTAGGCAATGGCTGTAACTCTCCAGTGGACCTCAAATATATAGCTTTTACTCTTTGACAAGTATCACACTTGGCTATATATCGAGCAATCTCTATCTTTATTTTGGTCCACCAGAATCTCTATTTCAAGTCATGGTACATTTTATTATTTCCCGGATGAGTAGATAACCTGGTGGTATGTGCCTCTTCAAAAATTGACTATCGCAACTCAGGAACCTTTGGTACCACTAGGCGATTCTTAAACCATAACACACCTGCATCATCTATCCCGAAGCATGCCGCTTTTCCATACCTGACTCTTTCTTTGATATGGACTATACCCTTGTTTTCTTTTTGAGCGGCAATTATCTGGTCTTGAATAGTTGATTCAACAGTTATATTGGTCAAACTACCTTGTTGAATTATCTCTATATTCAACTTCTCCATCTCATGACATAAAGTCAGATCCATTGTTTCTACTGTCAGGCAGTTGCAATGACTCTTATGACTGAGTGCGTCTGCAACCACATTTGCCTTACCAGGATGGTAATGCACCTCCAAGTCATAATCTTTAATCAATTCTAACCATCTTCTTTGCCACATATTCAATTCCGATTGAGTAAAGATATACTTTAAACTCTTGTGATCTGTATAAATATGGCAAGTATTACTAAGCAGGTAATGCCACCAAATCTTCAAAGCATGGACAATTGCTGCTAACTCTAGATCATGAGTTGGATAATGTTCTTCATGTCGCTTAAGTTGTCTGGAAGCATAGGCAATGACTCAGCCTTCTTGCATCAATACACACCCAATACCAATACCCAAAGCATCACAATAAACGTCAAACAGCTTCTCGATATCTAGCTGTGCTAACACTGGTGCAGTGGTTAGTAATCTCTTCAAAGTCTGGAAAGCTTCTTCACATTCAGGTGACCAGACAAACTTGGCTTGGTTCTTCAACAATCCCGTGATGGACTTGGATATTCTAGAGAAATCTAGAATAAAACGACAGTAATAACCCGCCATTCCCAGAAAACTCTAAACCTAATGAACAGTCGTTGGTGGTTTCCAATCTAGTACATCCTTAACTTTGCTTGGATCTACTGCAACTCCTTCAGCTAACAAGACATGTCCTAAAAACTGTACTTCCTTTAGCCAAAAGTCACACTTACTGAACTTGGCATGTAACTGATGTTCTCTTAGGCGGGTCAGAACAACTCTGAGATGTTCCGCATGTTCTTTCTTGTTCTTGGAATATACTAAGATGTCATCAATAAACACCACTACAAACTTATCTAGCTCAGGCATGAACACTGAATTCATCAGATACATGAAATGAGCTGGGGCATTCGTCAAACCAAAAGACATTACCAGGTATTCATATAATCCATATCTGGTGGTAAATGCCGTTTTGGGAATATCTTCAGGCTTAATTTTGATTTGATGGTAACCTGACCTCAAATCAATCTTGGAGAAAACTTTGGCTCTAGCCAGTTGATCAAAAAGTAAATCTATCTGAGGTAAGGGATATTTATTTTTAATTGTCACTTCATTCAATAGACGATAGTCAACACACAATCTCAGGGTCTCATCTTTCTTTTTCACAAAAATTGCAGGACATCCCCAAGGTGCTGAACTAGGTTGGATAAACCCTTTATCAATCAACTCTTGCAACTGAGTCTTCAACTTGGCTAATTCCTTAGGAGGCATCCTATAAGCTCTCCGAGAGATCGGAGTTGTTCTAGGTTTTAGATCTATTCCAAATCGGACATCCCTATCAGGTGGTAGACCGGGTAAATCTTTAGGAAAAACATCTAGAAATTCACAAACTACAGGGATATCTCTAATCTCCTTGACAGAAGTTGCACAAACTTTTTCCACTGATCTCTTTAAGATTGGAAGTTGGATAAGAAGCTGAGAATTACTATATGGCAAACTCACCCTTATTGTCCTATTCAAAGTATCTATAATAGCTTTATGCTGATACATCCAATTCATTCCCAAGATCACATCTATATCCTGATCTTTTAGAATAATCATGGTGGTGGGAAAAATGTGCCCACCCAAGTTTATGGGTACCTGGTACACTATTTCCTTAGCACACAGACGTCCCTCGGGTGACTGTATATAAAAATTCTCCTTTGTTTCCCCAATTAGAATTTCATGCTTTATGACAAAGGTTCTATTGATGAATGTATGAGATGCACTAGAATCAAAAAGCATAACTGCAGGATGATCGGCGATAGGAAACATACCCAGCATAATGGGTTCCCCTTCTAGAATCTCCCCAGCTTGAGTATAGAAAACCCGCCCCGTCTTCTTTTTATTTTTGCCCTTCTGAGCATTTTGGTTGTTATTCTTGTCCTGAGCTTGACCCTGTTGTTGATTTCTAGGAGCCTTCTGAAAATTTGGATTATACTGCTTAGGATATGGACATTCCCTCGAGAAATGACCTGACTTCCCACAATTGAAACATGGGTAATTGTGGCCTTGGGGTGTTGGAGCACGAACATCGGGAACATTTGACTGTTGTGAGTTTGGATAAGTCATGGTAGGATGGACATTTGGTTGTTGACCGGCTTGGAACTGCGGCGGACGATAAGGAGGACGATAGTGATTCACTGGATGATAGATTATCTTCTATCTCTTTTGATTGCCACTGAAAGACCCAGATGGCACACTCTTCTTCTTCTTTATTTCCTTATGCTGCCGATATTTCTCCTCTGAAGCAATAGCAATGTTAACCACCTCATGATACATGACATTGGTGCAGGTAGTCATCATAGTCTGAAGTTTGGTATTAAGGCCATGCATGAACCACTTCTTCTTCTTGGCATCTATGTTAACATGCTTAGGTGCGTACTGTAAAAGGTGATTGAACTTGCCCACATACTGCATGACTGTCTGATCACCTTGCTTCAAAGCAAGAAATTCATCAAGCTTCATGTCCATAACTCCCTCCAAAATATAATGGGCACGGAAAGCAGTGCGGAACTTGGCCCAAGTTAACTAAATACTGGCTAGTTGCATAGCCACAAGGTTCGCCCACCAAGCACCTGCTGCACCTCTAAGCTATTGGGCAGCAAAAACAGGCTTCTGAAACTCCGTGCATGGAATGAGGTCAAACTTTTGCTAAATGGTACGAAGCCAATCATCAGCTTCAAGTGGTTCATCAGCCTTGGTAAATACTGGTGGTCGTGTATCCGTGAAGTCAACATATGTAGCTTCTTGCCTTCGATAATTACGACCACAGTTCCCTTGTATCATATTCTGATTGCTTTGAGCTAACTCCCAAAGCAACCGAGCATTATCTACAGTCACATTAACTAGTGCTGCGATAGCATCAGCCAAATTTGGTGGAACTGGTGGGGGATCAGGAATACCATCCTCGTCTTACGAAGAACTAGGAATATTCGAAGCCCGAGTACGACGCATCTATTCATGACAAACCAAACTTTACTCACAAACATTTATTGAACTATTAAAAGAGCTTGCTACAAACACATTATAGTGGGTTCACTTATTTATACACCAGTCTGCACTTAAGCAAAACTACCCAACTAGACTAAAACTCACTATATTACAACTCTACTCTTCTCCTCGATCACATGAAACATCATTATCGGTATCCATTCTAGAAACATTTCTGCCTTCATTATCACTTTCATTAACCATCACTACTTCTGGATCTTCTTTGTCTTCCTCTTCCGGTTCATCATCATCTGCTATGATGACACCTAGGTCCATTGCATCTGCCTGAGGCTCATGATTTGAATCCAAGAGATTGTTTAGCCTATGGACTTCTTCATGTAGATTGGTATAATATTCTTCTAAGTCTTCTACATAGAACTCTAACTCATGAGCTCGGGCTCTAGCTACATCTTCTCTATGCCAAGCCTCATTTCTTCCTTCCACCATATGGACTAACATATGCTTGCAGTTCATATGAGCGGTGGTGAGACACCTCAATTGATCCTGTAACTTGCCCACCTAGATAGCATCCAAGGCCCTATCTCTAGTAGCCTGTGCTAATTCTGCTAAAAGCCTCTATATCTTAGCCTGGGGATCAGGCCTAAAGCTGCTACTACTAGCACCGTCACTTCTAGGGGCAAGCTAGTGACGAGAAACTCCTTTGGGTCCAACGGACTTACAGGGTGTTACCTTGGTACGAGCCATACTATAGAAAGCAAGATTTAATAAAAGTGAGACAATCTGACAAAAGTCTAAAGAGCAGCAAGGATGGATTACACTACTCAACCGAGACTAAGAGGGGAAAGTAAGTAACAAGTGGATTAATTATGATGCATGAATCATCTGTATGAAACTTAAACATCAAAGCTCCTATGGTACTTAAACAATAGTTCTTGTTATATAGGGCATAATAAGATTACTACTCCACCATACAAAGCCTTTTTAATCAAATAAGGAATGGCGAGAAAGAATTAAGATAAGTCGAAAGCAATTTGGACCAAATTAACATATTAAATTTATTTGTCCCAAATCATTTTGAAGTTTTGTAAAACAATACTACAAAAACCTTTGTAATGGTCGCTCTGATACCATTCTGTGGCCGAACCTCCTAAATTATAGGGCCCACATGCACCTGTCACTGTCCAATGACCTCTGATGACTATGCATATGTTCCCGGTAACTTAAGAAGACTGTCAGGTGTCCTCGGAGAACCCCGAATCATCCATGATTTTTTCGAGCAGGATCCATTACAGAGTCATTGTAGTATTACAACAGTTTATTCATTAATATACATTAGAGTGAAATAGCGAAAGTCTTATAATAACTTAGTTACAAAACAGTTGTTTCAAACCTTACAACTAAGTATGATTATTATTACAAACCATAGCAGTGGAGTGGCATTAGCAACATAAACATAACACACAAAGAAAGTGCCCTGCCCAAGGACGACATATTTACTTGTCATCTTCGATTTGAAAAATAGTCATGCAGCACGGTCCAAAGTAGACCTGCTCATGAGACTCACTTGCAACAAGGGTTAACGAACCCTGAGTACAAAAGTACTCAACAAGACTTAACTGGAATAAAAACTGATAAGACTTAGGAATATAGGCTCCAGGATTCAAGGTAAGGCTTTAGCAATAAACAAGGCTCTTTTGCGTAAAAGCTCTCTAAAAAGATTCTTTCTTTCAACATTTAATCCTTATCAAAATCATATATGAATCTGCCATGATCCGTACTGAGATCATGAACTTCATATCCAACCCTTTCTCTAATCTTCCTTAAGTTTCATTTATTGACTACGATGATGAACAGTGAGTTGAGTGTCCATAACCGAGGAGCAACGACGATTCAAACCGATTATAACCCAGCTGGGGATTCCCAACCACACGACATATGCAGGTCCCTGACCTACATATACCAACCCACCCTCAGATCCTCTAAAACAAGAATGGGTCCGCGCCACCTGAGAGCATAGTACTCCACCAATCCAGCCCATTACCACATGGGTACATGCTACTCCCACCATCTCTCCACTCCCATTGCGCGAGTAGCCGTTCTCGTAATAGAATAGCTGAGTTAAGGCTTACTGGAGCATGTGATCAGTACTACAAAGTCTCACCTCATGCAATTCAACAACGGACGGTTCTTAATCGACACAGGCGGAAAGAACTCGCTCACAAGACCTCCATGTCTTGTGGCTCTCATACACTGAGTTCGCCCGGTCTAGATTTATTACTTCACAAGCTCATATCTCATGATAACATAAATAACCAGTCATATCCAAGAAACCATTTATATCTCATAGGTGACCGATAATCATCCGACTTTTATCGTTCTAAGCATGGCTAAGCATAATTAGGTATTCTCGGATTAAAAACGGGTAACAAGGTTGATATGGAAAAACAAGGTAGGTAATGCACCAATTAGATTTCCACTCAACTCCTAATCACTTAATGCAGTATTTAAAAGCAAAAGCGATATAAATTTGTAAAACAAAAGGTAGGTTTAAATGCATCCGGGGCTTGCCTTGATTGTCAGAAAAGTCAGGTTCCGGAGATGTTCCACAGATATCAAACCCGACCTCAACAGTTGGATTAACTCCCTCAACAACTTGGTGGACTACCACGTTCTCACTTTCGTTCACTACACGAGGTAACAATGCCATGTTTATTATGATGCGAGATATAAAATATGATGCTTGACGATGGATGCAAAAGTTAATAACTTAAATACAACTTTCCTTCGCGGTACAGTTGCAAACCAACAACTAACTAACCCTTTTTCAAAAACTAAAATACTTACTTTAAGCACCAAGAATCATTTTATGCTAATGACCCAAGGTCATCACTCAATTCCAAATTCAAACAAAAACCTAAATCATTAGGGTTTACTATTTGTTTTTATTAATTAATAACTAATTAATAATTATGAAATAAATCAACTTTCTCTAAATCAGCTCAAAATTTTTGTGAAGACTCATCACATGATAACTAAGTGGCAAAACAATTTTCATAATTTTGGCATAATTATTTAAGCCTAGAAAAATCATGGAAACCCATTTATTAATTAATTTGAGCAATTTTTATCACATTCAAAATGTACTGAAAAATAACATTTAATAATTTTCCTAAATAGTTTACATTTCAAAGAGGTTACACAAAAATTTTCATAATTTTTGGAGCTCTATTTAATTCTGCACAAAATAAACAAATCATAGCACTATTTAAACAATTCTGCAAAAAAGAAAAATTCATTTTCAAATACATAGTCACTGACAGGTGGGTCACCCTTGTCGACACAGTGCCCCGCACTGACCACGGCGGCGAGCCCTCTGATCGGCGATTTCTCGCCGACGGTGAGGTCTCCGACGACGGCTAGGGTACCAACGTGATCACCACAGCAAGGCGCACCTATTGGTGGCACTAATTGCACTAGTTACTGCTCAAACCGAGCTCGACACCGACCATGGCGGACACGGCGGTGCGGTTGTGCTATGCCAGCGAAGTGAGGCCAGTAGCGATTAAACAAAATGCTTGGGAAGACTCAGCAGCTCACCCCAAACACGCTCGAGCTGATGGCTGAACCGGAGGAGCAACAGAAAGGCTTGTCGGCGATCAAGGTAGACACAGCGGAGCAAGCTGTCATCGTCGTCGGCGTTCCGGTAGCTGCAGTGGATGAAAAGGTCATCCACCAAGACACAGAGGATCACGGCAACATGGTGAAGCTAGAGCTACGCTTAGCAAGGGTAGAGATGTACCGTAGAGTGCTGGCCATGGAGAAGCGAGCTCGACGGTGATGCTGTCGGCCGCGAGGAAGAAAGGCGACGCGCAGCGTTTCTCGGTGAAATCAAGCGTCTAGGACAGGATGGCTGGGTTCGCAAGGAGTAGGCAGAGCTGTGGTATGCTTTGCTGAGACTGGGAGAGGTCTACGGCGACGGCGTGAGCTCGTCGGAGCAGGGCGGTGACGACGGGAAAATAGAGGAAGGGGAAACGGAGGAGGAGGACGACGTTCCGGCTTTATAACGCGGCCAAAGAACACGGTGACGACGCGCAGCTTCTCCCCATGCCAGCGTGAAGCAGGAGGTGGCAACGGGTGCGACTGGAAGACGTCGGAAGCTCACCGTCGGTGAGGTGTCGCCTGTTGGCACTATTCACTATATTTACTGAATTGCCACTCGATCCATTTTTCAAATTACTCTCAAATTTGTATGGTAACTCAAAAATCTCTAAAAATAAAAGTTGTTCCAATTTCAAAGTTCTACAACTTTGCTTTAATAACCATACTCAAATTATGTCTACATTTTAAAATGTAACTTTAAAATCAAAAGGGGACACTTTAAAAACTTATCGCCTTTTCAAATTACTTCAAATTTTATATAACAACTTTGAAAACTCCAAAAATCAACTTTGTACATATTGACAAACTATACACTTTTCCTTTTAGGCTCAACTCCAAAATGTGCTTAGATTTTGAATTAGGTTTTCCAGGGTAGAATTAAATGCTGGAAATTAGGGTTTTGGAATTCCAATTCAATACAAAGATTTTGAAATTGATTCATCCATACAAGTCAACACATATCATCATAAAAATAAACTTGTTTTAGTGAATGCATATCTAAATTTTCACTAACACAAAAATGATGTGCAATGCATATGATGACATGGCATATTTTAGGGTTTAAAACACCAGAGGTGTTACAGCTGGCGGCTTCTGTAGGTAGCAGCGTCCTAAGGGAAGCCATGCCGCCACAAAATCAACCCTTTGCCTCACGTTCGCCCAAGGTGTTTAGGAGTCTAGAGGGTGTACGTCAGCCCATCCTTCTCTCGATTGGGCATAAAGGCACCACTGGTAGAAGCATCTACAATATCAATAAGTCTTTGTGCTGCTGTTCTAATTTCCCCACCAATAACAGGCTCCCCGGTCTGTGGGTCCAGTGATCCCCCATGCGTGAAAAACTAATTCTTAAAGCGTTCGGGCCATTCGAGTGAAAATGGACGGATCCCTTTGACAATCAGGTCTGCTTCCATTCTTTGCCACTTTGGACTGACACTCCTATAGCCGCCTGATCTTGTTTTATGATGGTATACCTTCTGCCGTGTATTCTATTAGTTCCTTGTCACCCGTTCCTCACCCTTTTCTGAGGTCTTGTACCTCATAAATTCAGGCCAGTCATCCCTCAGCTTTTTGTATGGGCTATTTTGACTAAAATCTGGAGTCAGATTCTTCTTAACAAATTCATTGTACAGCTTCTTCTTCCAGGTCTAGAATTGTGTGGCCATCTTCTTGAGAGCCTAACTTTTAACTAGTTTTCTTAAATCTTCACCTGCTTGTAGATTGAAATGTGCAGTGACTGAATCCCAAAGAAGGTCCTTCTCTCGCTTAGAGACAAAACTGATCAGAGGATCATCCTTCTTCTTTTTCCATTCACGGACGCTGATCGAGACCCTATCCCTAACAAGAACCCCATAGTGGTTTACGAACTTCTTTGCATTGTTTTTTGGCTAGAGCGGTTCGCCGGTATTAGGATCAACTTCTGTGATTATGTAGTGGCCCACCAACGGTTTTGTCGGGCCTCGTACACTTTTCATCGACGTCGTCGATCCAAAGGGCTACACACATAGAAACACAAAGATTCAGTAATACATATATATAGGAATTATTGGAACTATGTTTAATTTCATATATATAAGAGATGCAAGATTATTAATAAATAAACCTCGCCAGTATTTTCTTACACAGGATTTTCTTACACAAGAAGTTCTTGCTCATCTTCAAAATTCAGTAAGTATTGAGAGCCGTCATCAAACTCTGGGTCGGCCTCGTTCTAGTTGTTGAGGCCACATTGAGTGCCGGCATTGATAATGTTCATCATGGCCTCATTCTGGTCGTAGTCGTCTTGCGGCTCGACCATCTTAATTACCACAACTATATATAAATGAAAACCATACACTAGTCATGCATATGCAAATGTAGCGCGTCAGTGGCTTAAACTTAAATAACTATATATAGACTTCAGGGGTTATTATTTACGCCGAGCGCGATCTGGTTAGGGTTTGCGCATTGGTTAGGGTTTGGAGCGGATTCATGTCACATTAATTATGAAGATTCAAATTCAAATATATATAACTATATAGAATTCAGGGTTATTATTTACGCCATTGTTAGGATTTGGAGCGGAGCTCGATCGGGTTAGGGTTTGGAGCGGAGCTTGGTCGGGTTAGGGTTTGGAGCGAAGCTCGGCCGGGTTAATGTCAAAATATATCAAAATTCATGTCACACTAATAATGTCAATATATCAAAATTTAGATATATATACCAAAAAATTCATAGCACTAATAAAAACAAGCTTTTCAATTGTAACAAAGAATGAAATATATTTCTACAACTATATAATGAAGTACACTACTACATTTTTTCTACAATTCATAGCACTGAATATTTTTCTATATATATTAAAGTAAACTACTATATTTTTTCTATTTTGTCTACCAATAAAATCTATCTATTTTTCTATGCCAACAAAAACAATATGCACACACACATCACACACACACACTCATACATCACACACACACTATTGCGATTGCTCATGTGCGCAAACGGGACGGATTTCCTCCGGTGAGCATGGCGAGGGACGAGGACGGTGAGCATGAGCACGAGAGCACACAACGAGCACGAGCAATGCGAGCACGGTGGGGCCGAGGTGCGCGCGACACACTGAGGCCGGTCGGAGACGAGGACAACGAGCGTGTGCGCGTAGAGCTAGCCGGGGACGAAGTTCGTGCGTGGACGACGTGCTCCGGCAGCGATGACGAGCGAGGGCGCTGGCGGGGTGATGAGGCTAGTGCTGGATCAGAGATGATGTAGGCCAGAGACAAGGATGACAAAGCACGTGCATCATGAGAGGCGGTGCCGGAGGCAGGCGCGTGGAGCCGGCGATGATGAGGACAAGGATCAACGATGGCGGCAGATCCAAATCAGATCTAGGCGAGGGCGAGGACGATGGTGGCGGATCCAAATTTGGGCGCCGTGCATGGACGGGAGAGGCACGGGCTAGGCCATCAGCGGAGACGGCGAGAGAGGTGCGCGCGCGTGGAGGTGGTGCTGGAGGCGATGATGATCGAGCGGCGGCGGCGCGGTCGCTCTCGGGTGAAGAAGACGAGATGATGAAGGGGGAGAAGAGAGGAGGTGATATATAGGAGGGTCCTTTAGTCCTGGGTGAAGCCACGGGCTAGGACTAAGGGTCCTTTAGTCTCGGCTGATGGCTAGAACCGGGACTAAGCGTCTGACCTTTAGTCCCGGGTGCAGCCACGGCCCGGGAATAAAGGGAATTTTGGCGGGCCGCGAAAACACAGCCTATCTTTAGTCCAGGTTGGTTGATCCACCCGGGAGTAAAGGTAGGCTGCAGTTTGGCTTCCCACCAATTTCTAGAATTTTTTTTCTTTTTTACATATTTCTTTTATATAAATATGCAGAGTGTTGTTAATTGCCTAGTAAATAAAATATTAGCCAAAAAATACAAAAAAATCCTGGACCTAGTTTTCCATTATTGTACATAAGAAAAATCTATAACCTAAACTCTTTTGTTTTACCCTATAAATATTTAACATAGTACAAATAATAATCACAATTTCCACCACCCAAAAATGAACTACTTAATTAAAATCATTAAAACTATTACTTTTTGACAGGAAATTAGTTTTCACATCTTATTAACATCGATCATTTGGTTTTTCATCACACATTCTTCACAAAATCCACCATCAAGCAGAAGATTCATTTAAACCGTACAAAATATGAAAACACGATAGAAAAATCTAAAGTCATAATTATTACATAATAGGTCTAATACATCACCAAGCGTGAACAACAATGAACTTCTTGACGTATGTCCCTTGGTTATGGTCGCGCCGTAACCATAGAGTGTCCTCATTATTTAGCAAGATGCTTGGGTCACTGTTTAGTGTGAAGGGCGGAATTCTGTCATTCTTTTCATAATCTTCTGACGTGTCAGACCTATCCTCAATTCCCACGATGTTTCTTTTCTCTAAAAGAACTATGTGGCGCTTTGACTCATTGTCTAAGTCGTTGTCGTTGTTTTTTCCTTTCTTCGGTTTGGTAGACATGTCCTTTACATAGAACACCTGATTCACATCCTTGGCTAAGATGAATGGTTCATCTCTGTACCCAAGATTGTTGAGGTCCACTGTTGTCATTCCGTACTGATGGTCCACTGTTACTCCACCTTCGGTCACCTTCACCCATTGACACCAAAACAAAGGGACCTTAAAATAAGATCCATAGTCTAGTTCCCATATCTCCTCTATATGGCTATAATATGTTTCCTTATTCTCATTTGGGTCCGTGGCATCTATGCGGACACCACTGTTTTGGTTGGTGCTCTTTTTATCTTAGCTATCGTGTAAAATGTATTGCCATTTATCTCATACCCTTTGAATGTTAGGATATGCCAAGATTGTTCACTAGACAATAAGTACAGTTGCTCATCCAGACTCTCGTCACCCTGACATTGTTTTTGCAACCAACCACCGAAAGTTTCCATGTGCTGTCACGTAATCTAGGCTTCAGTCCTCCCTGAGAGTTCGCCATGTACAATGTCTTTGTGTACCTCGATATATGGATCCACCAAGGAGGAGTTTTGTAGAACTGTGTAGTGTGCTTTACAGAAATAATCCTCCTCCTTGCCAATATATGCTTTCTTCCCTATTGTGCCCTTTCCACTTAGTCTCCCCTCATGCCGTGATTTAGGAACACCAATCAGGTCGAGGTCAGGAATAAAATCAACACAGAACTCAATGACCTCCTCTATTCCATAGCCCTTGGCGATGCTTCCTTCTGGCCAAGCGTGGTTGTGAACATATTTCTTTAGGACTCTCATGGACCTCTCAAAGGGGAACATGTTGTGTAGGAACATAGGACTGAGAATACTAATCTCTTTGATCAAGTGAACTAGGAGGTGCGTCATAATATTAAAGAAGGATGGCGAGAACACCAACTCAAAGCTGACAAGACATTGGACCACGTCATTCTGTAGCTTTGCTAGACGCGCTGGATTGATTGCCTTCTGAGAAATTGCATTGAGGAATGCACATAGTTTCACTGTGGCTAAACGTACATTTGGAGGTAGAATCCCTCTCAATGTAACTGGAAGCAATTGCATCATAAGCACGTGGCAGTCATAAGACTTTAACTTTAGTATTTTTTTCTCGGCCACATTTATTATCTCCTTTACATTCAAGGAGAAGCCAGATGGGACCTTGATGCTATTTAGGCATTCAAACATGCTTTCCTTCTCTTCTCTGCTAAGAATGTAGCTGCCAGGACTTAAGTACTGGCGTTCATCATCTACCTTCTATGGATGCAGGTTCTCTCGTACTTTCATACGCTGCAGGTCCTGTCTTGCTTCCAGTGTTGTACATCCATTGCCGATTCATCTGTATTACATAACGTACACTACATAAAAAACTTGTAATAACCCATATTATACAACATGCATGATTAGTAGTTAATTAAAAGATCTAAAATATTCATCAATCAACGTGATTAATTAATATCCTATACCACACAACTGTTTCACGTACTCTCGAACATTAATTTATTAAAGCATTGATACAATGTAGACAATCCCAAATAGCACTAAACAAACTAAACCTACAATGCAATTCAGCAGAATAAGGATTTCACGATCAATTTCAACTAAAACAGACAGATCATTCTTCTGCTGGTTCACTGCCTCATCATACAAAGGTGCACTCTCATCAGTCGCCTCAGTCGCCTTTGCAAGAGATTTTTGGACGTGCTCAACATACTCTTCCTTCCAGTACCAATCGTCACATGATCTAGTACCATCCCACTAAAATTACAACAACAAGTCAAGAACTTTAATCAAAATCATCACGAAAAATGGCTACAAAGCATAACAAAACATGACAAAACAATTACTAACTTTGCGATCCGGACACGTGTAGAAGATGCGTCCTTGGTTGGGACCCTTCTTGTTCACCCTGTACTCCCTCATAGTCTTCTGCCCACACTTGTCGCACACAATGAGAGGGAGGTCCAGCCTCAGTCGCTTAGGGACCCCATGCGAGGCCGAGGACTCAGAAGCAGTCGCCATCTACGACTCTCTATACTCATTTTCATCAACTATTATAAATTTCTCATTTTATGAACCATGAAGTTAAATGATCTATATACTAAAAAACATTTTATTTCTCTATTTCTAAACCATTAAATGAGGCAATGAAAGGTGCATACTAGTTTTGATGAGCTACTATAAGATTCCTTCATCTACATATGCAAACTATCAAGTGATTTTGAGCTCAAATGGCATATAAATAAAAAATATCCACCATTATCCCCAATGTAAAAAAACCAAAAAAAAAATTCTATTTCTAGACCATGAAATGAGGCAATGAAAGGTGCATACTAGTTTTGATGAACTACTATAACCTTCCTTCACCTTCATATTCAAACTATCAAGTGATTTCGAGCTCAAATGGTATATAAATAAAAAAATCCACCATCATTCTCAATCTAAAAAATCATAAATTTCTCTATTTCTAGACCAAGAAATGAGCCATGCTAGTGATGAAACATGGGAGGATGAAGTTGGTAACCTTTAGAACCGAAGCATGGATGGAGGAATGAAGTAGTCACCAATCCCGCAAGCATGAACTTCTTCCACGAGCAAGAACAAAGAGCAGGCAGAGAACTTGAAATGGCTCGGGCTGGGGAAGGAAGAAGGAGAAGTATATAGCCCGAGACATGTAGTCTCGGTTTGTGGTATAAACCCGGACTACATGTACAATTCTAGTCCCGGTTAGAGCCACCAACCGGGATTAAATGTTTAGTCACAGCTGGTAGCTTCAACCGGGACTGGAGGGTGACCTTTAGTCCTGGTTTGAGCCACCAACCGGGACTAAAGGTCTCCTCCTGTAAAAGCTACGCCTCTAACCGTTGGGCAGGGGACTTTAGTCCCGGTTGGTAGCTCCAACTGGGACTAATCCTTTTTTTAGTTCTGGGCCCAAAAATGGCTGGGACTAAAGCCTTGAACCGAAAGTCTGTTATCTATTGGTGATTATAGGACAGAGAGAGTATGTATTAATAGAAAATGAAGACAATTTTTGGTTTTAAGTCACAAAAACAAGGTGGCGAGATGACATGGAGATGATTGTTTGTAGCTTCCTTATTTTTCGAGTTTATGCTTGGGGTCAATTTACGTCTGAACAGTGTAGGATGAAACATAAGGGATAACAATTGTAACATTTTTTTCCTTTTTATTTGGTTTTATATATAGTTCAGGAAGCTCCCGTTTGCAAAAAGGAGGCGGTGGACGTAGCTTTGTTTTAAGCAATATCAGTGTGCGCCTTGAGGGCATGTAATCGATGATAATGACACGACAAGTAATCGAGTGGAATGCACACTCATTCTCTCTTTGGAACTGCGGCGTTCATCAAGTACAACTGTACAAGTTCCTACATAAGTTAGTTACTAATCCACGTCCACATAATCTATATATATTTCTTGTAAAGTTAATCCCAACTACAAGTCTATTTCAACGCGCAGGCCGCCCACATTATCACCTGCTAATTATCCACATCATCTCTACTAATAGCCATATCATCCCACTACTTTCAACATCTTAATACAAGCTATCCACATCATCTCCACTTAATTTCATTACAAATTGTTCGTAATTCCTGCAGTAACACCCGGGGTATCTTCTAGTATTTTGTATATACGATGGCAACAAGATGTAAAGCTCAAATTATTAAAGGCGCAGCTCATGGTATAAAATACTAAGGGTTTGTTTGGATCCATTAGTACTAAAAATTACCAGGTAAAAGTAGTACTAGTAGATTCAAACAGACCTGCTAATAATAAACCTACTAATTATTAGTTGGAAGGTTGCTAAGGCCATATATATGTTTGGATCCCTATAGATAATAGTCATCTGCTACGGTAATAGTTCTCTTTTGGATCCAAATAGGTCCAACTAATAAAGTAGCTAATTATTAGTTGGACCCGTAGATAATAACTATCTTACTAGTTGAACCAAAGCAGATAATAGCAGCTAATATTAGCTATGTGCTATTAGCTAGCTAACTAATTTCAGCTAATGGATCCAAACTGGTCCTAACCATTATTTCCATTAGCTGGTTTAGAATTGCAAATAGTGCTAATAGTTTATACGCACTTTTAAGTCACTATCCAACCACTTATTAGCAGGTGGATCCAAACAACCATCTGCTAAAAATTAGTAGCTATTATATTAGCTATTAGCTAGCTCGCTAATGGATCCAAACAAGCCGTAATAAAAACCACCGGTTTGATTTCAGTGTCCGTACGCCAAATCAACAGCTCTCATTATACTAATAATATATACAGGAGAAATTGAAAACGGCTAAGTTTGCAGTACGTGGTCGATCGATCTCTGCTGAACAACGACGCCTGTACGTTAATTCGTGGGCGGGGCGAGCGTGCATGCACAGCCACAGCTCAAATCGGTGGCTCAGCTCCGAGATCCGGCAAAAACGCCCACCGGCGCCGGGTCGCGCGCGCGCAACGTGTCGCGTGGCACCGCGACCACCTCCACCGACATCGTCGCGGGACGCAGCGACCATTTCCTCTTCCTCCGCGCATGCGTGTCCGTCGCCGTCCCCCCGTACGTCTTGTCCCGTCGTCCCTATATACGGTAAACGCACAAGAGATAACTAGCGAGTGTGAGCGAGAGATCGAGGAGAGAAGGCAACAGGTCGGGGCTAGCAGCAGGGAGAGAGAGCAAGAGCGAGAGGGTTGGTCAGGACGAAACCTGCAGCATGGATGAGGAGTACGACGTGATCGTGTTGGGGACGGGGCTCAAGGAGTGCATCATCAGCGGCCTCCTCTCCGTCGATGGCCTCAAGGTTGGGCGTGCATGATATGATGATTCTTCATTCTGATCCGGCCTGTCCTTTTTTTTTCCTTTTCTTTTTTCTTGCCAGTGTGAACCGGACGGGATCCAACCGTCAATGTTTGTTTATTTCTTATATAATATATGTGATTATACAGGTTCTTCACATGGATAGGAATGATTACTATGGAGGAGAATCTTCATCCCTGAATCTGACTAAGGTTTGATATATCTATCGCGAGATCGTGGACGGCAGAGCATTGCCATTAATTTGTACTCTGTGCAGTCTCTAAGGACGAATAATTCTATCTAAACATCATCTGGATCCATGCATGCATCTTCTGAGAAATAAAGACAAGTTTAAAATTTCCCAATTATATATCCTTTTTGCCAAACATCTTCAATTATGCCCTTATTGTTCTTTGGGATCATCACATAAATGAAGCACCAATTCAGTTTACTGTCATGCGCATCCATGAATTCTTCACTTTCTGAAATTGTGTATCCATTCTAATTTCTAACGTTTTGCTCCGGCGGTATGGCACATTTAGCTTTGGAAGAGATTCAAAGGCAATGACAACCCTCCTGAGCATCTGGGTGTGAGCAAAGAATACAATGTTGACATGGTACCCAAGGTCTGTTACCTGAGATCTCCTGCTAGCTAGCTGTCCTGTACAATGTTTTGGTGTTGCGCAGTTCAAAATATGTTCTGAAATTTACAGTTTATGATGGCAAATGGTGCGTTGGTTCGTGTTCTGATCCACACCAGTGTCACAAAGTATCTAAACTTCAAGGCTGTTGATGGAAGTTTTGTATACAATAATGGGAAGGTATGAGTTTTGTATTTAGATATAATCCAAATGTGAAACATATGTATGCATGCTGATTCACTCTTGTTAATTTCTTTGTTAACACTGACAGATTCACAAAGTCCCTGCAACCGATGTTGAAGCTTTGAAATCTAACCTGATGGGTCTATTTGAGAAGCGTCGTGCTCGCAAGTTCTTCATATATGTGCAGGATTACGAGGAGGATGACCCAAAATCTCACGAGGGCCTGGATTTGAACAAGGTCACCACCAAAGAAGTCATCTCGTAAGTTGCTTTCACTTGTGCTGCATTTTCAGTTGTTCGACCTTGAGACCAAGTTGGAAAGGCAACTTGTGTTATTTTGTCACCATTTGTTTCCTAATGCAAAAACTAAAATGTTATCTTGGATCAGCAAATATGGATTGGAGGATGATACAGTTGACTTTATCGGGCATGCATTAGCGCTTCACCGGAATGATAGCTACCTGGATGAGCCTGCAATTGACACTGTCAAGAGAATGAAGGTACTACATTGGCGTACTTTGCTATACACACAATTATGCTATGTTGAATGGTACTTATTCATCTTTTAAGAAAAATGTCGAGATCCTAAACTATGTCACTCGAAGGTAGTTTCAAAGGCAATCTCCTACTATATACTACATTGGTGCCGGATATAAGGGATTCTGAGTTTGTTCAAAGTCAACTATCCTAAATTTGACCAAGTATATAGCAAAGAAAAATAATATTTATTGTATCAAATAAACTTCATTAGATACATTATGAAATATGTTTTCATAAATTGCATATTCGACGTGGTACATGTTAATGCTCTTCTTTTGTCAAACTTATATATATTAGGACAAATTCAGAGTCACTTACATTTAGTAAAACCACAATTTATTATGGCAATGAGTGAAGCTAATTGTTAGGCCTAATAATTGAAGATAGGGAAATGACACCATTACTTACGTGTTTTGTGCCCATTTTCATTTGATGTTTGTTGTACCCTCCCAATTTGTGTGATCCTCTTCACAATTCAATACATTTAACATATTGGAGACACTATTAGGCCAAAGTTATGAGTATTAAAATGACCTCTAAAAACATCAATTGTTATATATATGTTTTAATTTTGGTTCATTATTCTTGAACTTCACTGCACTGTGGCATACTTTTGCCAACAGTGTACATCTTCAAATGTAGAGGCTGGGATGTTTTAATTTATTCCATTATGTAATAATGGAAAATACATGATTGGATATTCGGATATCCTCTTGTAGTTGCACGCTATATATGTTTATTTTTGAGAGAAAATCCTACAACCCACATTATATTTCATTAGTATAAATTATTCCTTAGATTACATATTTGCACAATAAATATTTCAATGTCTTAAATCATGATGCATATGTTGATAAGGTATAGAGAAAAATAAAATCAAAACATGTTGCTAATCTTGATCTTCTATTTCAATAGCTTTATGCAGAATCACTTGCACGCTTTCAAGGAGGGTCCCCTTACATCTACCCTCTATATGGTCTGGGAGAACTCCCTCAGGTATGCCCTATAAAGCAATGATGAATCAACTAGCCACTTTTTAAGCTTCATTATAAACTGAAATGATGCATGTTGTGAAAGGCTTTTGCCCGTTTGAGCGCTGTTTATGGTGGCACGTACATGTTGAACAAGCCAGAATGCAAGGTAACTAAAGTATTTCAGCCAGCACACAACATGAGAATACTTAAACAAAATGGTAGTTCAAAACTTCTGACAACCGTGCCAAATTTGCTAACTTTTTGCAGGTTGAGTTTGATGAGAGTGGAAAAGCATATGGAGTCACTTCCGAAGGGGAGACCGCAAAATGCAAGAAGATTGTTTGTGATCCTTCATATTTGCCTGAAAAGGTATATATATGTGGAAAATTGGTGAGTCACTTGCACATGGCTTCAGGTTCTAAAATGCTTGAACCAATGAGCAGGTGAAGAAGGTTGGAAGGGTGGCCCGTGCGATATGTATTATGAAGCATCCAATCCCCGACACCAAGGATTCACACTCCGTGCAGATCATCCTCCCAAAGAAGCAGTTAAAGCGCAAATCAGACATGTAAGTCATCTTGTGCAAGTAGTGCAACAAATTTTAAAGAAATTGTAAAATAAGACCTGCTATTTATTTATAGTTGATTCTTGTTTCGCATAAGGTTTTACTTGTTTATGATAAACTAGTATATTAATATTAAAATAGATCACATATAGATTCCCCTTTTCAAATAACTTGAATTATGGTGTTCCATTGCAGGTATGTGTTCTGCTGCTCTTACGCTCACAATGTTGCACCGAAAGGCAAGTTCATTGCTTTTGTTTCGACTGAAGCTGAGACTGACAAGCCCGAGATCGAGTTGAAGCCTGGGATCGATCTGCTTGGCCCTGTAGAGGAGACATTCTTTGACATCTATGACAGATATGAACCCATTAACAATCCTGAGGAGGATAGTTGTTTCTTGACAAATGTAAGTACATGCACCCACAATTTTATAGTAAAAGACTACACTACAGATGTGTTGGTAAGTAACTAAGTACACCTTCATTTTGTAGAGCTACGACTCAACCACTCATTTTGAGACAACGGTGAAGGATGTACTCGCCTTGTACAACAAGATCACTGGAAAGGTAACTTATTATCACAGGCATAGAGAATCACAAATATATATTATTCAAGTGATGTTACAATAGAAATTCCTTCAGCGCTAACAATTAACAAACCTACATTGATGCAATGCAGGAGCTCGATCTTTCCGTCGATTTGAATGCTGCTAGTGCTACTGAGCAAGAAGCTGCTTGAACATCCTCTATTTTTGCAGCTCTACACGATAGCTACTTCTTCTATTTTTTAAAAAAATTATTCCATAGATGGATAAGTTTCATGAAATCCATTGTCTCATGCTTTTGGAGTTCTATTTTTGTCACTTCTAATGAACTACAGCGGCAAGGATTTATAAATGTTCCATTATTCACTGGTGAAAAGATAGCTTACATTGCCCAATTTTATTATTTGAATTACTCTTATTTTTACCAGTCAATTCACCCAAAAGGCCAGAAACCTAGCAATACAAGTCAGTTATGAAATTGATGTTGATTAGGAGCCAATAGGTAGAGCGACGGTTTTTCTCGCAATTCATAAACCAAAGTTGTAGTACTCAAAGTGTTCCACAACTTTGTAGTTGACTTCATTTTTATTTGAAATTATTTAGTACCCAGAAATTCTATTTTAATTTTTTTATATTTAAAATTTATTTTTAAATTCTTTCAAAATACCTCGGATGAAGAAATGACCTAATGCAAAGTTGTAGTACTCGAAGAGACGTGCAACTTTGTAGTTGACGATGTTTTTACTAAAAATCATTTAGGACTGATAAATTTTGGTTTAATATTAATGATTTTGAAAAATTGGCATCTATAGGATCACCATATGATTTGGTGTGATTGCGTAACTTCCGGTAGATCATCCAGTGATGTTCTTTAACAGCTAGTAGGACATTCACACCCTATATATGTGTGTCATTTCTAGCTCTTTTGGAGCTATTCTATCACCTCAGCTATGAGACACATATGGAGGGACTTTGTGAAGTGTATGGGAGACATCCAAGCCAAGATTACCAATCGTGAGAGTATGATTTTGTGTGCATTCGGTGTTTTTGGGTTGGTTTTCATCAAGGTGCTATTACAGGTATTTGTCAACACCTAGATGAACCTACGAAGGACTAGGTGAGCTTTTACCAATGGAGTTTCTTATTGGAGGCTTCTATTTGTGTACACTGTTTTACACGCCGTTCTAGAATAGAGAATAGGTATTCGCTAGTGGAGACTTAAGACTTCGTGACTCAAGGAGCTAAACTGAGTCTTTTTTACTCTTTTGTGCTCTAATGTGGACTAGGGGTTGTGGCAACAACCCGATACCACAGGAAAAAATCTACTAGTCTCTTTACATCTTTTATGTTCTTGCATTACTCTCATGTCTCAAGCTTGTCCTTTGCTACTTATTGTGTTCAAGTTATTTTTTTACAACTAGAATTACATGTTAGAGTGCGCTTAGTAATAGGTTTACTTTTCACACCTAAGAACCCTTCTCTTTGTGTGAATCTTTCTAAGGATATGTTGTAGTATGATGGCCCTAATGATTTCTTAATGTGATCATTTTAAGGTGCCTCTATGCAAGCGGTGAAATAGTTTAGTGTAGGCTAAGATTATTGTTGCTTTATTTTTTTTAAGCTTGATTCACCCCATCTCTTGGGCCATTGGGTCCTTTCAAACATGCCAACCCTAATTGTATGATTTTTGTGTCTGTCATTCTTCATAAACTAGATCAATTCTCTTCTCTGAATAATATATTTCAGCAAAGCAAATATTTCTGGCGTTGTTTCGAAAAAATCTTTAACTCTGGGATTTGTGGCCTTATACCCATAACTGATGTACATCGCCCGGGTGGACAAAACATTTTCCAGCGAGCGTGTCGAAGGGGGCACTTGGGTCCTCGCCGTGGATGTGAAGCCCAAGCGCGTAGGTGGGCCCACTTTAGACAATTCAGAGTCTTCGGGATTCTTTATATTCGGTCGTCCAGTGAACGAATCCATTTGCGTTGTGCAGCCGCAGCTTTATTCGTCCACTGAGCCATCATCATCATGCACTGACTCTGCCCGACATGGACAACGTGCTGCGAGCCTGCAAAATAAAGCAAGGACACACACCACAAAACCAAACATCACGGCAAAGCAGCTATACCCAACCAAAGCACAGAAAGGCATGACTCTAGAGGACATAAAGCATTGACTTGCACGGTCTAGTGTTTTTGGAACCCACTCACTTTTTAAGAGGACAATTGCTAGTGCCCAATGCAATGTTTCTCCTTTTCTTTTCGGATTCTGATGGCATCCGTTCATGGGAATTTTCATATAAAAAAACGATCGCGAATGAATTTGAGTGCATGGTCTCCATGGTCTGGTCTACCAGACTTGTTCGGCAGCTGATTTTTACGCTGCTCTCACTAGTACAGGATTGTTTTTAGGCGGCGGCACTCTTTTTTGATCGGGGCACAACTTTTGACCACCTCCGTTATGACCAGCCAGGCAAGGCTCCCGAGCGGCCGCCTCGGTTAAAGTTTAACGGAGGCGGTCGCCTTAACGTGACCGCCTCGGTTAATCACCCATTAACCGCGGCGGTCGGCCTAAAGCAACCATCTCCGTTAATGTATTAATGGAGACGGTCAATGTTGCCCAACCGTCTCGGTTAATGAATATTAACCGAGGCAGTCACCTTACAGCAACCGCCTCCGTTAGTCATTAACCGAGGCGGCCATTGTAGAATAACCGTCTCCGTTAATATGTGATTAACGGAGGTAGTTCTCCTTACATTGCCTGCCTCTGTTATTGCTGTAGCTATAAATGCACCTAGCTGCCGACCCCCTTTGTTCTTTCTCATGGCTCCTCTTCTAATTTTTAGGGTTTTGAGTTGCAAAATCCTAAAAATTGTGTAAAATTTAGGGGGAGAAGTTTTGCTCTTGTTTTGTTGAAGGAGGACACCGCAAAAGGTAGATACACACCCTCCAAACCTCATTTGTCGCTCTTCTTCATCATTTGGGGCTCTAGATCTAGATCTACCTTTTCATGGAGGAGAGAGAAAACTGCTATTTCTTTAGCTCTAGATCTATTCTCTCTTCTCTGCGGCTATTTATTTGTAATAATATATGCTTTGTGGAATAAGGTTTGCAGGTATGGAAAACAGGTCCGAATGGATGTACCGGATGAAGAGAATGGAACCGCAATACCTAGTTCATGTGAGGAAGTTTATTGCGGCTGCAAAAGCTCATCGTGAGAGTCTGAATCGGACGACAACCATATGTCCATGTTCTCACTGTACGAACATGAGAGCCCACGTAGACAGCGAGGTGCAATCTCACTTGATTAGGTTTGGTTTCATCAAGGATTACACGGTCTGGACTTTTCATGGCGAAAAAGTAGATGCGACTAGCGGTGCATTTGTAGGGAACTCATCGTTGAAACACCCTAAAAATTCCGTGATTTTAAAATAGGAGGAAATGACTTAATTATTCATTTTGTGAGCATTTAAATTTAGGAAAATAATAATTTTGTTAAAAATAAAATCAAATATAGGTTTACAATCATGTATGTGCATTCATGCTACTGCATATTATTTTTTGTATTGTGTGGTTTGAAATCAAATTTCAAATTGAATTGAATTTGCATTCAAAATTGGTTTGGAAAATTAGAAAAGAAAAAGGAAAAGGATTTTCTTCCCTGTCTCTCTATTCGGCCTGTTGGCCTAGTGTTGCCGATCCAGCTTCGCCTGCGCGGCCTGCTCTCCCTTGCTTCCTCAGCGCGGCCCAGCTCCATCTCCCGCGTCCCGCGGCCCAGTCGACGTGCCGCGCCCTTCCTCTCTCTCTCTCTGTGTGGCTGATAGCCCGAACCTGTGTTGTGAATCGCTGACACGTCAGGCCCACCAGTCAGTGTCGTCCTCTTCCTTCGGATCGTGTCCGAGCCGGACACCACCACCGCCGTCGAGTCTGCCTTCTCTACGTGTCTTGGCATGCTGCCCATGTCGCCCCGCTTCATAAATAGCGCCCGTACCAGCGCCGCTCTCCCTATCGCGTCCTGGAGCAAGCTTTCGCCCTCGCCTTGAGCTCGCAGCAGTCGTAGCCCTAGCGCCACCGCTACCGTCGGATTCAAGCAGCCGCCACGCGCCGTCGTCGGTCTCCTGTCCTTGTGTTCGGTCTCGGTAAGTCCATCGTCATTCCCTCTTTCTCCCCATGCCTTTGGTTCGTCAGACGGTTGTCTGTAGGCTTGAAATCGCGAGCGCCGCCCGTTCCGGCCATGGCGCCGCCGTGTAGCTCGCCGCCGGTCTCGCCAGTCCCCTCCCGTTCGCCCGATTCAATTCCGGCCGTCCAAATCTAGATCAAGGGCCACGATTAGAACATACCACTTCGCTGGCGTTTTTGCAAAATGGCCCTTACAAATAATTGGATCTCAACACGCAGTCCTTGTATATTTTCTAAAGAGCCCCTCGAATTTTTGTTTATAGAACCCGCAGTCCAATGTGCAAATCCAAATACGTTTTCTTCTTTGGAAAGCGTAGTTTCTTCGGTTTAGATCCAAAATACGTTTTCACCTATTTACAGTTTTGCCACTAATTTTGTTTTTGCCATAAAATCTCCGTTTTAACTCCGATTTGATCCGTTCAAGTTACGTTAGGTTCGTAATTAAGTAATCTACATGTTCATACTACTATTAAGTATGTTTTTGACTTTTAAAATTCGAGGTTAGATTTAATCTATTATTTTACTGAAGGAAATCTTGTTTAATTCATAATTTCTTCGTTTTAGCTTCGATTTTTGTGATCTTCGCGTCTGTGTTCGTAGGGAGACATAGATTCGTTTTACAAAAAAAATTATCTTGATTTTACATTGATTGGTGTATTGTTCTAATATATAGCTTTTGTTTGCTATGCATGATTGCTTCTAGATGCTTGTATGTTGCTGTGATTATCGAGTATAGACGGTGAGCAATTCGTGGGTGATCAAGAATATTACTTTGATGAGCAGGGACAGCAGGAGTACTTTGTTCAAGGCAAGTATAGCATGGGATCATCCTTATTTTCTATCAACTTTAATACATTCAATTCATGTTGCATGTGCCACTTTGATAGGAATTCCCTAGAATTGAACTTATACCTTGTCTCCTATGGGACATGCATTGGGTAGCTTTGCTAGTGCTCAATTAAACCATGATCTTGTAACTTGATTAATGGTATATGCAATAAACTTTAAAATGTGACTTTTTAGCAACTTGGAAATAGGGGGCTGGAGTGTTTAGCTACTTCCTAAATGCTTCAGATTCATCTCCCTAAGGACTTATCTGTAAGTGATCATCTGGGACTTACAGTACAGCTGTGAGGGCTACATGGCTCTGGCTTTAGCTCAGTATGATGACCTTTTCTAGCTTGTTAGAGGTTACCTTTATGGTGCAAGAGGGGTGTGTTTTGGGTTGGATATAGTGCGGCCTCTGTCCGTTAGTGTATAGGTTGCGTGTCATTGTGCCTGTCAGAAGGGGAGCTCTACATTCGTAGGGCACAGAAACCTAGCGGCCCTAACTTGTTAGATGAACCTTTGAAAGGCTTCATAGTGAACCCTGCCTTCTCACCTTGGAAGTGTTTTGGGAGTTATAAACCTAGGCATATGGGTATCATGACTCACAGTGAAAGTGTACAACCTCTGCAAAGTGTAAAGCTGGTATATCAGCCGTGCTCACGGTTACGAGCGGCCTTGGAGCCCTTATAGAATAGATGATCACTAAGAATTATTCGTTTACGCTATTCATTACTCTTGTTTACATTGATCATTTGTTTTACTTTGGGAATCAAGACAACTTGATGCTACTCTTATGCTAAAATTGTGACAATTAAAAGCTAAATGCTGTTAAACCTGTGTCAAGCCTTTTGAGCCTCATAAACCCCATGTTACACTTGTTGAGTACGACATGTACTTACGCTTGTTTATTTTCATAATTTGGATAAAAATCCTGGATGGGTAACAGATGGCTATGGTAATGATGATTTCCCTGAGGAATACTAAACTTATGGTTAACCAGTTGACGTCCCTGTGATATGGAGCTTCCGCGAGAGATCTTTTCTTTATGTGAAGACTCTAGCTTATTATTCATGATGTAATAAACACTTGTGATGATACTATTCATAATTTGTCGACTTATGTGTGTGACTGATCTCTAGACGCATATAAGATTTTACATCCCATTTTATCCTTAAAATCGGGTGTGGCAGATTGGTATCAGAGCCATATTGACTGTAGGACGCAAGCCTAGTTAGCAATGGTCGTTTTAGTCTCTTTTGCTTCACTCATTTCATGCTTTCCATCTCACCCTTGTTATTTGCTAAATTTTATGCTTCTTTTGCCTCACACTGTTATGAAAATTATTGCTTCTAATCTAACTAAATCTAATTCTATAGATGCCTAGTGCCAATAAGACCGCTCGCATCAGCACCAGAGGTTACTACCCGCCTCGTGGGTTGTACGAGTCCATGGAGCCACATGAGGATGAGGAACCTCAGGAACAAGAAGTTGACTCGCCAGCATCTGCACCTACGCTTGAGCCATTCCCGGAAAAGCCTAAAGAAGAAGAACCCAAAGAAGTGGAGGTCATCGAATTGTCTGATGATGATGAGGACGTCATTCAAGATCCCTCCCCTAGGATGGACTATGAAGGTCTAGTACAAGGCGGGGTGTGAATCCTCCATTTCGCACTACCGACTTATGGGGATTCTTTAGACCTACTACGCTGATTAGGACGCAGCTGTGGAGTACGTCTACAACGAGCATACACACCCTCTGGAGGACACTTATTGGAAGACCAGGGTGTGCATCTCCATCTAGGATGAACAAAAGGTAGCCTACCAGCTGGACTCGATCTATGCGCATCATGCTCACTGTGCCACCATGGAAGATAGCATAGAGGATGCAGCCGTTGTAGCCTGCATGGGTCTCCGTGGTCGTCGCTTTGATGATATGAAGGAAGACCAATACCGTTTCCTCCCTTGCCAACACCCTAAATTGGAGTGGGCAATAATGGACCCTTAGGGCATGGATCCAACTACCCAAGTGATGGTACACTTTGGTTGTGAGTCAGTAGCAAAGATTCGACGGCTGGAAGATCAGTTGAAGGCACAGGAGGAAACCCTTAAGAGATACCGACACGTGATAGATGAACAAAGAGTGTGCCTCAACCTGCAAAGGATGTACGAGGAGCTTCCCCATAAATTTTGCCCATAGGTGTTGGAGTCCTTTCTATGTAATAAGACGTTAGTGGCACGGGTCAAGTTGAGTCTATTAGTGCGGTGTGAACATTGGTGTGCCTAGTTGATTTATTATTATGTTTATGTGTGAGTTGGATTTTTGTAATGAGTGCTAGAACTTTGTGGGCATGTCTGCAAGTTCCATAGTTAACAATATTAAAGTTTGAGTCAATAAATAAATAGTTAGGTTTGGTATATCTTGTTCTCTCGGAATCTGTTTTCGGAGCAGTCTATCCTTATCTTAATGCCAATCTAATTATACTCGACCAAAAATCATGAAATTTTTATGGGAATAACTAGACTTAAGTATATTTCCAATGCCTCTAGAATGACCCCTATATCTGATCTGGTTTGAGAGATATAGCTGTTTTAATTTGAGGTTTCTGCGCAGTCTGGAATCTAGAACAGTTTCGGTTGTATCCTATTTTTAAGTAACCTAACGATAGAATTTGGGAATGTGGTCTGAATAAAAGTTGTAGATAATTTCTTAATATTACCAACCATGTCAAGCAAGCCTCTTTTCGATATCTATAACTCGAGATATGACTATTTTACCGAGCTGCTGATGCTGGAATTCGTCCAGAAAGTTTTCAAAATGTATTCTATATCTCTATAAGTGTACATAACATGGAAATCTCTAAATTTTGAATATTTGTGCTGGATGTCAGATGTCTGGAAGGGCCATCCCCCGGTGTTTTCTCATGCCACTAATCCACTAGAAGCAGATGATTGGCTTTGTGTAGTGGAAAAGCAACTCAACATAGCGTAGTGCGATGACTAGCAGAAGGTGTTGTACGCGTCAGGACAACTTCAAGGAGAAGCTCAAGATTGGTGGGAGTCATTCGAGTATGGACATCCCGCTAATGCTCCTCCTGTCACCTGGCAAGAGTTTAGATAGAATTTCAGATCCTATCACATACCTGAAGGATTGATATAGCTCAAGCAGGAGGAATTCAGAGCTCTAAAACAGGGATGTATGTCTATAGCTGAGTATCGTGACAAGTTTGCTCAGTTGTCATGTTACGCTCTGAAGGAGGTGGCTGATGATGCTGATAAGAAACGCCGCTTTCTTAAGGGTCTATATGATGGTCTGCAACTCCAGCTTATGTCCAGTACATACCCCAATTTCTAGACACTGGTGAATCACGCTATTGTTATTGACAATAAGCATAAAGAGATGGAGGCCAAGAAGAGGAGGCTTCAGGGATAGGCCTCTAGAAGCAACACTTGTCCACACACCAATCCTTAGTAAGGTTTCTAGCAGAGGTATCAGGGACCACCTAATCAGTGGAATCGTGGTCAGTACCCTCAGCACAACTCGAATCAGCAACGTCCACCGTACCAATAGTAGAATGGCAATCAACGTCCCTAGCAGCAGAGTGACCAGTAGACACCACGCCAGGGAATGCCTAACAACACTCCCATGAAGACCAGTGCTCCTAGCACTACCAACAAGTGTTTCCGCTATGGGAAAGAGGGTCATCTGTCTTATAATTGCACTGAGAAGCCTAGCCAGCAAACTCCCCAAAGGCAGAATAGCAACCAGAAGCCACCGCATTATGGAAAGGTGAATCATGTGTCTACAGAGATGGCGCTTGTGAAACCAGAAGTCATGCTCGGTACGTTTGATGTCAACTCAACTCCCACCACCGTTCTTTTTTATTTTGGAGCTTCGCATTCTTTCATATCACAAGCATTTGTTAGAACGCATAGCATACCCTTTTGTGCCATGAAAGATCCTATATTAGTAAACTCACCAGGAGGTAGTATGCCAGCTTCTTACCGTTGTCTCCCGACTAGTCTATCCTTAAGGGGGTAGAGTTTCAAGTGACCCCCATTGTGTTGAGAACAACGAGAATTGACCTTATTTTGGGAATGGATTGGATGATGCAACAACAAGTAGTGATTCAGTGTAAAGAAAAGGCAATAGCTTTGACCACACCAAAGGGAGATAGAATCAGTGTTGAGGTCATAATGCAAGCACAACCGACCACCACAGTGAACCAGCTTGATGATCCGTCAACAAGGAGAACCCTATAGTGGATGAATTTCCAGATGTGTTCCGCGATGACTTGCCAAGTATGCCACCTAACCATGACATTGAGTTTATTATTGAATTATTACCTAGAACTACACCTATAGCTAAGTGTCCATATAGAATGGGGGTTAATGAACTAGAGGAACTTAAGAAACAAATAAAGGAGTTATAGGAGAAAGGTTTCATTCGTCCTAGTTCGTCACCTTGGGGAGCACCAGTTATATTTGTAGACAAGAAGGATGATACTCAGAGAATGTGTGTTGATTATCGGTCCCTAAATGAGGTTACTATCAAGAACAAGTACCTGTTACCTAGAATGGATGACTTGTTTGATCAGTTGAGAGGTGCTTGTGTTTTCTCTAATATTGATCTTCGTTTGGGTTATCACCAACTGAAGATTCGTGCAATTGACATACCCAAGACAGCTTTTACTATGAGGTATGGTTTGTATGAGTACACCGTTATGTCATTTGGATTAACCAATGCACCTACATACTTTATGTACCTGATGAATAAGGTGTTCATGGAGTTTCTAGATAAGTTTGCGGTGGTATTTATCGATGATATATTGGTATTCTCCAAAATGGAAGAAGAGCATGCTGAACATCTAAGGTTGGTCTTGCAAAAGCTCAGAGAACACAAGTTGTATGCTAAGCGAAGCAAGTGTGAGTTTTGGTTGAAGGAAGTTTCTTTCCTAGGCCATGTTGTCTCTAATGGTGGAATAGCAGTAGATCCAAGTAAGGTGAGAGATGTGTTGAATTGGAAACCACCAACCAATGTGGGTGAGATTCGTAGTTTCTTGGGATTGGCTGGATACTACAGGAGGTTCATAGAAGGTTTTTCTAAACTTGCCAAGCCTATGACAGCTCTATTGGAGAAGAATGCTAAGTTTGAGTGGTCTAAAAAGTGTCAGGCTAACTTTGAGGAATTGAAAAAGAGATTAACTACAACTCCAGTATTGGTTTTGCTAGATTTGAACAAGAACTTTTTGATCTATTGTGATGCGTCTCATTAAGGTCTCGAATGTGTTCTTATGCAAGAAGGAAGAGTAGTGGCCTATGCATCCCGATAGCTGAGAAAGCATGAGTTAAACTATCCTACTCATGATTTGGAGTTAGCGGCGGTGGCTCATGCATTGAAAATATGGAGACACTGTCTTATCGGACATAAGGGTGATATCTATATTGATCATAAGAGTCTGAAGTACATATTCACCCAGACAGATCTGAACTTGAGGTAGCGTCGATGGTTAGAGTTGATTAAAGATTGTGATCTAGAGGTACACTAGCATCCTGGTAAAGTGAATGTTGTTGCCGATGCTCTTAGTAGGAAGAGTTACACCAAGGAAGTGCAAGTGGCAGCTATGTCAAGTGAGTTGTGTGCTGAATTTGAGCAACTAAACTTGGGCTTTGTCACTAATGCAGTGGAGTTGGTGATAGAACCCATATTGGAGCAAGAAATATGTAAGGGCCAGTTACAGGATGTGAAGTTGAAAGAGATAGCGGAGAATATAATGATTGGCAAGGCACTAGGTTTCCGTATTGATGATAATGGAACTCTATAGTTTGGAAAAAGACTATGCGTACCTGAGATTAAGGCTATATGTGATGCAATTCTTCGTGAGGCACATGAGTCTGCTTACTCTATTCATCCTGGAAGTACCAAGATGTATTTGGATCTGAAAGAGAAGTATTGGTGGTATGGACTGAAGAGAGATGTTGCTGAATATGTTGCTTTATGTGATACATGTCAGAGAGTCAAGGCTGAACATCAAAGACCTACAGGATTACTACAACCAATGAAGATACCTAAGTGGAAGTGGGAAGAAGTTGGAATGGATTTTTATTGTTGGGTTACCACGCACTCATAGAGGCTATGATTCAATATGGGTGATAGTGGATCGGTTAACTAAAGTTGCCCACTTTATACTGGTCAAGACCACTTATAATAGACCAAGGTTAGCCCAGTTATATATGGAGAGGATAGTGTGTTTACATGGAGTTCCTAAGAAAATTGTGTCCGATCGAGGTACTCAATTTACGTCTTATTTTTTGCAGCAAGTACATAGTTCATTGGGAACAAAGTTGAATTTTAGTACAGCATATCATCCTCAAACAGATGGACAAACTAAGAGGATTAATCAGATATTAGAGGATATGTTGAGAGCTTGTGCATTGCAGTATGGTACAAGTTGGGACAAGAGTTTGCCTTATGTAGAGTTTTCGTACAACAACAGTTATCAGAAGAGTCACAATATGGCACCTTTTGAAGCTTTGTATGGACGAAAGTGTAGAACCCTGTTGTTTTGGAATCAAACGGGAGAAACTCAAGTGTTCAGACCAGATGTTTTAAGAGACGTAGAAGAGCAAGTAAGGATGATTAGAGATAACTTGAGAGTGGCTCAGTCTCGATAGAAGAGTTATGCTGACACTTGGAGAAGGGAATTGGTTTTTGAAATAGGGGACTATGTTTACCTAAAGATGTCACCCATGAGAAGTGTGAGAAGGTTTAACATGAAAGGAAAGTTAGCACCAAGGTATATTGGGTCTTTTAAGATTTTAGAGAGACGTGGTGAAGTAGCTTATCAGTAGGAATTGCCTGAGAGTTTGTTAGGTGTACATGATATGTTCCATGTGTCTCAATTAAAGAAGTGTTTACGTATACCAGAGGAGCAGATACCATTAGAAGAGCTTACAGTTAAGGAGGATCTTACATATGAGGAGTTTCCGGTAAAGATTTTGAAGACAGCGGAAAGAGTTACAAGGAGCCGAGTTATAAAGATGTGTAAGGTTCAGTGGAATTAGTATATAGAAGATGAGGTTACTTAGGAAAGAGAAGAGGATTTGAGAAAAACATACCCGTAGTTTTTTGAGTAAACACTGTCCGAATCTCGAGGATGAGATTCATTTTAAGCGGGGTAGAATTGTAACACCCTAAAAATTCTGTGATTTTAAAATAGGAGGAAATGACTTAATTATGCATTTTGTGAGCATTTAAATTTAGGAAAATAATATTTTTGTTAAAAATAAAATCAAATATAGGTTTACAATCATGTATGTGCATTCATGCTGCTGCATATTATTTTTTTGTATTGTGTGGTTTGAAATCAAATTTCAAATTGAATTGAATTTGCATTCAAAATTGGTTTGGAAAATTGAAAAAGAAAAAGGAAAAGGATTTTCTTCCCTCTCTCTCTATTCGGCCTATTGGTCCAGTCCTGTCGGCCTAGCTTTGCATGTGCAGCCTAATCTCCCTTGCTTCCTTAGTGCGGCCCAGCTCCCTCTCCCGCATCCCATGGCCCAGTCGATGCGCCGCGCCCTTCCTCTCTCTGTGTGGCTGACAGCCCAAACCTATGTTGTGAATCGCTGACACGTTGGGCCCACTAGTTTGTGTCATCCTCTTCCTTCGGATAGTGTCCGAGTCGGACACCACCACCGCCATCGCCGCCGAGTCTGCCTCCTCTATGTGTCTTGGCATGCTGCCCACGACGCCTTGCTTCATAAATAGCGCTCGTACCAGCGCCGCTCTCCCTATCGTGTCCTGGAGCAAGCTTTCGCCCTCGCCTTGAGCTCACAGCCGTCGTAGCCCTAGCGCTGCCACCACCATTGGATTCAAGCAGCCACCATGTGCCATCGTCGATCTCCCATCCTTGTGTTCGGTCTCGGTGAGTCCATCGTCGTTCCCTCTTTCTCCCCGTGCCTTTGGTTCGTCAGAGGGTGGTCCGTAGGCTCGAAACCACGAGCACCACCCGTCCGCCCATGGCGCCGCCATGTAGCTCGCCGCTGGCCTCGCTAGTCCCCTCTCGTCTGCTCGATTCAATTCCGGCCATCCAAATCTAGATCAAGGGCCAGGATTAGAACATACCCCTTCGCTGGCGTTTTTGCAAAAAGGACCGTACAAATAATTGGATCTCAACCCATAGTCCTTGTATATTTTCTAAAGAGCCCCTTGGTTTTTTGTTTATAGAACCAACAGTCCAATGTGCAAATCCAAAATACATTTTCTTCTTTGGAAAAGCGTAGTTTCTTCGGTTTAGATCCAAAATACGTTTTCACATATTTACAGTTTTGTCACTAATCTTGTTTTTGCCATAAAATCTCTGTTTTAACTCCGATTTGATTCGTTCAAGTTGTTTTAGGTTCATAATTAAGTAATCTACATGTTCATACTACTGTTAAGTATGTTTTCAACTTTTAAAATTTGATATTAGATTTAATCTATTATTTTACTAAAGGAAATCTTGTTTAAATCATAACTTCTTTGCTTTAGCTCCGATTTTTGTGATCCTCGCGTCTGTGTGTTCGTAGCGAGATGTAGATTCATTTTACAAACTTTTTTTATCTTGATTTTATGTTGATTGGTGTATTGTTCTAATATATAGCTTTTATTTGCTATGTATGATTGCTTCTGGATGCTTGTATGTTGCTATGATTATTGAGTATAGATGGTGAGCAATTCGTGGGTGATCAAGAATATACTTTGACGAGCAGGAACAATAGGAGTACTTTGTTCAAGGCAAGTATTGCTTAGGATCATCCTTGTTTCCTATCCACTTTAATACATTCAATTCATGTTGCATGTGTCACCTTGATAGGAATTCCCTAGAATTGAACTTATACCTTGTCTCCTATGGGATATGCATTGGGTAGCTTTGCTAGTGCTCAATTAAACCATGATCTTGTAACTTGACTAATGGTATATGCAATAAACTTTAAAATATGATTTTTAGCAACTTGGAAACAGGGGGCTAGAGTGTTTAGCTACTTTCTAACTGCTTCAAATTCCTCTCCCTAAGGACTTATCTGTAAGTGATCATCCGACACTTACAATATAGCTATGAGGGCTACATGGCTCTAGCATTAGCTTAGTATGAGGACCTTTTCTAGCTTGTTAGAGGTTACCTTTATGGTGCAAGAGGGGTGTGTTTCGGGTTGGATATAGTGCGGCCTCTGTCCGTCAGTGTATAGGCTACGTGTCATTGTGCTTGTCGGAAGGGGAGCTCTACATTCACAGGGCATAGAAACCTTGCGGCCCTAACTTATTAGACGAACCTTTGAAAGGCTTCATAGTAAACCCTGCCTTCTCACCTTGGAAGTGTTTTGGGAGTTATAAACCCGGGCACATGGGTATCATTACTCACAGTGAAAGTGTACAACCTCTGTAGAGTGTAAAACTGGTATATCAACTATGCTCATGGTCACGAGCGGCCTTGGAACCCTTATGGAATAGATGATCACTAAGAATTATCCATTTATGCTATTCATTACTCTTGTTTACATTGATCGTGTGTTTTACTTTAGGTATCAAGACAACTTGATTCTACTCTTATGCTAAAATTGTGACAATTAAAAGCTGAATGTTGTTAAACCTATGTCAAGCCTTTTGAGCCTCATGAACCCCATGTTACACTTGTTGAGTACGACATGTACTTACACTTGTTTATTTTCATTATTTGGATAAAAATCCCGGATGGGTAAAAGATGGCTATGGTAATGATAATTTCCCTAAGGAATACTAGACTTGTGGTCAACCAGTTGACGTCCCTGTGATATGGAGCTTCCATGAGAGATCTTTTCTTTATACTTTCGCTACATTTATGTGAAGACTCTGTCTTATTATTCATGATGTAATAAACACTTGTGATGATACTATTCATAATTTGTCGGCTTATGTGTGTGACTGATCTCTGGGCGCACATAAGATTTTGCATCCCATTTTATCCTTAAAATCGGGTGTGATAATCGTTGTCAACAACGGTCAATGCAAACCATGTAGGACGACAACCCGCCTCCTCATCATCTGTAGTGTGATGACAATGCTCGTGATTACATCACGATGGAGGATTTATTCCAAGACATGGCTGCTGACAATGATGGTGGTGGGGATGCTGACGAGGAGGCTATTGTGAGGGACCCATAGGGTGCAGAGCTTTTGGAGGAAATAGCTAACCGCCTCGACAAAGATGACATTATATTTGGGAGCACGAGGTGGCTAGAGAATTTTAGAGACATGAAGCAGGAGGCAATTGACCCACTCTATAAGGACTGTCCGAAGCATTGGACGATGCTGCGTTTTAACCTCCAGATGCTGATGTTGAAGGCCCGACATGGCTAGTCCGACACTAGCTTCAATGAGCTCTTAAGTGCCCTTGCTGACACATACCCAAAGGATAACAAGGTGCTCACCAATACCTATCGGGCGAAGAAGCTAATCTAGCCAGTGGCGATGAAACTTAGAAAGTTCGATGCCTGCCCTAACCACTGTATCCTTTATCGGGGTGAGCAGTATGAGAAGTTGGAGAGTTGTCTACACTACGGCACGAGTTGATATCAGAGGAACACTAGTTGTTGTGTGGATGCGAACGACGATGGAGCCTTGGGTGGGCCAAAGAAGAAGGGGGCCAAGAAGAAGGGGGTGAAGAAGAAGCAGATCTTGTCACAACAGGACAATGAAAAAGAGGGTTACATGTAGAGGAAAAGTCCTACACTATCGATGTGGTACCTGCTTGTCATTGATTGTCTACGGGATATATTGGGGAACCCCGAGGATGCCAAGCTAATGTCCTGGCATGCATCTGGTGATCGCACAAAGGATGATGGCAAGCTATGGAACCCTTCCAATGACAAGCAGTGGAAGAATTTCAACACCATGTTCTTAGAGTTTGACAAAGAGGCACGGAACGTTAGGTTCACGCTGAGTATCGACGGGATGAATCTGTTCGGTGACCTTAGTAGTTCACACAGCACTTGGCCGGTCATCCTCACTATCTACAACCTACCTCCTACTGACCATGGTTATTTACGGACTGAGATAGCCCAGCAATGATATAGATGTGTTCCTAGAGCCACTCATGGAGGACAGGAAGATACTATGGGAAAAAGGGGTCAAGATGATGGATGCATCCCTAAGGAAGAAGTTCAGTCTAAAAGCCATAATCTTTGTGACCATCACCGATTACCCTGGTCTTTTTTCACTATCGGGGCAGATCAAAGGGAAGACCGGCTGCGTAGTTTGCATCGATGGTACCTACTACACTTACCTTAAGGGATCCAACAAGATGGTATACACGAGGCACAGACGATTTCTTATCAAGAAGCACAGGTACCGAAAGGATATGATTAATAAATTCTTCGACAACCAGGCCGAGCCACAACTTGATGAACCAAGTAAAGGTGTTTGGCATGGTCAAGGACATGGAGGTCGAGTTCAAAAAGAAGAAGAAAGAGACGGAGGGGACAACGACAAGGAAGAGAAAGCAGGATAAGTGGAGGAACCATCTGTCGCCGTTCCTTTCAAGAAGAAGGCGATTTTCTTCAAGTACATGTCATACTGGAAAACACTAGATACACCCCATGCCATCGACTGCATGCATTTGGAGAAGAATGTATTTGAAAGCACGATCGACTTCCTATTAGACATCAAGGGAAAGACAAAGGATGGTCTGAAGTCACGTACTAATCTTGTCAACCTAGGCATCAGGCATGACATTCACCCGCAACCATCAATGTAGAACGAGAAAGTTGACCTCCTAGGAGCAGGCTACAACCTGATGAAAGACGAGCGGAGGGCTATGTGCTAGTGGCTTAGGGGTGTTAAGGTGTCGACCGGTTTCTCTTCCAACATCAAGAGCTTGGTCTCGATGAAAGACCTCACAATGACCAACTACAACTCACATGATTGCCACGTCATGCTGACGGTGTTCCTTTCAATTGTGATCAGGGCCATCGATCAAAAGTATGTGAAGATGGTAATCACATGGATGTGCTACTTCTTTAACCGCATCACCCAGAAGGTCATCGATGAAGCTGAGCTACCTGCCCTAAAACAGTTCATCGCTGAGATTCTTTGCTAGCTCGAGATGTGCTTCCCACCATCTTACTTCTATATTATGCCACACCTGATGATGCACATGGTTGATCAGTTACAACAATTGGGCCCTGTGTACCTACACCAGATGTGGACATATGAGCAGTTCATGTCGACCCTCAATAGATACGTCCTTAACCATGCCCACCCAGAGGGCTCTATGATCAAGGCATACACAACCGAGGAGGCCATGAACTACTGCACGAAATACATCCGAGATGGGAGGGCGATTGGGCTACCCATCCATTAGCACGAAGGTTGAACCTCAAGAATGGGGTGCACGGGGCAAAAAGTACACACCAGTGTAGAAAATGAAATGGTATGACAAACTCACTACAACATCCTTCATCAGTTAGTGGTCATGGAAACCTACATTGAGAAGCACCTAGATGAGATCTGTGCCACTCATGATGGGCAGCGCACGGAGGCATGGGTGCAGATCCAAGCGCAGGACATACCCCATGGAGAAGCTGATGAAGCAGAGACCATTAAGAGGCTTGCGTCTAGCCCATCCACCGAAATCACCACATGGCAAGGGTATGACATCAATGTATATAGGTTCCAAACAAAAGAGAAGGACAAGAAGAGCGTGACACAGAACAGCGATGTTCGATTTGAGGGCATCGACGAGTCCATGGGGCAAAGGAGGCAATACTATGGGTAGGTTGAAGAGATATGTGAACTTGACTATGCTAGTGAACTACAGATACCCGTCTTCCGATGCCAGTGGGTCAAACCAAAGGGGGTTGTCGTGGACAACTATGGGCTAACCACAGTGGAGCTCCAAAGTGTTGGCTACAAAGATGGTTAGTGGGTACTAGCAACCAAGGTCATGCAAGTAGCCTACTATGTGATGCCAGAGGACAATAGGAGGCACATGATTGTGTCAAGAAAGCAGAGGATCATGGGAGCTGATGGGGTCTAGAGTCCTAAAGAATACAACTACTACGCAGAGGTTGGGCTTTTTACCGATCATCCAAGGAAGATCAAGGCCATCGAGGACCGCTTCAACAAGTCCAATGTCATGCCCTGGGCTCGCCCCAATGGTGAGAAGAAGACCGTGGGAGCACTTGCAACAAAACGATATATGCATGCCACACATTTATGTAATAATGTAGGGATTGGACTCATTTGAAGACAACTTTTTGTAACTCATTATTATAATGGAACCATATATATATGCCACACATTTTATGTATGCATAGTTGTGTTAAGTGCTACTATACTACTTCCTAATACTATACACTACTACCACTCTACTACCTCTACCACTGCTCTATTACTCCTATAGTACTACCACTGCTATACTACCCCTTCTCCATACTCCTAGTACTATCAAAATAATTATCAATTGAAAAAAGCATTACCAATGTAATATCAACTTTACAACTTAGTAAAAACAATTAAACTGAGGCATTTCAAATTAAAAAATTGAAAAATCTTAACAGAGGCGGGCAGTCTAAGCCGCCCGCCTCGAATAATGTTAACCGTGGTGGGCACCCTAATCCGCCCGCCTTGGTTAATATTAACCGAGGTTGCCGCTATAACTTGCCTGCCTTGGTTGTTCATTCCATATATATAGACCAGAGCGCCCCCAAATCTTCCTAAGTCCTTCGGCGCATTCAATTTCACCATGAAATGCTACCAAAATTTTGAATCGCGCCACCGCCATCGCCGGTGTGCTCTCCCCCCGACCCCGCACACACCCCCCGCCCCCACCCTCACCCCCGCACCGTCTTCCCTAGCTGCGTCCGACGTATTCCTCGAGCCACTACTATGACACCCCAGGTGTTTGTCACCAGTTAAGCAATGTGTTTGAGCTCAAACATGACATGTTAAGTGGTGTTGAAGGTGTTAAGATCAAATCTACAAGAGTGAGCTCCAACTTAAACTTGGACAACATGCCCTTACTTACATGTGGACCCTTGTTAAGATTATGCAAGAGTAATGTTAAATGTGCTTATTTCATGTACATTGCATCAACATGCATCCATCTAAACCAGTGGAAAAGTTTCATGAAGTTTGGAATCAAGAAGTCACATGAAATGATGAGTTACATTCTTGCTTGAATTGCACTATTAAGTGAATGGAATTATAGGTCATCAATCAAACCTTGCTACCTTGCCCAAATGACTCTAAATGAATTCTACAACAAAAGTCATAAAGGGTTCGTATTGAGCAAAGGTCAAGAAAATGCCTCAATCGGTCAAAAACTCTAATTTAAGCTTTACTGTGATGCTATTTTGACCTATGTTGACCAATTGCTTACAATACTTGCATGGAGTTGCACCTTAAATAAAAGTTAAAGTTTGAGTGGAGTATAACAAACTTTGTTTTTAGACCAAGAGCCAGATCATCTTGGAACTAAGTCAAACAGAGGCTTGAAGATTGAATCAGCTGCTGTCTTAGGCTCTCAGAAAAATATTCTAAGTCCTCGATTGACAACAGCAAGTTGACATGTTTGTGAATTTTTATCTTCCAAATTCATGTGGTAGCTCAGTTGCATTCCTTAAGATGAGTTGAAGTAATTTTCATGGTGAAAACAATAGATCAAGTCTCATCAAATTTGGAGTTCATTTGGATCTTCAAAAATAGTTTTCAAAACAGCAAAGGTTTACTTTCTCACTTAACTAACATCGACATTGGCATTCCGCGTTCTCCAAATTTTGTTAAACAACTCAATTTAGTCCAAAGATAAAAGTTGGAGTATACATTGTGGAGAAGAGCGTGCAAAAAGATGGCACCAGTTTGACTTTATTTTGACCATCAATTTTGGAGTTTGTTAATCGCCGTCAATGCATTGACAATGCTGTCTTGGAGTGGAATTAACCACTAATCTACTACCCTAATGACCATGGTCCCTTAATGAAGATTGTAGAGCAGTCAGTGTAGATCAAACTTCATATTGGGCCCAATGTCTGATTCGGCCTAGATCAGGCCCGAACAGTGTCCCACCTTCTCCAAGTCGCTGCCCGCCAGGTGTTCGATGAAACACCGTGTGGCCACCATGCATGGACGCCGTGCACCCCACCTCCACTGCCGCTCCCCTGCCTCGCTGCATCCTTGTCTGGCTCCGCTTTGCGTCCCTGCGCCCTCTAGAAGTGGACGTCGAGCCTCCCTCGCTCGTCCTCCCTCGCCCTCTACGTTGCACGCGCGTGCCAGAGCATGGCCACCATGGACGCCGCCACCGAGCTCTATGGCTGCCCCATTCCTCTGCTCTGGCTTTTCCTTAGGCCCAACCAAGCTCGTCGCCTCCTTCCTCAGTTCGCGCTGCACCTCCCCATCGAATTGTTTCGACGGCTTCGCCCCTGCAGCTCGCCGCCACCAGCGCAACCATCGTGGCTGCAGCATGTGTGCGTGCCCAGGGCACCACCGGCCATTGTAGGCTAAGCTACATGAGCCCGCGGCCACGCTCTGCTGCTACGCCCCTCAGGCGCCTCTCCCTCATCGTCGGCAAGCACCCCGTTGCCGACGCCAGCCTCCCCTGCTCCTTACAGCGACTCAAGGAAGAAGAAGGACCATAGGCTTGATTAAGGGAAAAGGAAGGGGCCTAAGTGTAGAAATCGTGACTCAATTGAATAGTGCATTCAACTGTGGTTTGATTCAGGGAAAACTCAGGGGCCTCGTTGCAATTGCGTTTTTCCTTTATGCATTTATTTTGGCTGAAATTTTAGAAAATTGTAGTAAATTGTAGAAATAACCAAAAATACCAAATAAGGACTTTTTAGAATTCTTGTAAAATTATCTATGCAGTAGATCTATAATATGGCATGGTTTAGTTTAAAGTTTTTGCTGTAAAAATCAATTTATGCAGTTAGGTTTTTAATACTAGTTATGCCTTGTCTTTTTCATAACTGCAGTTGTTGTGCTCAAATAAATGTGAAATTTTTATGGTAGGCTACTGATGATATATATATTTGGTGGCAAAAATTTTAGAAGTTTAGGATTGACAGTTTAAGAGGTATAGAAATAACAAATGCCTTGTGTTGCTTTGCTCCTATTCTATATAGGCCTCCATGTTTGTATTAATTGGCTCACTTAAGTTATGAATCATGCCTATATGACAATAAATGAGTTGTATTACTTTTTGTAGGCTTTTCAAAAAGCTAAATAGCATAATTTTTGGTTAAGTATATTTTTAGTTATAGTTGCTTAAATTTATGTGGCTGTTTCTGCCCAAACCCAGATAGGGTTGCCTTGTTGGTACTGTGGAGCCTTTTTAATAATAGAATTAGCTCTAGGTGTTTATGACAAAGTTGTTTACAATTTGCTAAGCTTTCAAAAAAGTCTAGAACCACATTTATTGGACATGTGGAACACTAGTTATAGCTGTCTAAAGTTGCAGATCAAATTATGTCCATGTTTTGGACATAGATGCATTTATTGGATTAATTGACCTTGTTAAACTATAGAATCATCTTAAGATGAGAATAATAAAGTTGTAGGTAAATTTATAATCTTTTCAAAAAAGTTATGATTCATGTTTGTTGGAGGTCTAGAACTCCAGTTATGCTTCTCTGAAGTTTCTATCAGTTTTCTGTACCACTGTTGTTGGGCTGCATGTGCAGTTTTGCTTGTGAAATTATTTTCATGGTGTAAATGATGTTTGCTATGGTTGCAGTGAATACAAAACTTGTAGCTAATTTCATAATATTTCTTGTGTTCAAATTTCATGACCATAGGCCTGATAGTTTAGGAGTTATGAATTTAACAAATGATCTATCATGTTTGGTCTCTGCTCTGTACAGATCTGAATGATTATGTTGTTTGACCTAACTAAGCTTTGAATCATGTTTTGTAGATAATATAAGAAGTGTAGTGCCTTTAATGAGATTTCCAAATTGTTAAAGATCACCCCTTTTTGGTGTTGTAGAGCTCCAGTTATAAGCTTGAGAAGTTGCATGGCAGAATCTGTCCAAGTCTGGACAGAGGACCTCAATTGTGATTGATTGGCCTTGTTAATTGTGGAATCACCTTGTGATGATAATAAACATATTTTAGATAATTTAATAATATTTCTATAAAGTTAAGTTTATGCTTGTTTGATGTATGTAACTCTAGTTATATATTTTTGAAAGTACTACTACTTTTCTATCCTAGTTCTGTGTAGATCTGAAACATTGACATATTTGACCTGGTTAGATTTAGAATAAGATTTTTGTTACAATAACAATGTTGTAGGCAATTTCATTAGCTTTCCAGAAAGTTTAGGATCACCTTTTTTGGATGTCTCGATCTCTAGTTATGGATAAAATAAGTGATTGTTGTGCTGCTGTCCAGATTTCTATACATGTGCTAGGTGATTGCTTTAGCTTGCTCTGGTTTGGCTAAACATGTTGGTTAGTTCTTGATCGATACATGTGTGCAATATCTAAACTTAAGTTCACTTGTATGCCATGCCTAATGTGATTGCTATCCCTCTATAATAGGTTGTGTGATGTTTAGTTAAATAACTCTAGGTGCCTATGTCTTGCATGACCTTATGTTTGCCTTGAATGCTATTATGTGATGCATCTCATATTACCACTCGTCATATTCATGCACTTGCATCTTGCATCTCATCTAGGTATGCTAGATGAACCACGTGAAGGATGTGATGTTGGAGCCAAACCCGAAGACGGTGTATGGTGGACCTATCCCAAAGATGGAAGGACTAAGCAAGTGCCGAGATGGGAGATACTCGCCAAGCGAGTATCGTCTAACAAACACTAACCTAGGGTTGGATCCTAGACAAGCCCCAGAGCATTCTAAGCCTCCTATGTTTTTACAAATATCACTTGAGTCCCTTATGTTTGATGCATTAGGTTATAAGAGTTGATTGGAACCACTTGATGCATATAATTTCCTTATCCAGAAATATACCTTTAACCCTGTATAGGTCTAGGATCAAATATATGCTTAGCCATGCGTAGACCGGTAGAAGTCGGGTGATTTCCTATCACCTGCAAGATATAGGTGGATACCGAAGCACGGTTGGCTATATTTGCTATCGTGGAATAGAACCATGGGGTAATGTGACTGGAGGCCGGGCGAAGTCTATGTGTAGATTGACTCATATGATTCCGTCTGTGCCGATTAAGGACCATACCATTGTTGACCCTTTTGACAAGATTGAATGCATGCCTATCACTTAGCTGGCCAGATAACTCGTTCCGACCACGAAGCCGAGTAGCTCAACTCAAGCCGAGCCCCGTTCTGTAAAAGTGCGCACTCTGGATGGTAGTAAGGATGTGCGGGGAGCCAGACATGAGCCCAAGGGCAGGCCGGGCCTGAACGACCTAGTAGTTCATTATCCCTGATTGTGTGGCGCTGGGCGAACCCACAAAATGTGGACCTGAGTTGTACGAAAGGTGACCTAAGACTACCTTGGTGTAGGTACGTCTAGGTTTGTGTTAGGAATAAATTCCCAGCTGATTGAAATCAATTCGAATCGCTGGCTCTCTCAGACCATGAGAAACTTGGCTAGCTCCAACATCGTAGTAATTGTATTATGGAATATGATGGTTTAGATAAACATGGAATTACTACACCGGCTATGGTTACTATTGTATGCTATCAAATGATATACCACATGTTTGGCACATGTTAGTTGCTAATCTAGAGATGAATAGCTATAATTAACTTGATCACCAAAGTATAATTGTACAACTGAATTAGTCACTTTTTATGCAAAATGTTGTCAAGCTAGCTCCACTTATAAAGCCTTGCATAATCCTTGGAGTCACTTTATTTTTTGTTTATGATGGGTAAGTCTAGCTGAGTAGAATCGAGTACTCAGGGTTTATCCCACCATGTTGTAGGTGAAGTTCTCGGCCTGCTGAAGATGGTGGCTAACCACCGGTGGGCTCAGTGACTCTATATTTATGTCTCATCTATATGCTTTTGTCAGAGGATGTCACTTATGCTAGCAATGTATTTGGAACTTATATTAATGTAATCATTTGAAAGCTATGTTGTTTTCACTAATCGGTTTTCAAACCCAAACTTGTACTATTATTTGTGAACCCATTTGTAATATTATTTCTATTGCAACTCTTTGTATGTGATGTGTATTTGCTTAATCCCTCAATCTTGGTTATGATGTTGATTTACCGAGGTCCTTCGTGACACTCGGTGGACTACCGGGTTTATATAAGTGAAAGTATGCGCGCGTCAACATGCTAAATGGGGATAGCCGTACTTGATCTTGTATAAATTGGGTGGCTCTGTCATAGCTGTGGAACCCTAGTTGTGGGCGCAGAGCTTCGCCTCCATACGCTAGAACCCTAGCGGCATTCCACCGTCTTCCCCACCTCCGTCTTCGTCTCCGTCTCCACGCCGTCCACCGCGTCATCCTCTACATTCGCCTCTGTCCACGGGTCCTAGTGCGGCGCTCCCTACGCTGAACCCTCCTCGATGGTGCTTCTTCATCCCCAGCGCTGATCACCGTGTGGCCCCCTATGGCAAACTTTGCTGCGTCGTCCACCGGCGGTCCTCGTCGACGCCGAGCTCGTGTAACACCCTTGGTGTTACACTATAAATCATCTACTAAAACATGTCATGAGCATCATGTTTATATGTTAATGCATGTAATATAGAGTGTAGATCAAATTCAGTAACTCGAAATGATTAACAAAAGTGTGAAACAAAAGTTAATTCCATAGTTATGTTATATCATTTAGGGTTCAAAACCAATTTTTATTAAGCAAAAATGCTATGGAACATATATGTGATACTCGAATAAAGTTTGAAGTACAAACTATGTAGATGACGATTAAATACCTACGGTCAAGAAATGGTATCACTAGCTAACGTGTCTAATAGATTGGAAATCGAATTTGACGCAAGTCCAACTCAAGACTTAGTCGATTTCTTAAGTTTGAAAACGGATTGGCCAAGCTAAGTTTGGTATTTTTTGAAGGGAAATTGGGTTAAGGAGTGGGGTGGTATTATGGCTTGTTTTAGTAGCCTCATATGCCCTCTTAAGTATAGCAAAGGTGGTTTGGCGTTTGGATCAAAGGTTTAGATTTTTAGAATGCTTTAAAAACCGTGCACGACATGCCCTTGGCCGGTTTTCCTCGGGGGCATGGTGTCGTAGCGTCGGCTCGCCCGACGACGCACGCATGCACACCATCGCGCTCGGTGGGACGCTAGGAGCCGGTTGGCCTAGCCGCTCTGCCTATCATGTCGCTACCGTCGTCGTCGCGGGCCTGATGCCCTGGCCGATCCGTTATCGTCTGGCCACTCTGCCTCGCCATGTCGCTACTATTGCCATCATGTCGCATCTACATGCCTCACTACGTTGTGCTGTGCTGCCTCTTCCTAGCTAGGTGGATGCCTTTCCCATGTGGTCGTGCACGCCGTCGCTATGCCATTAATGGCGTCGCAGCGCGCGGGCCATGGCCTGTCGTAGACGCACTCACTCGTCCACTATGCTGGGGATGAGCGTCCCTTGGCCACGGCAACCACACCCCACCAAGATGTGCACTAGTCAAATCCTGGCTGAGCCCACTGCCGTCTCGTCCGCCCATGTGCCCCTGCTCTTCTCTCTACCGCCGCCATCGCCTTGCGCCACGAGTGTGCTAGAAATAAGTCACCGCTATTCAATTCGCTCCATCCATACCTGCGCTCTCTTGTCCCCTCACCGTCTGTGCCACCCGCAGCCTTGATGGCGGTCGGCCAGGTGCCAATTTGGCATTTCCACCCCGGCGAGCCGTTAAGGCCTTGCTTGGCCGTGGGCACGGACAGCTCGCTCGCCCATCGCCCATTGCCCAATTCATTGTACCACTACCTTTGCCTAGATCCTTCCTTCACCCCATGCACCTCAGCCCAGTCGCTACCGGATCACCTTGGTCACTGATGCGACCGTGTCATCGCAGTGCGCCGCCGCATCCCACCGCCGCATGTGGCCAGCCCGGTTCGGGGAATTCCCGGCCAAACCATCACCACAGACACAACCAAGGTATGATAGGGATGCTTTAGCATTAGCTAGCTCTCCCCACGGTGGTTGTGGCTGGCCGGCGTGGTCGTGCCACCGTCGCGCATGGCCGCATGCTGTGGTCGCCACTTCTGCGAGCTCCGATGCTCCTGTAACCTCGGCTTGTGTAGGTTCTAGGGTTGGGGTGCTAATCGGCCTGCTATCTGGGTCGAGGCAGGTCTTGGTTGGCCAGCGTGGCTGCCCAGTGCCATCGCTGCCACGCTGGGGTGGCCCGAGGACCTGGCTGTTGCAAAGAAGAGATGTTCTGAGGGTTCCTTTGCATAAGTGCTATCTCAGGAAATAGTGATGTGGACTTTGGGTTGATTCGGTCTTAGTGCGGGAGCATTTTCGCAAAAGTGACGACGCGCGCGGGCCTCCCCGTCATGGGCCATTTCCGCGCGGATGGGCCGCATCCCACGTGGGCCACGCCAGTGGGTCGCATGGGCATGCGCGTTGTGCGTGTGTGGGCCATGCCACTCGCTAGTGAGCTGTCACAGAACCATCCAATTTATAAGAGCACAAGTACAATAGCAATCACTGAAGTGATTAAACCGTCATACTTAAGCCCATATAAACCCGGTAGTCCAATGAAATCATGAAGAATCTCAAACAATCAACATACAAACCAAGATCGTAGAGATTGAACGTAACCAGTTACATGTTACATCACAGTTCACAAATATTTCTCATACATCAGAGTTCAAATAATTATTACAAACCAAGTTTGAAAGTAGCGAAAGCAAAGTAGTTTAACATCGACATCACACATAGTTTAATACAAAGCCAGTTTCATAGTCATCTCCAACCAAAAGCACAAGGGTGAGACGATAAACAGAATGACCATTACCCATGGTCCTAGTCCTCATCCACTGCAGGAGCAAGGTAGTTCTTGCAGTAGCCATGATATATAACATTATCTACAACAATGGGAATAAAACCCTGAGTATGAGAAGGTACTCAGCTAGACTTACCCGTCCAACTAATATACTAAGACACCAAGGAGTATGAAAGGCTTTATAAGTAGAGCTAGTAGACATTATTTGCATAAAAGCATAAGTTCTCCAATATCTCTTTAATTGTGAATCACCAGTTATTAATCCTAGCTCATACTACATTAGCACAATCCTATGCCAAACATGTTGGTACCATCAAGTCATCACAATAATAGCCATTTCTAGTTGAGTTCTTGCATAATCTCATAACCACACTTCCATCAATTATTACGATGAAGTGTGATCCTACCAAGTTCTCACTATCCAGGAGAGATGGCGATTCGAATTGATTCCTACCTAGCTGGGGAATTATTCCTAACACACCCATACTTCCCCCGTCGGGGTCGCATCAGGTCACCTTTGGGACAACTCAAGTACAATCGCGGGTTGGACCAGCGTCGCACCCTCAAAGAGACAACCAATCTACCAAGGGGCCTCGAGACTCTAACCGGCCCTTGGGCTTACACCATTGGCTCTCCACACATCCTAACTGCCTCTAGGGTGCGCACTTTAACTTCTCATGTCCCTGGCCTGAGTTGAGCTACTCGGCTTCGCGATCAGAATGACTTATCTAGCCAAATATGTGAGAGGCATACGTTCAACATGATATGATGACCTCCAACGTCCGGTCCTTAAATGACGCTGACGGAATCACTATGATACCACACATAAGACTTCGCCCGGTCTCCATTTATTCAATAGTACCAGGTTATGTTCCACAATAGCACAATATAGCCAACCGTGATCAAGTTATATAGCTTGCAGGTGATAGGAAATCACTCAACTTCTACCGGTCTAAGCATGGCTAGGCATGATAAGCATTCCTGGACTTAAATAGGATTCATGGTAGATATTTCTAGTCAAGGAAAGGTAATATGTAGCAGGTGTTTCTAAACAACTCCTGTCACGTAATGCATCAATACGAATAACTTTAGGTGACATTGATAAAGTAGGGAGGCTTATAATGCTCCAGGGCTTGTCTTTCATGAACATTGTTGGCTGATGATCGGGACACTCTGGGAGATGATCAACCTCAGGCTTGCCTTCTCCGGGAACATCCTAGTGCTGCACCTCTTGGTTCTCCTCCTGAGGATCGATGTCGAGCTCCACCAACGTGATCTCCTTGGTGGCACCTATTGCATGCATATGCATAAGTAAGTCTCATGAATGCATAAGAAGGATCAAAGGTTATGTGATATGGAAAGGTACATGCTGCGATAATGATGTTAATTATCACAATGTTAACAATTACTAACTCCATGCTAACTGAGTAGGTGCATATCTCTTCTCTATCTACTTACAAATTTCACACAATGCAATGTCTAAACTACACATGATAGTTACAAGTTCACATCATAACTGAAGTTCTACTTATCCAAATGCTGTTATCCTAGACTTTCTAGAAAACTTATAAAATTTACTACAACTCTTATTTAATCACCTAAAGCTAATTCCCACTATATCCTAACCAAAACAGGTAATCTATCTAGTGCTATCTTGAAATTCTAGAGAACAAGTATTTCAGGAGACTAAATTTAAACAGCTATAACTCCTAAACCCTTTGGCCTATTGCCCTAAACTTTTAACACAAGATAGATGAAGAAGTTTCCTACAACTTTGTTATTAACCAATTCTATAGCAAACATCATTTTGACTATGGAACATACCAAACCACAGAATCTGTCCGAAAACACTTCTAAATCGAATTATAGAGCAACAATATTTTTACTGCATATAAGCATTCCAAATTTGACATCACCAAGTATACCAATAGTTCAAGAATAACAAATACACTCAATAAAACATAATGGTAAAGCCCAAACCATTCATTTGAATGCATTTATTAATTTAATTAAATAATTATAGAAAATAACAAACATATAAAAAATATGCACAATAAATTTTCATAAAATTACAGTGGCTTCCAAGTGCTCTCAATATACTACTGTAAAATTTTCATTCCATTTGACCATGTATAACATCTATTACAAAAATGACAAGCTAGCAAGGCCTATTTAGTGAAAATAGTAAACCCTATAGGCCAGTGTCAAACAACAGATTATATATTTTTCCTAGATTAATATTAGTGCCATACTACTGTACAAAAATTTGCATATCAATATGTTACATATTTTTATCCCAACAATTTTCCTCGGAAAATTCCATTTATTAAAAGATAAATAGAAAGACCCTACTTTAATCAAGTTTACAGCAAGTTTATTATTTTTCCTAGCTAGGGCATGTCAACATAAGACCACCAAAATTGGAATCACAAATTTATGAGTTTTCTAGCTCAAGATATCTATTTTACAAGCTTACTAACATTCAAAAAGCACTTATTTAAAAACATTTAAATCACCATGAAAAATACTAGAAACTGTACATTTCATATTTTTATAAAATGCTACACTTCATTATGATTACAACAAAATTTGGTTTACAAGAATTGGACATCTAGAACTCCACTTATGATTTTTCAAAGTTTGCATACAAATCTGGAAAGAAATAAACTAAAACCCTAACTCTCAGTCGCTGACATCAGGAACCAACGGGTCAGAGGACCCCACACGTCAGCGAGCCAAAACAGAGGAGCACGGTTGACTGGCATTATCTCGCCGACGGCAAGCTCTCCGGCCAAACCAACCTCATAGTCATGTTCTACACCTTAACCCGCGTCGATGGATACCTATGGTGGCAGCGCGGACGCATCGGAGCTACCCCGTCGCCGGCCATGGTGGCACGGTGGCGCTGCGTGGTGGTGCACTAGTCGTTGCTGGCCACGGTGATGCCCGGCGAGAGGCGCACGAGCTCTGTGGTGACTAAGCGGATCTACCGAAGCTAGCAAGGTGAGTTGAGATGCGCCGATGAGACCCGGCCACGTGCGCGGTGGCACGGTGGTGAGAGCTCAGCGGCGCGGGTCATCGTGTTCCACACCAGTGAAGTCATGACTCGTAGTAACACCATGCTTAAAGCTAGCACACATCCTAGCCAAACCCTAACATGAGAAAGGAGGAGAAATGTGCATGCGAGCCGAGCGGCGGCAAGCTCGCCGTGAAGGCAGCCATGGAAGTCGTGAGTCCGGCGAGGACAAAAACAGCGAATACGCCCTCACCGTGGCTCGCCTGGCCCTACGGCTGTGTCGAGGAGATACAGAGGAAAATGGCATAGCAGCTAGCAAGATGGAGGCGACAATGGCGCTATGGTGCGGGTGCTAGATGGTGGTAGAGCGGTGCGGTGGTGCGTCAGCGAGGACAGCTCCGCTGTGAGCGCTAGAGTGTGCAGCAGAAGGAGAAATGAAAGCGTGGGCATGAACGAGCGGGCGCGGGGCGTGTTTGTGCATGTCATGGCCTGACCGATCGGGCCATCGATGGCATATGGTGGCCACACAATGTCCGCAGCCTGACACGGCCGGCCACCCATGGCGATGCGGTGACGTCGATCAAAGCCTGCGTTCGTGACTGACAGCACATTTTGACGATGTTTAAGCATCGAATCCATTACCAATTAGCGAAAACTTTCTAAATAGAAGTTGTAACCCTACATACCAACTCAAACTTTGATTGAATGATCTAAGTCTAATTCGCAATGGTTTGCAAGTTACAACATCACAAAGTCAGCCACATCGAACTGAAAAACCCAAATTTGACTTAGACAAATTTCTAAGTTACAAAAACAGTGAAATGTTGATTTTTGTGAGCACAAAATGACCAAGCTAGGCATGGAATTAGCTCATCACCCAAAAATAAAAGTTGTTGCTCTACTCAAATACTACAACTTTGCTTAAGGGTGCTTTGCCATGAAAAGACTCTATGACATAGATCAAACTACGTCAAAGATACCACTTTAAATTGATGACTTGCACAATAACTAGGACTTAGAGACCAAACTAGGCTTAGTCATGAATACCAAAGTTGTTACTTATGATATTCTAAACATGTTTAAGGTATTCCCAAGGTTCCACACACATTTCATACATTGGTTACATGTAAACCCTAACCTAAGTAAGGCAATTAAGTAACAATACATGCAATATAAGCCAACATAGATAGAACACATGATATGCTTATGCTCATGAATGCTCAATGATGATTGTGATCATGCAATATCAAGGTTATATGCATGCTTAACACCTAGGGTGTTACAGCCCTTCCCCCCTTAAAGAAATCATGTCCCAAGATTGCACAACCTACCATTCTCATAGAAACTCGGATAAACCTCACAAAGATAGTCCTCACGTTCCCACGTAGCGTCTTGATTATTCTAAATCACCTTGTAGAACTTGATGACTTTGCTATGGGTCACTTTTTCCATTTCTTCAAGCACTCAAATTGGTCTTTCTTCATAGGTTAAATCCGACCGAATCTTGATACTAGTGGGTTCAATAGCTTCTTCGGGCACATGAAGACATTTCTTGAGTTGGGAGACATGAAAAACACTAAATATAACTTTCATTTCCAAAGGTAACTGGAGTTGTAGGCTACTAGTCCTTTTTGTGCAATGATCTAGTATGGACCAATATACCTAGGAGCAAGTTTTCGCTTCACTCCAAACCTTTGTACTCTCCTCATTGGAGATACCTTCAGATACACATAATCTCCAACTTGGGACATAATAGGACTTCACCTCTTATCTGCATAACTCTTTTGTCTTGATTGGGCGGCATCTATATGTTGTCGAATGATTTGAACTCGCTCTTCAGCTTCTTTGACAAAGTCAATCCCGTAACACCTTCTTTCACCAGGATCAATCCAATTCAGAGGGGTCCTAGACTTGTGACCATATAAAGCTTCAAACGGAGCCATCTTGATGCTCTCTTGATAACTATTATTGTAGGAGAATTCAACCAAAGGTAACCAATCCTCCCATGAACCCTTGGAAGAAATCACACATGCTCTCAGCATATCTTCTAAGATATGATTCACACGTTCAGTTTGACCTACGGTCTGGGGTGATAAGTAGAGCCGCGAATCAATGTGGTACCCAAGTTCTTATGTAGATGTTCCCAAAAATGATTAACAAATTGGGGCCCTCGATCTGATACAATACTCTTAGGTACACCATGTAATCTGACAATTTGCTCAATGTAAAGCTTTGCATATTGATGAGGTCGATACGTGGCATTGATAGCAATAAAATGTGTAGACTTGGTAAGACGGTCAACAATTACCCAGATAGAATCATGACCCTTTTGGGTGTTCAGAAGTCTGACAATGAAATCCATACTAATGTCATCCCATTTCCAACTTGGAATGGACAGTGGCTGAAGTAACCCTGCTAGTTTCATAAGAATGGCCTTAACTCGGCAACAGTTATCACATCTAGCAACATATGCCGCAATTTCTTTCTTCATTTTTGTCCACCAAAATCTAGTCTTCAAGTCTTGGTACATCTTGCTGCTACCCAGGTGAATGGATAGCTTAGAAGAATGAGCTTCCTCTAGGATTTGGTTTCTCAACTCCCTATCCTTGGGCACTACAAGTCAATTTTTAAACCATAGAACACCATTCTCATCCAATCAAAAATGCTCACTTTCTTCTTCTTTCATCTTTCTCTTGATGTGGAATATACCAACATCAGTCTTTTGTAGCTCAATGATCTTTGACTCTAGAGAACAACTAACTATGATATTATGTAGGACTACCAGATGCAATAAGTTGAAACCATCTTCCAACAAAGAATTACCATGATACTTCCAACTTAAGGCATCGGCAACTACATTGGCCTTTCTCGGATGATAATGCACTTCTAGGTTATAATCCTTGATCAATTCTAACCATCTACACTGCCTCATGTTCAACTTAGGTTGAGTGAAAATGTACTTAAGACTCTTGTGATCAGTGTAGATGTGGCAAACATTGCCAAGCAAGTAATGTCACCAAATTTTTAGAGCATGGACAACTGCTGCAAACTCTAAATCATGCGTTGGATAGTTGACTTCATGCTTTCCCAACTAACACGAGGCATAAGCAATGACTCGGCCTTCCTACATTAAAACACACCCTAAACTAGGACCTGAGGCATCACAAAATACATCAAATGGTTTCTCAATGTCGGGCTATGCCAACACAAAGTGTGAAAAGCTACTTCACACTCCGGTGTCCACACAAACTTCTCATCCTTCTGAAGTAACCTCATCATAGGCTTGGATATCTTGGAGAAATCTAGGATAAACCGACGATAGTATCTAGCTAAACCAAGAAAACTTTGAACTTCATGAACTGAGGTTGGGGCTTTCCAATCCTTTACTTCTTGCACTTTGGACGGGTCTACAGAAATTCCATCCTCCGATAATATGTGACCTAGGAAAGGTACCTTCTTCAACCAAAATGCACATTTACTAAACTTTGCATACAACTTATGCTCTCTTAGTCTCGATAATACCACTTTCAAGTGCTCTTCGTGTTCTTCTGCCGACTCAGAACAAATCAAGATATCATCGATGAACACAACCACGAACTTGTCAAGTTCGGGCATGAACACCAAGTTCATCAAGTACATGAAGTAGGCAGGAGCATTGGTCAATCCAAAGGACCTGACTAAATACTCATAAAGGCCATACCTAGTGGAAAAAGCCATCTTAGGTACATCTTCTGGCCTATCTTGAATTGGTGATAACCTGACCTCAAATCAATCTTAGAGAACACTTTTGCTTTTGCCAATTGATCAAACAAGATATCAATGCAAGGCAAAGGATACTTGTTCTTGATAGTAATAGCATTAAGTGGTTGATAATCCACACACATCCATAAAGACTTGTCCTTCTTCTTCACAAATATAGTCAGACAACCCCATGGTGATGAACTGGGGCGAATGAGACCCTTCTCTAAAAGTTCATGCAATTGAATCTTCAATTCAGCTAACTCATTGGGAGGTATTCTATATGGTCTTCAGGAAATAGGTGCAGTACCAGGTAACAATTCTATGTTGAACTATATTTCTCTGTCCAGTGGTAACCCCAGCAATTCAATAGGAAAGACATCCAGAAATTCACATACTACCAAAATATCAGCAAGGGCCACCGGTTGGATAGTGTTGGCCACATTATGAAGATCAAACTCCCAAGGAAGGGGTACTAGAAAAAGCCTCATTATTCTTGGGATCCCTCAACATAATGGTTCTAGTCGAGGTATCGATAAGAACACCATGGTTCTTCATCCAGTTCATACCCAAGATCACATCAATACCTAATCCCGGTAATATCACTAAGTTTGTAGTATATTCTCATTCACTTATTTGGATACGTACATCTCTAACTATCTGATTGGTAGCAATGTTACTCCCAGCAGCACTTATACAATAACCACCCTTGTCAACTACAACTATTTTCTGATCATACTTGGATGCAAAAGTTAGACTCATGAATGAATGTGAAGCTCCAGAATCAAATAAAACAACTGTAGGATGATGATTCACAAGAAACATACCAGTCGTGACAACTTCACCAGAGGGAATCTCTTCCATGGTGGTATAGTGCACATGTCCCTAATGTCCATTTTAGTTGCCTTGCTTTTGGTTGTTGTTCTTCTTAGGATAAGGCCAGTTTTATTACAGTTCCAGCATGGCATACTGCTAGGTGGAATGTTGGAGCTGCCTTGTCTAGTGCTACCCTTAGGTAGGGCAATGGAGTAGGCCTTGCGATATACTTTCTGGTTCTAACTGGGCTATGCCTTCTTCTGAGGTGGTCTATACTTTGGAGCAGGAGGGCGAAACTAGGGTCTCATAGTGGTAGGAGCTTTTGGTTGAGATACACCTGCTTCATAAGCTCTCTTGTGATTCTTGGATGCGGTATAGATGTTGTTATGATTCTCTTGGGTTAATGCATTACTAACAAACTCATTGAAAGTAGCACTTTTGTTGTTAGCTAGCATCTTCATCAGCTTCGGGCCAAGTCCCCGCTTGAAACTGGCAATCTTCTTGGCATTTGTATCCATAAACTCAATGGCATACCTTGACAAGTTGTTAAAGGCATGCAAATACTCAGTTAAACTCTTAGTACCCTACGTCAGCCTCATGAATTCTATATGCTTCATACTCATTAGACCTAGGGGAATATAATATCCCCTAAATGCAGCCTTGAATTGATTCCAGGTGATTCAGGCATCTTTAGGAAAAGTGGATCAATGATGACTCCACCATATGCCCGTAGGTTCATGTAGTTGATGTGATGCATATTTTGTCTTTAGGTGCTCGGTGAGCCTTAAAAGATAGAACTTCTGTTCAATTGTATTTAGCCACTCATCTAACTACAATGGTTCTTCTGCTTCCTTAAAAACAGGAGGCTTGGTGTCGAGAAAGTCCTTGAAAGTGCTGAACTGGTTAGGTTCAGGTCCTTGATGCTGGTCTCTTCCACGTCCTTGGCCAACATTCTACGCGAGACCGGGCAACACTTCTCCCATGGAACGGTGAGTCTCCATGAGTTGAGCCATCATCTCTGCTGGGGTAGGATGTGGTGGTGGGGGAAGATCCTCATTGCCATTGCCATGGCCATCACTACCACCCGCATCATCACCACTAGCTCCCCTACAAGTACACGTCATCTGCGAAATTGCAACAACAAGTGATTATTGGATGATGTCAAGAGATTGCAGAAGAATTGTATAATCATGACATACTATAATTACTGAGAGAATCGTAAATTCATACAATAACATAGAGGCACAATAATTTATTTCCACAACATAACATCACCAAATGATCACTTATCGTGCTTGCAATGTGTTCCATAAATGCCAATTTTTCATATTAGAAACAACTAGAAATCCATTAAATAGTGCAATTGTCACAAGTAGTACATGCATAGTTCCAATCACAACACAAGGGTACATCATGAAATTGAGACCTATGTTACGAGTTCCTTACATAATGATCGAGAATAAAGAGCTAAGACATCAAGCTCACTACTACTACAGCTAAGCTACTCCTGGGAGTGGTCGCTGTCGACGTCGGACACACCATCATCGTGGCCATCCTCCCAAGGCTCCACCTCTTCATCCTTAGGCTCTTCTTCCTTGGCATCCATCTCTATGCCATCATCTTCAGCAATCAACACATTAGGGCCTTCTTTCACCGCTGGAGCTAGAGGAATAATTGGGTTGATTATGTTGTTGAGGCGATGAACATCAACCTTAAGCTCCTCGATCTGGCGAATGAGTTCTTGCTCCCTACGCTTGAACTCAGTGGTCTGCCTAGCAGCCTAGAATATTGTCCTGATCCTAGCTGCCTCTGTTTTTAGCAAGATGAATGACCTCATCCTGCTCAGCACGAACGCCCTGTAATTCATCCCTCGCTGCATTTATCTCTGCCACTGCAAGGCCAAACTGCCTTCGGTGAGCTGCTAAGGCTATCTTGAAGTCATCTATTTCATGTTGGCTTGCCCTAACTACCCTTCGGTGCCTGCGCACACGTGCTTGCATCCTACGTTGTGCGGCCTGTGCTCTTTGGAGCTCTAGCATGCAGTTGATGTAGCTATCTTGGCGTGAATAAAACATCCTCATGACTGCATACATAGCACTCATTGCGGCATTACTGCTTCTAGCTCTTTCATCCATGTCTCTGACTAAAGCATTACCGCCTTGCTAGGCCCAAATAGTCTGTGATGCATCAACACGGGGAAAAGATCCAACTGGCCCATTCATAAGCTCATCCCTGAATTCTTGACAAATCTCACTTAGAACCTCAAATGCGGCCACCTGAGCACCTTCCCACGGGGTCTGTCCATCTGATTCTACACTCCACCCTTGCCACTGAGGATTGTCCTTAGGGGCTACGACAGTGACTCGCACATCATACCACCTCTGTCCTTCAGTTACCACTTCGCTCCAAAAGTAGCGAGGAGGTTCATCATACCCGACAGAGTTCAGCACCCACCACAGTAAGGTGGGAGTCCCAAACAATGCTAGAAAGGTGTCGCTAGCAACATGGGCTCCTGGGTCTGCCATCTGTAACAAAAGGTTACAATTAAGTGAGACAACGCGATGATAGATACGAGTTACTTAACCATAAGATCATTTAAGGGGGAAACAATGCAATAACATGAAGGAATAATGCACCATGATGTATGCTCATTCCATACATCCTCACAAACTTAGAAAAATAATTCCTAACGACATACGCGGTGGCATACATATGTTCCCTCAATATAATCGTAACTAAACGAGCTACATGTTTCGCAGTTAGTGTACCTGTAGAAAATTCATTTCAGCCCAACCCAACAGATATAAGTACAGAAATGTAAATCTGGGCTCTAGGTGGCAACTAAATACTTCCATATATGTATACCCATACATATACTTCCATATCAAAGCTACCCCACAATTAAATACGCACCATACACACATGCAAGTATGCATATACAGCCATATCAAAACTAGCTCTCCTCGACTGCACGCTCACGTCTTGCGGTCATGCCACTCCTCAACTTACCTTCTTACCTTGGCATAGAGGCATTTGATCCATACATTACCACTCAAGTGAATGGCATCCATACAATAGCACGCTGTATGGACGATGAAAGTAAAAACCCCCATGTTAGTACTTAAATAGCCACCTAAAAGTCCTTAACTGGGCATAAAGGAGATGACCACTGGCACACTTTAGATTTTTATGACATAAAACCTTTGTTTTTAAATACACATATGACAAGTTTAATGTTGAATCCTTGCTCTGATGTCAACTATCATAGAACCATCCAATTTATAGGAGCACAAGTACAATAGCAATCACCGAAGCGATCAAACCGTCATACTTGAGCCCATATAAACCCGGTAGTCTAATGAAATCATGAAGGATCTCAAACAACCAACATACAAACCAAGGATCATAGAGATTGAACGTAACCAGTCACATGTTACATCATAGTTCATAAATATTTCTCATACATCAGAGTTTGAATAATTATTACAAACCAAGTTTGAAAGTAGCGGAAGCAAAGTAGTTTAACATCGACATCACACATAGTTTAATACAAAGCCAGTTTCATAGTCATCTCCAACCAAAAGCACAAGGGTGAGACGATAAATAGAATGACCATTACCATGGTCCTAGTCCTCATCCACTGCAGGAGCAAGGCAGTTCTTGTAGTAGCCATGATACATAATATTATCTGCAACAATGGGAATAAAACCCTAAGCACGAGAAGGTACTCAGCTAGACTTACCCATCCAACTAATATACTAAGACACCAAGGAGTATGCAAGGCTTTATAAGTAGAGCTGGTAGACATTATTTGCATAAAAGCATAAGTTCTCCAATATCTCTTTAATTATGAATCACCAGTTATTAATCCTAGCTCATACTACATTATCACTATCCTATGCCAAACATGTTGGTACTATCAAGTCATCACAATAATAACCATATCTAGTTGAGTTCTTGCATAATCTCATAACCACACTTCCATCAATTACTACGATGAAGTGTGATCCTATCAAGTTCTCACTATCTAGGAGAGATGGCGATTTGAATCGATTCCTACCCAGCTGGGGAATTATTCCTAACACACACCCATACTTCCCTCATTGGGGTCACATCAGGTCACCTTTGGGACAACTCAAGTACAATCACAGGTTGGACCAGCGCCGCACCCTCAAAGATACAACCAATCTGCCAAGGGGGCTCAGGACTCTAACCCACCCTTAGGCTTACCCCATTGGCTCTCTGCACATCCTTACTACCTCTAGGGTGCGCACTTTAACTGCTCATGTCCCCGACCTGAGTTGAGCTACTCGGCTTCATGGTCGAAACGACTTATCCGGCCAACTATGTGAGAGGCATGCGTTCAACATGACAAGATGACCTCCAACGTCCGGTCCTTAAACGACGCTGACGGAATCACTATGATACCACACATAAGACTCTGCCTGGTCTCCATTTATTCAACAGTACCAGGTTATGTTCCATGATATCACAATATAGCCAACCGTGATCAAGTTATCACCTATAGCTCGCAGGTGATAGGAAATCACTCGACTTCTACCGGTCTAAGCATGGCTAGGCATGATAAGCATTCCTGGACTTAAATAGGATTCATGGTAGATATTTCTGGTCAAGGAAAGGTAATATGTAGCAGGTGTTTCTAGACAACTCCTGTCACGTAATGCATCAATACGAATAACTTTAGGTGACATTAATAAAGTAGGGAGGCTTATAATGCTCTGGGGCTTGTCTTTCATGAACGTTGTTGGCTGATGATCGGGGCACTCTGGGAGATTATCAACCTCAAGCTCACCTTTCTCCAAGAACCTCCTAGTGCTGCACCTCTTGGTTCTCCTCCTGATGATCGACGTCGAGCTCCACCAATGTGATCTCCTCGGTGGCACCTATTGCATGCATATGCATAAGTAAGTCTCTTGAATGCATAAGAAGGATCATAGGTGATGTGATATGGAAAAGTACATGCTATGATAATGATGTTAATTAGCACAATGTTAACAATTGCTAACTCCATGCTAACTGAGTAGGTGCATATATCTTATCTATCTACTTACAAATTTCACACAATGCAATGTCTAAACTACACATGGTAGTTCCAAGTTCACATCATGACTGAAGTTCTACTTATCCAAATGCTGTGATCCTAGACTTTCTGGAAATCTTATAAAACTTCCTACAACTCTTATTTAATCACCAAAAGCTAATTCCCACTCTATCCTAACCAAAATAGGCAATCTATCCAGTGCTATCTAGAAATTCCAAAGAACAAGCATTTCGGGAGACTAAATTTAAACAGCTATAACTACTAAACCCATTGGCCTATTTCCCTGAAATTTTCACACAAGATAGATGAAGAAGTTCCCTACATTTTGTTATTAACCAATTCTACAACAAACATCATTTTGACTATGCAACATACCAAACCACAGAATCTGTCCGAAAACACTTCTAAATCGAATTATAGAGCAACAATATTTTTACTGCATATAAGCATTCCAAATTTAACATCTCCAAGTATACCAACAGTTCAAGAATACCAAATACACTCAAGAAAACAAAATGGTAAAGCCCAAACCATTCATTTGAATGACTTTATTAATTTAATTAGATAATTAGGTAAAATAAAAAACATATACAAATGTGCACAATAAATTCTCAGAAAATTACATTTCCTTCAAGTGCTCTCAATAGACTACTGTAAGTTTTTCATGCTATTTGACCACTTATAACATCCTTTACAAAAATGACAAGCTAGCAAGTCCTATTTTAGTGAAAATAGTAAACCCTACAGAAAAGTGTTAAACAACCCATTATATATTTTTCCTAGCTTCATATTAGTGCCATACTACTATACAAAAATTTGCATATCAATATGTTACATATTTTTATCCCTACAATTTCTGGAACTCCACTTATGATTTTTCAAAGTTTGCATACAAATCTGGAAAGAAATAAACTAAAACCCTAACTCTCAGTCGCTGACATCAGGGACCCATGGGTCAAAGGACCCCACACGTCAGTGAGCCGAAACAGAGGAGCACGGTTGACCGGCGTTATCTCGCCGACGGCAAGCTCTCCGGCCAAACCAACCTCACAGTCGTGTTCTACACCTTAACCCGCGTCGATGGATACCCATGGTGGCAGCGCGGATGCACCAGAGCTACCCCGTCACCGGCCATGGTGGCACGGCAGCACTGTGTGGTGGTGCGTCGGCCGTTGCTGGCCACAATGATGCTTGGTGAGAGGCGCACGAGCTCCGCGGTGACTAAGTGGATCTACCAAAGCTAGCTAGGTGAGTTGAGATGCGCCAACGAGACCCAGCCACGTGCACAGTGGCGCGGCGGTGAGAGCTCAGTGGCGCAGGTCGTTGTGTTCCATGCCGGCGAAGCAATGACTCGCTGTAACGTCATGCCTAAAGCTAGAACACATCCTAGCCAAACCCTAACACGAGGAAGGAGGAGAAATGTGCATGTGAGCCAAGCAGCGACGAGGTCATCGTGAAGGTGGCCATGGAAGCCATGAGTCTGGCGAGGGCAAAAACGGTGAATACGCCCTCACCGTGGCTTGCCTAGCCCTGTGGCTCTATCGAGGAGATAGAGAGGAAGATGGCGCAGCAGCTGGCAAGATGGAGGTGACAATGGCACTATGGCGCGGGTGCTAGATGGTGGCAGAGTGGTGTGGTGACACGTCAGTGAGGATAGCTTCGCTGTGAGCGCGAGAGTGAGCAGTAGAAGGAGAAATAAAAGCATGGGCGTGAACAAGCAGGCGTGGGGCATGTTTGTGTGTGTCGTGGCCTGACCAGCCAGGCCATCGGTAGCATAGGGCCGCCACGCAGTCGGCCACCCACGGCGACACGGCGACATCCATCAGAGCCCGCGTTCGTGACTGACAGCGCATTTTGACGATGCTTAAGCACCGATTCCACAACCAATTAGCGAAAACTTTCCAAATAGAAGTTGTAACCCTACATACCTGCTCTAACTTTGATTGAATGATCTAAGTCTAATTCGCAACGGTTTGCAAGTTACAACATCACAAAGTCAGCCTCATCGAACTGAAAAACCAAATTTGACTTAGACAAATTTCTAAGTTACAAAAATAGTGAAATGTTGATTTTTATGAGCACAAAATGACCAAGCTAGGCAAAGAATTAGCTCATGGCCCAAAAAAAAGTTGTTTCTCTACTCAAATACTACAAATTTGCTTAAGGGTGCTTTGCCATGCAAAGAATCTATGACATAGTTCAAACAGGTCAAAGATACCACTTTAAATTGATGACTTACACAATAACTAGGACTTAGAGACCAAATTAGGCTTAGTCATGAATACCAAAGTTGTTCCTTATGCTATTCTAAACATGTTTAAGGTATTCCCATGGTTCCACACACATTTCATGCATTGGTTACATGTAAACCCTAACCTAAGTAAGGCAATTAAGTAACAATACATGCAATATAAGCCAACATAGATGGAACACATGATATGCTCATGCTCATGAATGCTCAATGATGATTGTGATCATGCAATATCAAGGTTAGATGCACACTTAACACCTAAGGTGTTACATGGGCCGCGCGGGTTGAATTTGCTTTTCATTTTTATAGAAGATAGAAATAGCTTTATATTTTACATTCTAAGTTGAACTTTGGAAATTAATATCAATTCACATAAGTATCCAAAAATCATGGAATAAATTCTATTGAGTTCCTAAAAATGTTGTCTATCAGATAGTATGGTTAGTTTATATATATCTATGTTGATGCTAAGGTCCATTAAATCATTTACAAGTGTTAATGTTATTTAGATTAAAAATTGTAGGAATTTTTGTAGCAAATTGGTAATAGCTTTAGCCATAAAATTTTTACAGTAGGTTCATTAGATTATTATGTGCTCACTATAATTTTTGTAGCCTTAGAATAGGTTGAGAAATATGGTGGCTAAGTACTCCTTGATGTAGTATATATATTAAATCGGTAATAAGAATAAGGATTCCTTTAGTTGCTGAGATAATACGTGAAATATTCCATACCTATTAGTAGGAAAAATAGGTAGCTTAGTATCATAGTCATTAGAGTTAACTTGGTAGATGTATTTTAATTTTAAGAGTTGCTGTTGCCGTATTACTAAGTGTTGCATCATCATCTCATGCATGTAGATAACGAGTTGGTAGAGTTTGTGACTGCGGGCGAGCAGAAGTACGAGGAGGTGATTTAAGAGTACAAGGAGATTCTCATACAAGAGGAAGCCTCGGAGCTACCAGCAACTGACTTTGTTGACACCCCACCTACCCAAGGCAAGCCCAGTGCATAACCCTTATTTTGTATAAGCACTAAATATATATATCTATGATGTGCATTTACGTTACAGGCATTTTATGGAACCCACATGCACAAATATGTTGTCCTATGAGTCCTACTAGCTTAGGGCGAGTAGATGCTATGCTTAGGTTTTTCGGTAGCATGAGTAACCTGCCGTTACTCACAATAGGTGATTATTATTATCACTCTCATGATAAAATGGTGAAAGAAAAAATGGAGATCGGGCAGGGATATGGTATGGGTATTGGTGGGTGTAAGAGGTTGTGTCTCGCAGCCAACGGGACATAGTCTGGTTACACTGTTTTCCGTGTCCGTGTCGGTTAAGGACCACCGTTGCATTGGGTTCTATGCAAGTCATAGACTTATTATCCCGAGCATATACTTGTTTATGGGAACAGGGAAGGCTCATTGCTCTCTTATCGTGGGTTCTGGCTCTTTCTAGACTGACTGATTGGAGGCGTGGATGGTGGAGGTCTAAGCACCACACTGAGTCTAGGACTCATGTGTGGGGGCTTGGAGTCCAAGTTTGGATGGGGACCTGGACCCCTCGATAGGAGAGTGGTGGGTTGGTCCTGCTTGTGCCTAAGGTATAAGCGGAGCGTGTGTTTTTGGGGTACCCAACTGGGCACATTGATTCATGAATCACCGTGCGATCCGGTATGGCTTGTCTATAGTCTAGCACCGTAGTAAGAACTGGAAGATGAAAGGTGGTGAAATGGAACTGTTTGCTCAACTCTTGCTTGAAAGTAGAACAGGTGCTTACATAGAATGGTTAGCTAATGAACTAATCATGACTGCTAATAAAACACAAACATAAGGATTTACTACTAGTATTGCTTTTGCAAAAAGGAAACCCAGCAACCCATAAAGCTTATCATATCCTTTGGAGTCAGGAAATTATTCCCACTAATCGGGTAAGTCTTGCGAGAACATTGTGTACTCAGGGTTTATTTACCCTTGTTGTAGGTGCAGCTTGAGGAGTAGCTGTTGTGTAAAGGATTCTTCTAGTGGGCATAGACGGATCCTTGTATATTATGATTATTGATAGATGTTTATTTTAATTCCGTTGTTTAACTTCCGCACTCTGAACTCGATATTGTAATAATGTATTTCTAAGAACTCTGGTTGTATGAAATGGACTAAGTATTATAAACTCGTTCTCATTATTGGATCCTAGAGGAAAAATGTGGATTATTTGAGTTTTCCCTTGGGGTGTGCTCGACGGAACTGCACGAAGTATCTCATTTTCAGGGTGCTCAGTGTCTGGTGGAAGATGAGCGCCTCCAAAGGTATGTTATTTTGGGTTGTTCTGCCATAGTGGTATCAGAGCCAATAATAAGTCCACGAGTTTCATAACTCCTTTCAAAGCCTAAAATTTGACCAACAAAAGTTTTGCGAAAAGTAGGATGCGATGAAATTATGTAAATAAGTATAAACCCTAGCAATATGGTCTATCTAGGATAGCGGCACTGGTTTTATCTAATTAAGTTTCTATAGGTACACTAACTTATGATGCGTAAGAATCATTCAGCGTACGGAAAGTGAGTGTACGATGTGCCAAATTTTTTTTGCGAATGCCGCTATATTCCGGCTTGAGTGAACGGGTAGGCCGATGCATGCATCATGAAAAGAGAATCACGCTTAAACTAAATTTCCCCCTACATGTATAATATGGATTAGTAAATTGATAGGATAATCTAAAAGAATGCTTTAATAAAAGTCTTATCATTTCTCTAGCCTCTTGCTCCTATCTGGAGGGTTGTCCTAAATGGTTGGTTCCTATCTGTTTATAGATGAACCTGAGATCAGGTCGTGGGAGCACCAGTGCCAAAGCGAGCCATGGTCTTGGCGAAGGCCATGGTGACAGTGGTCGGGGCAATGAGAACGGCAATGGGGAGAGCCACGAGGCCCCACTTCTAGCTCCTCCTCCTCTGCCACCACCACCTCCAATGACTCATGTGGAGATGATGGCGGAAATGTTAGCTGCTCATCGTGAGTCCGCCTGTGCCATGGAGCTGTTAGCACAAGCGATTGGTGGCTTCGCCCGTGGAGGTCATAGAGGCAATGGAGGGAACGAGGGTGGTGCCCATGGTCCCGAGGGACCCTATTTGTACTAGGATTTCTTGAAGACACACCCACCCACGTTCACACCGACTGTTGAGCCTCTGGATGCGGAGCATTGGCTTCGTATTCTGGTGCATAAGTTTCTACTACTCACTGCAACTGAGGAGCAGAAGGTGCGCTTTGTAGCGCAACAGCTGTTGGGTTCTACCAGTGCATGGTGGGACATGTTCAACGCCATGCAGCTGGTGGATCACCGTGTAACTTGGCAGCAGTTTACTATGGCCTTCAAAGAGTATTACATTCCTGCTGGTGTTCTGAATAGGAAGTTAACAGAGTTTCTAGACCTGAGGCAAGGGAGTATGTCTGTGATGGACTATGTAAACAAATTCAACCATCTATCACAGTATGCTAGGATTCACATTAATACTGATGAGAAGAAGAGGGACCGTGTCTATCGTGGCCTCTCTTGCAGTCTGCAGAAGGAGTTGTATACGGGAAACTACCAGACTCTTGGTGCTATGATGAATGCAGCTATTGCCATGGAAGGACTTTAGCATGACTCTCAAGCTGAGTGGAAGTGTAGGTGGGTGGCTACTGGGTCTTCTAGTCACCCCTAGGCTCAGAAGGTATAGGTTGTCAGGTGAGTGCCCTATCAGTCTTCAGGTGGGCATTCGTTCTGATAGCCTCAGTAGACCTACTAGGCACATTCCACCTAGTACCATGTGCCTACTCAGCAGGTGCAGCAACAACAACAACAGCCCTAGGGACAGCAGGTCCCACCTCGTCAGGGATAGGGAAACAAGCCTGGTGCTTGTTTCAAGTGTGGCAAGGAGGGCCACTATGCTCGGGAGTGTCCACAGAATCAACCTGCATAGTCTGCTCAGCCCTCAGCTAACTCCCATCTAATCAAGCAGACTATTATCAAGAAGAAGGTGCCAGTAAGCCGTTCTAGGCAAGTTAATTTCACAGAGGCTGAGGAAATCTTGCAGAATGAACCGGTGATGGCTGGTATGTTTACCATTGATTCCCATCCAGCTTATGTGTTGTTTGATTCTGGTGCATCACATTCATTCATGAGCATGGGGTTTGCATGGAGGCACAATATATCTCGTATGGCTATACCTATTGCCTATAGAATCAGTACTTTGGGTGCATAGTTGTGCGTTAATACTCGGACAGACACAGTTGGATTAGTACTAGCCACTCACACTTACCATCTAGTTCATGGTGCTGCCTGGGCAAGGCATTGATGCAATTCTGGGAATGAACTGGTTGCATGTATATGGGGTAGTCTTAGATCTAGAGCAGAGAGTTGTTGAGATATGGCTTCCTTCTTCTGAGGATAGGATGTCTCTTCTTATGCCCTCAGATCTAGCCTTACCTGTTGCTGCTCATGTTGAAGCTTCTCCTGATCTTGCCCCTATTCCTGTGGTATGTGAGTTCCTAGATGTTTTTCCTAAAGATCTACCTGGGTTGCCACCGGATAGAGATGTGGAGTTCTCCATTGAGTTAGAACCTAGCACTGTTCCTATCTCTCGACTCTCGTACCGCATGGCCCCAAAGGAATTGGCTAAAATGAAGAAGCAGTTAGAAGAGTTGTTGGAAAAGGGATTTATCTGTCCTAGTTATTCACCATAGGGATGTCTAGCTATTTTTGTGAAGAAGAAGGATGGTACCTTGTGGATGTGTGTGGATTATAGCCCTCTCAATGCGGTAACCACTAAGAACAAGTATCATTTACCTTGTATTGATACTTTGTTCGATCAACTAACTGGTGCCAAGGTGTTCTCCAAGATTGATCTCCTTTTAGGCTATCATCAAATCCCAAGATATACTAAAGATAGCTTTCTCTACTAGGTATGGGTTGTATGAGTATCTAGTCATGTCCTTTGGTCTCACCAATGCTCCTGCATTCTTCATGTATCTCATGAATTTTGTCTTTATGCCGGAATTGGACAAGTTTGTAGTGGTGTTCATTGATGATATTTTGATATATTCCAAGAACCAGGAAGAGCATGCACTGCATCTTCGGATAGTACTGACTCAATTAAGGGAACACAAGCTATATGCCAAATTTAGCAAGTGTGAGTTTTGGTTGGATCAAGTGTAGTTTTTGGGACATGTTCTGACACTTGAAGTTATCTCTATAGACCCAAGCAAGGTGCAAGATGTGTTGAATTGGAAATCTCCCAAGTCAGTGCATCAGATTCATTAGTTCCTTGGTCTCGCTGGTTATTATCGACACTTCATTCCTGACTTCTCCAAAATAGCTTAGCCGATGACCAACCTGCTCCAGAAAGATGTCAAGTTTGTATGGAGTCTGGCTTGTGAAGAAGCTTTTCAATCTATGAAGAAGTTTCTTACCTCTGCTCCTGTTCTAGCCCAATCGGATATTGACAAACCTTTTGATGTATATTATGATGCCTTGAAGATAGGGTTGGGATGTGTACTTATATAGGATGGGCATGTGATAGCTTATGCTTCATGTCAGCTAAAAAAGCATGAGGTGAATTATCCCACCCATGATTTAGAGCTAGCTGCTGTGGTGCACACTCTAAAAATTTGGAGGCGTTATTTGTTGGGAAATAAAGTACACATTTTTACGGATCACAAGAGCCTCAAATATATTTTCACTCAGTCCGAGTTAAATATGAGACAAAGGAGATAGTTGGAATTAATCAAGGATTATAATTTGGAGGTTCATTACCATCCTAGAAAAGCTAATGTGGTAGCTGATGCTTTGAGCCAAAAGTCATATCAGGTTGAAGAAACCCCTTTGTCTCTCAACCATGCTGAGTTGCTAGCTCACATTGCCTTAGTCTTGGATTTACTTGAGTAGATTATTGTAGAGCAAAGGCAAGATACTTTAGAAATTCCTCACATCAAGAGGTTAATTGCCGAAGGGCGTGGTCCTCATTTTAGTATTGATGGTCAAGGTGTAGTCAGGTTCAAGAATAGATTAGTCATCCTATCAAGTGAGGAGCTTAGAAGAAGGATTTTGGACGAGGCTCATACCTCCAGGTTGTCCATCCATCCTAGCAGTAACAAGATGTACCATGATTTGCGCCACTTGTATTGGTGGTCCAATATGAAGCAGGATATCACCAAATATGTCACGGAGTGCGACCCTTATGGGAGGGTTAAGGTAGACCATATGCGCACCCCGGGATTTTACAGCCTTTGCCTATCCCTATTTGGAAATGGGAAGATATTTCCATGGATTTATTGTGGGTTTACCCCACATGTCCAAGGGGTATAACTCTATTTGGGTCATTGTGGATCACCTTACTAGGTCCGCTCATTTTTCTCCTGGTGGATACCAGATATTCAGCCAAAAAGTATGCCAAGTTGTATTTTGACCGGATTGTGACCCTGCATCGAGTTCCTCTTACTATTGTCTCTGATAGAGGGTCAGCCTTTGTCTCTCATTTTTGGGAGCAACTCCAGGAATGTCTTGGTACTAGTCTTCTAAGAAGTTTAGCTTATCATCCACAAACTGATGGCCTAACAGAAAGGGTAAACAAAGTACTTGAAGATATGTTGAGAGATTGTGCCATTTCTTTTCCTAAGAAGTGGGATGAATGCTTGAACTTAGCTAAGTTTTCTTACAACAATAGCTATCAAGAAAGCATTCGTATGGCACCCTTTGAAGCTCTATATGGAAAGAAATGTAGGACACCACTTAACTGGGTTGAAGTGGGAGACCGTGGATATTTTGGGCCTGATTTCATCAAAGAAGCTCGAGAGCAAGTCAGTATTATTCAGAGTCATTTGAAGGCAGCTCAGAGCCGATAGAAAACTTATGCTGATAAATGAAGAAGGCCTTTGTAGTTTGTAGTCGGGGATCATGTGTACCTCAAGGGGTCTCCTATGAGAGGGGTGCATCAGTTTGGCATATGTGGCAAGCTAGCTCCTCGATATGTGGGTCCTTACAAGGTTTTGGAGCAGTATGGCCCGGTTGCTTATCATCTCCAACTTCTAGATATTTTGTCAGCAGTACACAATGTGTTCCACATATCTCAGTTGAAGAAATGTTTACAGGTCCCCAATGAAGTTGAGGAAATTGAAGGACTTCCCCTCTAGCCTGACTTGTCGTATATTAAGCATCCTATCAAGATCTTGGACGAAAAGGGAAGGGTGACTAGAAATAGTGTGGTGAAGTTTAACAAAGTTCAGTGGCAAAATCACTCAGAGGATGAAGCCATGTGGGAGCAAGAAAGTTATATCTTGAAGTATTATCCCCACCTTCTTTCTAGTTCATTGAGGTAGTTGTTTACATTAAAAATGTGTTTCTTATCTCTTTTCCCACACTAGGCACATGAAATCTCAGGACAAGATTTTGTTTTAGGGGAGTCAATTTATAACACCCTCGGTGTTACACTGTAAATCATCTGCTAAAACATGTCATGAGCATCAAGTTTATATGTTAATGCATGTAATATAGAGTGTAGATTAAATTCTATAACTCGAAACGAATAACGGAAGTGCAAAACGAAAGTTAATTCCATAGTTATGTTATATCATTTAGGGTTCAAAACCAATTTTTATTAAGCAAAAATACTATGGAACATATATGTGATACTCGAATAAAGTTTGATGTACAAACTTTGTAGATGATGATGAAATACCTACGGTCGAGAAATGGTATCACTAGCTAACGTATCTAATAGACTGGAAATTGAATTTGACGCAAGTCCAACTCAAGACTTAGTCGATTTCTTAAGTTTGAAAACTAATTGGCAAAGCTAAGTTTGGTAATTTTTGTAGGGAAATTGGGTTAAGGAGTGGGGTGGTATTATGGCTTATTTTAGTAGCCTAATATGCCCTCTTAAGTATAGCAAAGGTGGTTTGGCGATTGGATCAAAGGTTTAGATTTTTAGAACGCTTTAAAAACCGTGCACGACATGCCCTCGACCGGTTTTCCTCTGGGGCACGGCATCATAGTGTTGGCTCGCCCGACGATGCACGCATGCACACACGTGCACCGCCGCACTCGGTGGGACGTTGGGGGCCGGTTCGACTGGCCGCTCTGCCCGCCGTGTCGCTGCCATCACCGTCGCGGGCCCGACGCCTTGGCTGATCCGCTGTCATCTGGCCGCTCTGCCTCGCCGTGTCGCTGCTATTGCCATCATGTCACACCTGTGATGCGCTATGCTGTGCTACCTCTTCCTGGCCAGGTGGATGTCTTTCACATGTGGTCGTGCACGATGTCGCTACGTCATTAACGGCACCACAACGCGCAAGCCACGGCCTATCGCCGATGCACTCGCTCGTCCACTATGCTAGGGATAAGGGTCCCATGGCCATGGCAACCATACCCCACCAAGATGTGCACCAGTCAAATCCTAGCCAAGCCTACTATCGTCCCGTCCGCCCGCGTGCCCCTGCTCTTCTCTCTACCACCGCCATCGCCTTGCGCCACGAGTGCGCCAGAAATAAGTCATCGCTATTCAATTCGCTTTGTCCATACCTACGCTCTCTTGTCCCCTCACCGCCTGTGCCACCCACAGCCTTGATGGCGGCCGGCCAGGCGCCAATTTGGTGTTTCTGCCATGGCGGGCCGTTAAGGCTGCGATTGGCCGTGGGTGCGGACAGCTCGCTCACCCATCGCCCACAGCCTAATTAGTTGTACCACTACCTCAGCCCAATTGCTACTGGCACGCCTTGGTCGCTGACGCGACCGTGTCATCGCAGTGCATCGCAGCATCCCACCACCGCACGTGGCCAACCTGGTTCGGGGAATTCTCGGCCAAACCATCACCACAGACATAACCAGGGTACGATAGGGATGCTTTAGTGTTAGCTAGCTCTCCCTGTAGTGGTTGTGGCCGGACAGCATGGTCGTGCCACCGTCGCGCATGGCCGCATGCCATGGTCGCCACTTCTGCGAGCTCTGCCGCTCTTGTAACCTTGGCTTGTGTAGGCTCTAGAGTTGGGGGTGTTGATCGGCCCGCTATCTGGGTCAGGGTAGGTCTTGGTTGGCTGACGTGGCTGCCTAGTGCCATCGCTGTCGCGCCGGTGCGCACGGGGGTGGCCCGAGGACCTGGTTGTTGAAAAGAAGAGATGTTGCGAGGGTTCCTTTGCATAATTGTTGTCTTGGGAAATAGTGTTCTAGACTGCGGGTTGATTCGGTCTTAGTACGGGGGCATTTTCGCAAAAGTGTCGATCGCTCGTGGGCCGCGCGGGTTGAATTCTCTTTTGCAGGCCGTTTCTGCGCGGATGGGCCGCGTCCCGCGTGGGCCGCGCTAGTGGGTCACGCGTTCGCGTGCGTTGTGCGTGTGTGGGCCACGCCGCTCGCTAGTGGGCCGCGCGGGTTGAATTCCCTTTTCATTTTTATAGAAGATAGAAATAGCTTTATATTATACATTCTAAGTTGAACTTTGGAAATTAATATCAATTCACATAAGTATCCAAAAATCATGGAATAAATTATGTTGAGTTCCTAAAAATGTTGTCTACCAGCTAGTATGGTTAGTTTATATATATCTATGTTGATGCTAAGGTCCATTAAATCATTTAGAAGTGTTAATGTTATTTAGATTAATAATTATAGGAATTTTTGTGGCAAACTAGTAATAGCTTTAGCCATGAAATTTTTACAGTAGGTTCATTAGATTATTATGTGCTCACTATAATTTTTGTAGCCTTAGAATAGGTTGAGAAATATGGTGGCTAAGTACTCCTTGTTGTAGTATATATATTAAATCGGTAATAAGAATAAGGATGCCTTTAGTTGCTTAGATAATACGTGAAATATTCCATACCTATTAGTAGGAATAATAGGTAGCTTAGTATCATAGTCATTAGAGTTAACTTGGTAGATGTATTTTTATTTTAAGAGTTGTTGTTGCCATATTACTAAGTGTTGCATCATCATCTCATGCATGTAGATAACGAGTTGGTAGAGTTTGTGACCATGGGCGAGTAGGAGTACGAGGAGGTGATTTAAGAGTACAAGGAGGAGATTTTTGTATAGGAGGGAGCCTAGAGCTACCAGCGACTAACTTTGTTGACACCCCGCCTGCCCAAGGCAAGCCCCGATGTATAACCCTTATTTTGAATAAGCACTGAATATATATATCTGTGATGTGCATTTATGTTATAGGCATTTTATGGAACCCACTGCATAAATATATTGTCCTATGAGTCCTACTTGGCTAGGGCGAGTAGATGCTATGCTTAGGTTTTTTTGGTAGCGTGAGTAACCTGCAGTTACTCATAATAGGTGATTATTATTATCACTCTCATGATAAAATGGTGAAAGGAAAAATGGAGACCAGGCAAGGATATGGTATGGGTATTGGTGGGTGTAAGAGGTTGTGTCTCGTAGCCAACGGGGCATAGCCTGGTTACACTGTTTTCCCTGTCCGTGTCGGTTAAGGACCGTCGTTGCATTGAGTTCTAGGCAAGTCATAGACTTATTATCCCGAGCATATACTTGTTTATGGGAGCAGGGAAGGCTCGTTGCACTCTTGTCGTGGGTTCTCTTTCTGGACCGACTGATTGGAAGCGGGGATGGTAGAGGTCTAAGCACCACACTGAGTCCGGGACTCATGTGTGGGGGCTTGGAGTCCAAGTTTGGATGGGACCTAGACCCCTCAATAGGAGAGTGGTGGTTTGGTCCTACTTGTGCCTAGGGTACAAGTAGGGCGTGTGTTTTCGAGGTACCTAACTGGGCACATTGATTCACGAATCGCCGGACGATCCGGTATGGCTTGTCTACAGTCTAGCACCGTAGTAAGAACTAGAAGATGAAAGGTGGTGAAATGGAACTATTTGCTCAACTCTTGCTTGAAAGTAGAACAGGTGCTTACATAGAATGGTTAGCTAATGAACTAATCATAAATGCTAATAAAACACAAACATAAGGATTTACTACTAGTATTGCTTTTGCAAAAAGGAAACCCAGCAACCCATAAAGCTTATCATATCCTTTGGAGTAGGGAAATTATTCCCACTAGTCGGGTAAATCTTGTGGGTATATTGTGTACTCAGGGTTTATTTACCCTTGTTGCAGGTGTAGCTTGAGGAGTAGCTGTTGTGTGAAGGATTGTTTAGAAGGCACAGACGGATCCTTGTATATTATCGATAGATGTTTATTTTATTTCTGTTGTTTAACTTCCGCACTCTAAACTCGGTACTGTAATAATGTATTTCTAAGAACTCTGGTTGTATGAAATGGACTAAGTATTGTAAACTCGTTCTTATTATTGGATCCTAGAGGAAAAATGTGGATTATTCAAGTTTTCCCTTAGGGTGTGCTCAATGGAACTGCTCGAAGTATCTCATTTTCGGGGTGCTCATTGTCTGGTGGAAGATGAGCGCCTTCGAAGGTGTGTTATTTTGGGCGATTCTACCATATCTTGTGCCCCTAGTTCCCTGACCCTGTCGTCGACCCCGAGCTCATCTCCGGTGGCCTATACGTTATCTTGTTGTGCACATTCAGGTTTTGGCTCTGATGCTCTCTTATTTAGGTTTTGGCTACCCATTTCTTGTTGTGCAAATTTGATTAATCAAACCTTAGCTGCCTATGATGCGTGTGATGATCCCTAGCATATATGCTGCCTATGATGCCTATATTTTGTACTATCTGAGCATATGTCATTTTTTGAGATTGTCACTGCCTATGATGCCTCTATTTTGTACTATCTGACCATATGTCATTTTTTGTGATTGTCACTGCCTATGATGCCTCTATTTTGTTTCAACTGAGTATATGTCATTTTTGCTACTACTCCTCTACTCACTAATTGTCATCACTGATTGAATTTTTGTTCTGAGATTGTCATTTTTTACTACCTATGATGCCTCTATTTTGTTGCAATTGAGTACATGTGATTTTCTGAGCATATGTCATTTTCTTTTATTTTTACTGACTATGATGCCTCTATTTTGTTGCAATTGAGCATATGCGATTTTCAGTGCCTCTATACAAGTGAAATTGAGCATATGCAATGATGAATTTTTTGAACTAAGCTTACTTCTCAACTTAGCTCACTGTCCTATACTACTCTCTACTACTACTATTGTCCTACTACTGATGGTGTTGGCTGGCTGCTGCTCTCTACTATTGATTGCTCTCTACTAATCTACTACTCTATACTACTCCTACTACTTACTACTCTACTACTACTCTATGCTCCTACTACTTGCTCTCTACTACTCTACTACTACTACTTACTACTCTACTATACTCTATGCTCCTACTACTTGCTCTCTACTACTCTACTACTCTCTACTCTATAATACTTACTACTTACTACAGCTTACTACCCCTACTACTTACTACTCTAAACTACTTACTACTACTACAACTTGTTGCTGGTCCTATATACTACTACTTACTACTCTATGCTCCTATACTCCTATGTACTACTACTTGCTGGTCTTCTCTATGGCATATGCAATGATGAAATGTTTAACTTTTTAAAAATTTGCTAAAGCGGTGGCATACTACTTGCTGCTACTCTATACTCTGCTTCTACACTGTACCTATACTCTACTCTACTAATGGGGCTGCCCGCCTCGATCAGTTAACCATTTTTTCCCGCCTCCATTAAGTTTTTTGTAGTACCCTCTTACTCTATACATGATGTGGATCCAGTGTGACCATGCTTCTCTATGGCATATGCAATGATGAACTTTTTTAAATTTCAAAAAATGTGCTGAGGCAGTGGCATATGCAATGATGTGAACCCTTTTATGCTGAGGCAGCGACTATGATGATTGAGTGCGCCCCCTACTTGTCAGCTGCTAAACTAGGATGGTTTGTATACCATATACAAGCAACCAGTTTAGAAGCAATGTGATATCGATGACAATGGGGCAAATCTAAGCCAACTATGTAAATGTTTTTTTGTATTTAATACTTTTGTCCTTTCCTTTCTACAATTTTGTACTTTTCTTCTATAATTTTGTACTATCCTTCTATTTATGTATCCCAATTCCAAATGTTAATGAAAAAAGAATTATGTATTAAGTTATGAGATGAATATAATCATTACATTGTCTATACAAGTGAATTGTCCATATAACCCTATTCTTCATAGATTATAATGGTGATAGAATTGGAGGCTCTGTGTCAGTGGCGTGAGGCTACCCTTGATGACCATAGTAACAAAGGGTTATCGTCTAACTCAGACGGTGGGAGCACCGAGTACGAGAGCAAAGATCTGACACCGAGGCCACAGAAGAAAGCTCGTGGAGAGGAAGAAAACGATCCGGACTTCGACCCGTCGGTCGAAACATAATGTTCTCGCAAGCAGCCACTGCAGATTCCTCTAGATGAGGATACCAAAACACTGAGGTTTGAGGTACTTACATCAATGCATGCATTAATTAACATAGCGTTTGATGTGCTCCTACAAGTATATAGCTAATGCGAGTTTTTGCCCTCGACAACTACCACTGGTGCCTTAGAATTTGCAGTTCGTCATGGAGGAGGAAGAAGAAAGGGCCCCCTAGAAGCACTCGTTCCCTCCATGGTGACCTCTTCAACCACAATGGCTGGTGACATGCCAAAGTGGAGAAGGGGCCAACAAGGAAGGCACAAGAAGCATGATGATGTGCACGTGATAGCCTAGGTGGGGCCATAGGGGAGCCTTTGTAGCCAATAGGGATCCTTGGCAAATTCAGCAACCAGTGCTCCATTTTAGTCAGGGAGAAGGTGCCTATCACGTATGAAAATTGGAAGGATGTCCTAGAAGACCTCAAGGAACATGTGTGGAAAGAGATGCTGAGGCAGTTCACGTATCTAGAGGGCTATGACAAAGAGAAGTGCAGGGTGCATGTCATGGTCCTGGCAGGAAAAGCACTTCGAAACTTTAGGTACAAGCTCAACAAGGAGTATGTGCAGAAAGGGGAGACACCCTTCACCCATTACAATTACATCTTGCCTGAAGTTTGGGAACAGTTTGTTAGACAAAAACAAACCCTAGAAGCAAAGCTCAAGAGCGAGCAGTTCTTTGAGCTTGCTAAGAGGAACCATCACCACCACCACCTGGTCATGACAGGGTATGCCGCTAAGAGGCTACAGTGGCAGGCAGAAGAAAGGACTTTAGCTGAGGTCGGGCTACCGGATCCATACATAGACTGTGATGTTAGGGCACGGGACTTCCTCAATGGCCGCAAGCTGAAAAAGCTAAAGGATGGCAAGTCCAAGTTCAACGAGCCGCATACCGAGGAGGCAGAGAAGAGGATCTTGGAGGTCGCTGTGGCCGAGAAGGGTGGTTCGTTCGAACCTTGCCAAGAGAGGGACGTACTAACCGAGGCGCTAGGAAACCCCGAGCACCTCGACAGCGTTCGTGGCGTATCCTCAAGGAAGAGCTGGAAGACCATGGATTCCTGGCAATCCGATGCAAGCACATACCACACGAGGCAAAGATACATGGAAGGGCTTATCTAGAAAGGCAAAGATGAGGCAATCAAGGACATGATCATGGGGTTGATACAAGATGCTTTCACGAGTATCGACCCCAAGATGGTGGAGCTGAGGACGTAGCTATTTCGCCAGGATGGCGTGGTGCTACCATAGGTTCAAGACACCGTACAAGGGCAGATAGTGCCATCGACTAGAGGACTCCCTAGGTACCCCATTGATGACATCGTGGAACCTATGAGCTACATGCTTCAGGTGCCCTTAGGTAGGGTGCAAAGGAAGAAGGATGTGGCCACGGGAGTGGCACTACCACCCAAAAGCGATGCCTTGTACGGCGGCAAGCCGATCCTGCCCGACTATGCCAGGCTGGACATGACATGGACCAACACAGAATTTGATGACGATGAAATCGACATTCCCATTGAAGAGGGGAGCAGATTCATCAGTGCTACTCTCAGCATATGCAGGCTATGGAATAAGGGCGACATTGTCATGGAAGTGCCGACGCCGGCATCAGCTCGCTCACAGGCGCCATCTCCCCCTGGTGACCCGGTGACGATGACGATGACAACACCGACGATGACAATGGCGGTGACAACGACAATGCTGGTGGCCTAGGTCATAGCCCTCGAGGTAGTCCGGCTCCTAGCAATAGCAGTCCACAGGGAGGCACAGGGGCAACACTGGGTGATGTAACATCACCGTCTGCAAGTGGTTTGAATGAGGGCACAAGCCAATGTCCTCCCTCGTCGAGGAAGCATACAAATGAAGAGGATGCCATACCCTGCAACCACACCAAGATGAGTTGGGCGGCCTATAAAATAGCCAACAAGCACCCATACTCAACTATGTTTGAAATGTTTGCTACTTGAGAACTTATCAATCTATAATTCAATTGGAGATGAAAGCTGCTTTTTTCACTCTCTAACATCTTAAGCCCCGGTGTTGCAGGCCAAAAACACCGTCGTCGATTTGGGGCTTGTCAGATGATTGCCCCCAACAACTACGAGCATGGGAAGTTCATGATGACCTTGGGCGACCTCCTTGAAGAGAAGTGGGAGGTAAGGAGGTTCCATCTATGGTACATCAAAGCGACGAAAGCGGGCCTCCGCACATTTGTCATAAAGATTCTGGTGGAGTACTTCCACACGCCCACGGATGGAGAAATCCTCATAGATTTCCACGACATGTATAGACTACTATGGCGAAAGGACCACGACGTAGCCCAAGTCACCTCATTTGCTATGTAAGTTAACTACAACTTTGACAGCACTACATCGCTGTAGGTACTTTAGGAGCAAACTAATAATGCCATGATGACTTTTCCTTGTAGGATACAGGCCTATGTAAGCAAGGAATTGGACAAGGGTATTATATATCTCTCTCCGATGCTTATTACAGAGAGAACCATCGCAGGTTACAATATACCGGACACTCATGAAGACCTTGTGAACTTGAACCCAGAGGAGAGAAAGAAATTCCGGGAAGATCTAGAAATCGAATATAAGTATCGGGTGGGAATGTACATCTATGGAGCCATGAAGAAGGTCTAGGGAAATGGGTGTGTCATGGCCGCCCACCAGTTTGGGTAAGTCAAAAATCTTCTTGGAACATATATATAGCTACTTGGATCATGACTTCTCATATTTGAACATTTCAAATCTCTATTGTGTGAATGGTGCAGTAAGGGCATCATGGGCCACTGGATTACGTTTATAATCTATCCTCAGGATGGAAGGGCCTATATATTTGACTCCTTGCGGGATACAAACAAAGCAGGCTACAAGCACTTTGAAAATGTATTGAGATAGTAAGTGATGGAACTTATTCATTAACAGTTAACATACGTGTTCAAATTGTTGTTGACACTAGTGGTTTTTTGTATAGTGCTTATAAGAAATACGTGCAAGATCTCGACTACTATGATCGGAGATTTGAGAAGAAGATCAAGAATGGCACGAAACTAAAACTCAGGCGCGAGTTCCCGGTAAGTACATCAAAAGTCGTTTGTGCTATTATATCGAGGATGCTCTCTACTACTACTACTACTACTACTACTACTACTTGTCAGCTCTTTGCTACTACTCCTACAACTCCTACTACCACCACTACTACTACTACTACTACTACTACTACTACTACTTTACTCCTATACCAATACTACTACTACTACTACTACTCTACTCTACTCTACTATACTCTACTCGACTCCTATACCTACCACTACTACTCCTATACTATATTGTCCTACTACTACTACTCCCTATATATGCTCTAATGATTATGTACTATATATCGTGCAGTGCGCCAAACAACCCTATGGCTCAGTTCAATGTGGATTCTACGTTTGTGAGTGCCTGAGGACGTGCACCAGATTCAGCAGCAGCTGGCGGCAGCTGAATAAAGCACAAGGATGGTGACAAAGGGTGAAGGTCGACCAAAACTTTAAACAAATAGTAGCAGACATATGTAAGTTTGTCACAGAGTGCGCGCATGAAGGGCAACCGTTGTTCAACAAGGAAAGCGAGTTAGCGCTTGATCCGAAGTTCGAGAAGATCAGAAACTGGAGCACCAAGTTACAAATCAAGGGTTACTTGTTGCCGGACCTCTTTTCCGATAAAAGTTGATAGCAGGGTGATCTTAGTTTCACATGTAAACATTTGACATCATGCATGTGTAATAACTTTGAATGATGTTCGTTGACGATGGAGGACACGAATGAATGTGTTATATGTTTGTGCTCGATATGCGTAATATGTGTTTATATATGTCTTGATTCTGCTTTTATATGTGTTTGATTTGTGAAAATAGAATTCAAATTCAAATCAAATTGTCGAGGCGATTTTTTAAATGGGAAAATATTAATGGAGACGGGCAAGTAACAATAGACCGCCACCATTAAATCTTTATCTGTGGCGGTCACATTATAGAGACCGCCTCAGTTAATTGTTTAATGGAGACGGACAACTTAGGGCAACCGCCTCCGTTAATCATCATTAACGGAGACGGTTGCCTTAAGGTGCCCGCCTCCATTAAACAATTAACCATGGTGGGCAGGGCAACCGTGAAGGGACCATGACGCCTAAGAGGGGGGTGAATTAGGCAACTTAAAAATCTAACTCCAAACTATGGCTTCTTTTTCTAACCCTAACAAAACCTATGCAAAAGATAAACTATCTAGATGTGCAACTATGGTTTTGCTAGTGTGTTGCTATCTCTATCGCAAACGTAGTAAAGTAATCAATATAAATGCGGAAGCTAAAGAGCAAGGTAGAGATATGCAAACTCCCATCGACGACTCCGGTATTTTTACCGAGGTATCAAGAAGCGCGCAAGCTTCCCCCTAGTCCTCGTTGGAGCCCCTCGCAAGGAACCCCTCGCAAGGGCCAAGCTCCCGGTCGGGTAACTCCGTGGATAGCCTCGGGCCTTCCCCACACACAAGTGGGTCTCCGACGTGCCTTCTGGCAAGCCTCTCCCGGATGCTTCCCGCCGTCTTCACTATCAAGCTTCTGGCCAAAACGCCGCGGGCCTTGTTCTCTCCGGTACACGGTGGCGGCCACACCACAAACGCGGTTGGTGTGATCTCGCAAGACTTCAAGCCCCTCCAATGTACAACACTTGTGCTCGCAAGCACGGGGTGGCAAGAGGTATGCAAACCTCACTAAACACTAGGCATAAACCTAGAGCAAGAGCATAAGCGGTGGTCTAATCAACCTAAGCACTTCGCAAAGCACTTATGCTAATCACCTAATAAAACACTAAGCACTATACATGTGGAGATCACTAAAATGGTGTATCAACACCCTTGGTATGTTTCCTCAGCTCCACACTACTCAAATGGCCGGTTGGGGTTGTATTTATAAGCCCCACTGAAAAAGTAGCCGTTGGGGTCGAATTCCCGCGAAACTGCTACTGACCGGACGCTGAATCGTCCTGACCAGACGTGTCCGGTCGTCCCGACCGTTGAGCCGGCAATATACTGATCAGACGCTGGCCAGCATCCAGTGGCCTACCACCAAACACGTCCGGTCGCAGATGTGACGCTCTGGAACCTTACTGTAATTGATCGGACGCTGCTTTCCTGCGTCCGGTCGGTTGCCGCCAGTGTCTGGTCAGGGATCCGGTCGCCTGTCTATCGAGCCACTTACCCAGCGTCCGGTCACGGCGTCCGGTTGCTTGTCCAGCGTCCGGTCCTGCATCCGGTCACCATAGTGAGCTCATTTCTTCGTGATCTTGCGTACAGCTTGGTTCCAATCTTCATGCTTGGACTTTGCTTGATTTCTTGGGTCTTCTCTTGTGCTCCTAAGGTCTTGCTTGAGGTGTTGATCATCGGATCATCACGTCGCCTTCGTCCGAGTCACGTCTTGCACCCTATTGAACTACAAAACAAACACTTGCAAATTCATTAGCCCAATTTGGTTGTGTTGGTCATCAAACACCAAAAACCAAAGTAAATGGGCCAAGGGTCCATTTTCCTTACAATCTCCCCCTTTTTGGTGATTGATGCCAACACGACCAAAGCAAGCAAATAATTATTATTCGGAAGTTTAAAAACTACCTACTTGCTAGGATGCAATGCAAAGGGCAAAGTTATATGATACTAATTGATAGATACTAAATGAAACTTTACTTAAAAGCTTGTCTTGCCCTTGCAAATGTCGCCATGTGATATTATGGATTAAAGCCTAACTTTCTAAAAAAAATTCCCATTACTTAGACTAATCCATAATTCACTTTCCTCCCTTTCTCGGACCATTACCACTTGTAGACATCAACTTGATGCTTGCCTTTGGTCCTTCAAATTCTCCCCCTTTGACATCAAACATCGAAAAGGAAGACATTAGTAGCATAAGGAAGCGTCAAATTTCGTGATCCTTTGTATAAAGAGTGAAATGGATCACAAAATTTGACTCTCATATTATATAGACTATGCCCCCCCCTAAATATATGCATACATATGGTAGAAAGCAAAGCATATGCATAATTAGCAAATTATTGTACAAGAGAGTTTAATCTATATAATGCATGGAGAAAGCATATAAATATGAAATGAAATCAACATGATGATGCCAATTGAAGAATGATGCTTAACTCTGGGGACTCCAATTTCCTTACAATGAGACTACTACACATGTGATAGGTTTTGAAGAAATTGATACCATTTGAACAAGTGTGAGTCTCAAAGCATCCAAGTTGTAGAATTACTCCCCCTAAATATGTGCACACAAGTGTTGAATACTTGTAAAATTTGTGCACATTGATTTAAGTATCAAAATACCACTAGAAAGATGATATTTTGGAGAGATTATCTACAATTTTGGTCTTTGGCACATATTAGATAAATAATTGTAAAACAAGCTATGTGCCATGCTCCTAAACAATTTTAAACCATGTAGGTTTGCTCCAAGGGTTGATAATGAAACCGAGCAAGCCTACCATATGATATACCTATTGGATGCATGACAAAATATTTAAGCATGTAAATGCAAACATTAGGCATGAAAGATAACTAGATGCTTTAAGAGTATATCAATTGAAAAAACAATACAAATTGAAATGAATACTAATTAAAAGTAATGACATCTAGTTACCTAACATGGGAAGGGGAATTTGGGTCCATAGTATTCACTAACCTACTTGGCAATTTCTTTGTCCATCATGATGCACCCCATGAAATGCACCCATACTTTGCCAAGTCTCCAAATTCCCTTTTGGGATCAAAACCTTCTTGGTGCTATTCATGTTTGAAATGATTTCCTTTGGCACCCAAAAGCGTTTGACCCCATTATTGGCTTGCTTGTTCACCTTGATGGCCACCACCTTGTCATTTTTCTTCTTCTTCAAGAGATAAGGTGTGGAGGCCTTCTTGTCCACCTTGTTGGTGTAGGTGATGGAGAGCTTGCTTGTTTGCTTTTTCTCCTTCTTCTTTGCTCCTCCCCCATTCTTCACCTTGCACTCATAGGACTTGTGACCTTCCTTGTGGCACACGTAAGAAACCATGGTTTTTCCTTCATCAAGCTTCTTCACTCCCTTAACGGTGTTATCTTGATGAAGTTGGGTTTGCTTCGCCTTGCCTTTCACTTGAGTCAAGTCCTTGGTGAGGCGAGCTACTTCTTGCTTGAGTTGCTCATTCTCCTTTGCAACCTCTTGTGTGCATGTATCTACAACAACTTTCTCAACACAAACTTGGTTGCACAATGGTGAGTCTAAACATAAATCATTACAAGAAGTAGAGGCATCCTTTTTACACATGTTAGAGATAGAACTTTTCTTTTTAGATGCCTTGGTGAGGGTTGAATTAACGGCTTCAAGATTAGCAACTTTATTAGTTAGCTCATCACAATGTTTGCACATGGTTTCCATTTTAGCAAGCAAACTATTATATGCTTCTTGTGAGCTAGCTAACTTTTCTTTTTAATTTTTCATTTTTCTTTTCAAGTTGCTTATCATTGATTGTGCATTCATTTGTTGTTGCACTAGCCTCAAGTTGCTCAATTTTAGTAGATAGTTCAACATTGAGATTTGCAAAGTTTTCATATTGTTCAAGCAAATTCTTGTATGCTTCTTGTGAACTACCTAGCTCTTCTTTTAAATTTTTTAGCTTCTTTTGTTGACTAGTGCAAACTTTAGCATATTTAAGATTTTGTTGCACAATTGTATTATAAGAAGGCAAATCATCATCAATATTGCTTTCACTAGAGGATGAGCTTTCATTACCTCGTGCCATAAGGCACACACGAGAAGAGCTTGATAATGAGTGCTTGCGCCCTCGCCTCTTGTGATGATCTTCTTCACTTGAAGAATCATCCCATGACCTTATTGTTGTGAGGGCTTTGTTCTTGCACGCCTTCTTCTTTGCCTTGGGTGTGGGCTTGTTTGGACAAACTTCCACAAAGTGCCCCAACTCGCCACATCCATAGCATCCTCTCTTTCTTTGCTTGTTTCTTTGATTTGTGAAAATGAGGTCTTGAATTTGGATGGGCACACCCTTGACATTGAGCCTTACGATCATCTTCTCCACCTTTTTGATAAGTTTGATTGATTCTTCATCAAGGTCGGAGGTGGACAAGGAAGATTGATCATCATCACTTGATACTTGTTCATCATCATCATCATCCTCATCTTCTTCTTCTTCACTTGAGGAGCTTGAGCTTGAGCTTGACTCAACTTTCTTGCCCTTCATCTTTTTCTTCTCGCTACAAGCGAGAGCTTTGCCTTTGCTTGATGAAGATGCTTCTCCTTGACCCATCTTACATGACATTTCAAATGCCACTAGCTTGCTAATGACAATGCCCAGGGTCATGGTGCTCAAGTTCTCCATGTTGTGAAGGATGGTGATGATGCTTGCATATTTCTTTTATGGTAGAACGGAGATGATCTTCCTCACGATGTCCGCATCATCTAGCTTTAATAATCCTATTGAATGGAGCTCATTGATAATTAGATTCAAACGAGAATACAGATCACGAACAAGCTCATCATCATTCATAGCAAAGGAATCATAATTTTGCTTAGCTAGACAATGTTTTTGCTCACGAACATTACTTGTACCGTCATGGAGCTCTTGGAGTTTTAACCAAATTTTACGTGACGTATTTAAGGTGAACACTTGGTTAAACACATCCATGCTAAATGATTCAAACAAGCAATTCTTAGCTCTAGCATTAAAATGCATTTCTTTTTCGTCACTCTTTGTGGGCTTCTCGGGATTCTTAATGGGTTTCATCCCGTCACGAGTGACTCTCCATACACCTAAATCAACCACCTCAAGGTGGCAAGCCATTCTAGCCTTATAGTAGAGGAAGTTAGTGCCATCAAATTGAGGAGGCCTAGCGGTATCCATCCCAACCACTCTAAATAGCGTTGGCTCAACGACGGTTAAGCCAAAGGTCCAAATTGAGCCAACCTAGCTCTAATACCAATTGAAGGGACCGTGACGCCTAAGAGGGGGGTGAATTAGGCAACTTAAAATTCTAACTCTAAACTATGGCCTCTTTTTCTAACCTTAGCAAAACCTATGCAAAAGATAAACTATCTAAATGTGCAACTACGGTTTTGCTAGTGTGTTGCTATCTCTATCGCAAACGTAGTAAAGTAATCAATATAAATGCGGAAGCTAAAGAGCAAGGTAGAGATATGCAAACTCCCATCGACGACTCCGGTATTTTTATCGAGGTATCAAGAAGCGCGCAAGCTTCCCCCTAGTCCTCGTTGGAGCCCCTCACAAGGAATCCCTCGCAAGGGCCAAGCTCCCGGTCCGGTCGTCCCGACCGTTGAGCCGGCAATATACTGATCAGACGCTGGCCAGCATCCAGTGGCCTACCACCAAACACGTCCGGTCACAGATGTGACGCTCTGGAACCTTACTGTAATCGATCGGACGCTGCTTTCCTGCGTCCGGTCGGTTGCCGCCAGTGTCTGGTCAGGGATCCGGTCGCCTGTCTATCGAGCCACTTACCCAGCGTCCGGTCACGGCGTCCGGTTGCTTGTCCAGCGTCTGGTCCTGCATCCGGTCACCATAGTGAGCTCATTTCTTCGTGATCTTGCGTACAGCTTGGTTCCAATCTTCATGCTTGGACTTTGCTTGATTTCTTGGGTCTTCTCTTGTGCTCCTAAGGTCTTGCTTGAGGTGTTGATCATCGGATCATCACGTCGCCTTCGTCCGAGTCACGTCTTGTACCCTATTGAACTACAAAACAAACACTTGCAAATTCATTAGTCCAATTTGGTTGTGTTGGTCATCAAACACCAAAATCCAAAGTAAATGGGCCAAGGGTCCATTTTCCTTACAATCTCCCCCTTTTTGGTGATTGATGCCAACACGACCAAAGCAAGCAAATAATTATTATTCGGAAGTTTAAAAACTACCTACTTGCTAGGATGCAATGCAAAGGGCAAAGTTATATGATACTAATTGATAGATACTAAATGAAACTTTACTTAAAAGCTTGTCTTGCCCTTGCAAATGTCGCCATGTGATATTATGGATTAAAGCCTAACTTTCTAAAAAAATTCCCATTACTTAGACTAATCCATAATTCACTTTCCTCCCTTTCTCAGACCATTACCACTTGTAGACATCAACTTGATGCTTGCCTTTGGTCCTTCAAATTCTCCCCCTTTGACATCAAACACCGAAAAGGAAGACATTAGTAGCATAAGGAAGGGTCAAATTTCGTGATCCTTTGTATAAAGAGTGAAATGGATCACAAAATTTGACTCTCATATTATATAGACTACGCCCCCCCTAAATATATGCATACATATGGTAGAAAGCAAAGCATATGCATAATTAGCAAATTATTGTACAAGAGAGTTTAATCTATATAATGCATGGAGAAAGCATATAAATATGAAATGAAATCAATATGATGATGCCAATTGAAGAATGATGCTTAACTCCGGGGACTCCAATTTCCTTACAATGAGACTACTACACATGTGATAGGTTTTGAAGAAATTGATACCATTTGAACAAGTGTGAGTCTCAAAGCATCCAAGTTGTAGAATTACTCCCCCTAAATATGTGCACACAAGTGTTGAATACTTGTAAAATTTGTGCACATTGATTTAAGTATCAAAATACCACTAGAAAGATGATATTTTGGAGAGATTATCTACAATTTTGGTCTTTGGCACATATTAGATAAATAATTGTAAAACAAGCTATGTGCCGTGCTCCTAAACAATTTTAAACCATGTAGGTTTGCTCCAAGGGTTGATAATGAAACCGAGCAAGCCTACCATATGATATACCTATTGGATGCATGACAAAATATTTAAGCATGTAAATGCAAACATTAGGCATGAAAGATAACTAGATGCTTTAAGAGTATATCAATTGAAAAAACAATACAAATTGAAATGAATACTAATTAAAAGTAATGACATCTAGTTACCTAACATGGGAAGGGGAATTTGGGTCCATCGTATTCACTAACCTACTTGGCAATTTCTTTGTCCATCATGATGCACCCCATGAAATGCACCCATACTTTGCCAAGTCTCCAAATTCCCTTTCGGGATCAAAACCTTCTTGGTGCTATTCATGTTTGAAATTATTTCCTTTGGCACCCAAAAGCGTTTGACCCCATTATTGGCTTGCTTGTTCACCTTGATGGCCACCACCTTGTTATTTTTCTTCTTCTTCAAGAGATAAGGTGTGGATGCCTTCTTGTCCACCTTTTTGGTGTAGGTGATGGAGAGCTTGCTTGTTTGCTTTTTCTCCTTCTTCTTTGCTCCTCCCCCATTCTTCACCTTGCACTCATAGGACTTGTGACCTTCCTTGTGGCACACGTAACAAACCATGGTTTTTCCTTCATCAAGCTTCTTCACTCCCTTGACGGTGTTATCTTGATGAAGTTGGGTTTGCTTCGCCTTGCCTTTCACTTGAGTCAAGTCCTTGGTGAGGCGAGCTACTTCTTGCTTGAGTTGCTCATTCTCCTTTGCAACCTCTTGTGTGCATGTATCTACAACAACTTTCTCAACACAAACTTGGTTGCACAATGGTGAGTCTAAACATAAATCATTACAAGAAGTAGAGGCATCCTTTTTACACATGTTAGAGATAGAACTTTTCTTTTTAGATGCCTTGGTGAGGGTTGAATTAACGGCTTCAAGATTAGCAACTTTATTAGTTAGCTCATCACAATGTTTGCACATGGTTTCCATTTTAGCAAGCAAACTATTATATGCTTCTTGTGAGCTAGCTAACTTTTCTTTTTAATTTTTCATTTTTCTTTTCAAGTTGCTTATCATTGATTGTGCATTCATTTGTTGTTGCACTAGCCTCAAGTTGCTCAATTTTAGTAGATAGTTCAACATTGAGATTTGCAAAGTTTTCATATTGTTCAAGCAAATTCTTGTATGCTTCTTGTGAACTACCTAGCTCTTCTTTTAAATTTTTTAGCTTCTTTTGTTGACTAGTGCAAACTTTAGCATATTTAAGATTTTGTTGCACAATTGTATTATAAGAAGGCAAATCATCATCAATATTGCTTTCACTAGAGGATGAGCTTTCATTACCTCGTGCCATAAGGCACACACGAGAAGAGCTTGATAATGAGTGCTTGCGCCCTCGCCTCTTGTGATGATCTTCTTCACTTGAAGAATCATCCCATGACCTTATTGATGTGAGGGCTTTGTTCTTGCACGCCTTCTTCTTTGCCTTGGGTGTGGGCTTGTTTGGACAAACTTCCACAAAGTGCCCCAACTCGCCGCATCCATAGCATCCTCTCTTTCTTTGCTTGTTTCTTTGATTTGTGAAAACGAGGTCTTGAATTTGGATGGGCACACCCTTGACATTGAGCCTTACGATCATCTTCTCCACCTTTTTGATAAGTTTGATTGATTCTTCATCAAGGTCGGAGGTGGACGAGGAAGATTGATCATCATCACTTGATACTTGTTCATCATCATCATCATCCTCATCTTCTTCTTCTTCACTTGAGGAGCTTGAGCTTGAGCTTGACTCAACTTTCTTGCCCTTCATCTTTTTCTTCTCGCTACAAGCGAGAGCTTTACCTTTGCTTGATGAAGATGCTTCTCCTTGACCCATCTTACATGACATTTCAAATGCCACTAGCTTGCTAATGACAATGCCCAGGGTCATGGTGCTCAAGTTCTCCATGTTGTGAAGGATGGTGATGATGCTTGCATATTTCTTTTATGGTAGAACGGAGATGATCTTCCTCACGATGTCCGCATCATCTAGCTTTAATAATCATATTGAATGGAGCTCATTGATAATTAGATTCAAACAAGAATACAGATCACGAACAAGCTCATCATCATTCATAGCAAAGGAATCATAATTTTGCTTAGCTAGACAATGTTTTTGCTCACGAACATTACTTGTACCGTCATGGAGCTCTTGGAGTTTTAACCAAATTTTATGTGACGTATTTAAGGTGAACACTTGGTTAAACACATCCATGCTAAATGATTCAAACAAGCAATTCTTAGCTCTAGCATTAAAATGCATTTCTTTTTCGTCACTCTTTGTGGGCTTCTCGGGATTCTTAATGGGTTTCATCCCATCACGAGTGACTCTTCATACACCTAAATCAACCACCTCAAGGTGGCAAGCCATTCTAGCCTTATAGTAGAGGAAGTTAGTGCCATCAAATTGAGGAGGCCTAGCGGTATCCATCCCAACCACTCTAAATAGCGTTGGCTCAACGACGGTTAAGCCAAAGGTCCAAATTGAGCCAACCTGGCTCTGATACCAATTGAAGGGACCGTGACGCCTAAGAGGGGGGTGAATTAGGCAACTTAAAATTCTAACTCTAAACTATGGCCTCTTTTTCTAACCTTAGCAAAACCTATGCAAAAGATAAACTATCTAAATGTGCAACTACGGTTTTGCTAGTGTGTTGCTATCTCTATCGCAAACGTAGTAAAGTAATCAATATAAATGCGGAAGCTAAAGAGCAAGGTAGAGATATGCAAACTCCCATCGATGACTCCGGTATTTTTATCGAGGTATCGAGAAGCGCGCAAGCTTCCCCCTAGTCCTCGTTGGAGCCCCTCACAAGGAATCCCTCGCAAGGGCCAAGCTCCCGGTCGGGTAACTCCGTGGATAGCCTCGGGCCTTCCCCACGCGCAAGTGGGTCTCCGACGTGCCTTCCGGCAAGCCTCTCCCGGATGCTTCCCGCCGTCTTCACTATCAAGCTTCCGGCCGAAACGCCGCAAGCCTTGTTCCCTCTGGTACACGGTGGCGGCCACACCACAAACGCGGTTGGTGTGATCTCGCAAGACTTCAAGCCCCTCCGATGTATAACACTTGTGCTCGCAAGCACGGGGTGGGAAGAGGTATGCAAACCTCACTAAACACTAGGCATAAACCTAGAGCAAGCGCATAAGCGGTGGTCTAATCAACCTAAGCACTTCGTAAAGCACTTATGCTAATCACCTAATAAAACACTAAGCACTATACAAGTGGAGATTACTAAAATGGTGTATCAACACCCTTGGTATGTTTTCTCAGCTCCACACTACTCAAATGCCCGGTTGGGGGTTGTATTTATAAGCCCCACTGAGAAAGTAGCCGTTGGGGTCGAATTCCCGCGAAACTGCTACTGACCGAACGCTGAATCGTCCTGACCGGACGCATCCGGTCGTCCCGATCGTTGAGCCAGCAATATGCTGATCGGACGCTACCCAACGTCCAGTCGCCTGCCACCGGACGCATCCGGTCGTAGATGTGCCGCTCTAGAACCTTACTATAATCGATCGGACGCTGCTGTCCTGCATCCGGTCGGTTGCCGCCAGCGTCTAGTCCTTGCGTCCGGTCGCCTATCTGCTGAGCCACCGGTCTAGTGTTCGGTCACGCTTCCAGCGTCCGGTCCAGCGTTCGATCGCCTCTGCGAGCTCGTTTCTTCATGATCTTGCGTACGGCTTGGTTCCTATCTTCATGCTTGGACTTTGCATCATATCTTGGGTCTTTTCTTGTGCTCCTAAAGTCTTGCTTAAGGTGTTGATCATCAGATCATCATGTCGCCTTCGTCCAAGTCACGTCTTGCACCCTGTTGGACTATAAAACAAACACTTGCAAATTCATTAGTCCTATTTGGTTGTGTTGGTCATCAAACACCAAAATCCAAAGTAAATGGGCCTAGGGTCCATTTTCCTTACAATCTCCCCCTTTTTGGTGATTGATGACAACACGACCAAAGCAAGCAAATAATAAGAATTTGGAAGTTAAAAACTACCTACTTGCTAGGATGCAATGCGAAGGGCAAGGTTATATGATACTAATTGACAGATACCAATTAAAACTTTACTTAAAAGCTTGTCTTGCCCTTGCAAATGTCCCCATGTGATATTATGGATTAAGTCCTAGCTGTCTAAAAAAAAATTCTCCCATTACTTAGACTAACCCATAATTCACTTTCCTCCCTTTTTCAGACCATTACCACTTGTAGACATCAACTTGATGCTTGCCTTTGGTCCTTCAAATTCTCCCCCTTTGGCATCAAACACCGAAAAGGAAGACATTAGTAGTACAAGGAAGGGTCAAATTTCATGATCCTTTGTGTAGAGAGTGAAATGGATCACAAAATGTGACTCTCACATTATATAGACTAAGCTCCCCCTAAATATATGCATACATATGATAGAAAGCAAATCATATGCATAATTAGCAATTTATTGCACAAGAGAGGTTAATCTATATACCGCCTGTTCGTTGGTTGGTTTTTGGGCTGGCTGGTGCTGGTTTGTTGTGAGAAGAAAATACTGTTGGCTGGCTGGTTTGGGCTGGCTGAAACCAACAAGCGAACAGGGTGATAATGCATGGAGAAAACAAATAAATATCAAAGAGAGATCAACATGGTGATATTGGTTTAGAAATACCACATGTGAAAATCAATTTGATTTCTACCAATTGAAGTATAATGCTTTCCTCCGGGGACTCCATTTTCCTTGCAATGAGACCACTACACACAAGATAATCTTGAAAAGGTGTTAGTCTCAAGGCATCCAACTTGCAGATTAAGCTCCCCCTAAATTTGTGCACACAAGTATTGAATACCTGTAAAATTTGTGCACATTGATTTAAGTATCAAAATACCATTTGAAAGATGATATTTGGGAGAGATTATCTACAATTTGGACTTTGGCACATATTAGATAAATAATTGTAAAACAAGCTATGTGCCGAGCTCCTAAACAATTTTAAACCATGTAGGTTTGTTCCAAGGGTTGATCATGAAACCGAGCAAGCCTACCATATGATATACCTATTGAATGCATGACAAAAGATTTAAGCATGTAGATGCAAACATAGGTATGAAAGATAACTAGATGCTTTAAGAGTAAATCAATTGAAAAACAATACCAATTGAAATGAAAACTAATTGAAAGTAATGACATCTAGTTACCTAACATGGGAAGGGGAATTTGGGTCCATAGTATTCACTAACCCACTTGGCAATGACTTTGTCCATCATGATGCACCCCATGAAATGCACCCAAACTTTGCCAAGTCTCCAAATTCCCCGATTTCCAACGGACTCCTCACTTCCTTTTTGGGATCCAAACCTTCTTGGTGCTCTTCATGTTTGAGATGATCTCCTTTGGCACCCAAAAGCGTTTGACCCCATTGTTGGCTTGCTTGTTCACCTTGATGGCCACCACTTTGTCATTTTTCTTCTTCTTCAAGAGATAAGGTGTGGAGGCCTTCTTGTCCACCATGTTGGTGTAGGTGTTGGAGAACTTGCTTGTTTGCTTTTTCTCCTTCTTCTTTGCTCCTCCCCCATTCTTCACCTTGCACTCATAGGACTTGTGACCTTCCTTGTGGCATACGTAACAAACCATGGTTTGTCCTTCATCAAGCTTCTTCACTCCCTTGACGGTGTTATCTTGATGAAGTTGGGTTTGCTTCGCCTTGCCTTTCACTTGAGTCAAGTCCTTGGTGAGGCGAGCTACTTCTTGCTTGAGTTGCTCATTTTCCTTTGCAACCTCTTGTGTGCATGTATCTACAACAACTTTCTCAACACAAACTTGGTTGCACAAAGGTGAGTCTAAACATAAATCATTGCAAGAAGTAGAGACATCCTTTTTAATGATAGAACTTTTCTTTTTAGATGCCTTGGTGGGGGTATTTTTGACAGCTTCAAAATTAGCAACTTTAATAGTTAGCTCATCACAATGTTTGCACATGATTTCCAATTTAGCAAGAAAACTTTGATAATCATTTTGTGAGCTAGCTAACTTTTCTTTTAATTTTTCATTTTTCTTTAAAAGTTGCACATCATTGATTGTGCATGCATTTATTGTTGCACTAGCCTCAAGTTGCTCAATTTTAGTAGATAGTTCAACATTGAGATTTGCAAAGTTTTCATATTGTTCAAGCAAATTCTTGTATGCTTCTTGTGAACTACCTAGCTCTTCTTTTAAATTTTTAAGCTTCTTTTGTTGACTAGTGCAAACTTTAGCATATTTAAGATTTTGTTGCACAATTGTATTATAAGAAGGCAAATCATCATCACTATCGCTCTCACTAGAGGATGAGCTTTCATTACCTCGTGCCATAAGGCACACACGAGAAGAGCTTGATGATGAGCGCTTGTGCCCTTGCCTCTTGTGATAATCTTCTTTACTTGAAGAATCATCCCATGATCTTAATGATGTGAGGGCTTTGTTCTTGCACGCCTACTTCTTTGCCTTGGGTGTGGGCTTGTTTGGACAAACTTCCACAAAATGCCCCTACTCACCGCATCCATAGCATCCTCTCTTTCTTTGCTCGTTTCTTTGATTTGTGAAAACGAGGTCTTGAATTTGGATGGGCACACCCTTGACATTGAGCCTTACGATCATCTTCTCCATCTTTCTGATAAGTTTGATTGATTCTTCATCAAGGTCGGAGGTGGACGAGGAAGATTAATCATCATCACTTGATTCTTGTTCATCATCATCATTATCCTCATCTTCTTCTTCTTCACTTGAGGAGCTTGAGCTTGACTCAACTTTCTTGCCCTTCATCTTTTTCTTTTCGCTACAAGCGAGAGCTTTGCCTTTGCTTGATGAAGATGCTTCTCCTTGACCCATCTTACGTGACATTTCAAATGCCACTAGCTTGCCAACGACAATGCTCGGGGTCATGGTGCTCAAGTTCTCCATGTTGTGAAGGATGGTGATGATGCTTGCATATTTCTTTTGTGGTAGAAAGGAGATGATCTTCCTCATGATGTTCGCATCATCTAGCTTTAATAATCCTATTGAATGGAGCTCATTGATAATTAGATTCAATCGAGAATACATATCAAGAACAAGCTCATCAACATTCATAGCAAAGGAATCATAATGTTGCTTAGCTAGACAATGTTTTTGCTCACGGACATTACTTGTGCCGTCATGGAGCTCTTGGAGTTTTAACCAAATTTCATGTGCCGTATTTAAGGTGAACACTTGGTTAAACACATCCATGCTAAATGATTCAAATAAGCAATTCTTAGCTATAGTATTAAAATGCATTTCTTTTTCGTCACTCTTTGTGGGCTTTTCGGGATTCTTAATGGGTTTCATCCCGTCACGAGTGACTCTCCATACACCTAAATCAACCGCCTCAAGGTGGCAAGCCATTCTAGCCTTATAGTAGAGGAAGTTAGTGCCATCAAATTATGGAGGCCTAGCGGTATCCATCCCAACCACTCTACAATAGCGTCGGCTCAACGGCGGTTAAGCCAAAGGTCCAAATATGACCCAACCGGCTCTGATACCAATTGAAGGGACCATGACGCCTAAGAGGGGGGTGAATTAGGCAACTTAAAATTCTAACTCTAAACTATGGCCACTTTTTCTAACCTTAGCAAAACCTATGCAAAAGATAAACTATCTAAATGTGCAACTACGGTTTTGCTAGTGTGTTGCTATCTCTACCGTAAAAGTAGTAAAGTAATCAATGTAAATGCGGAAGCTAAAGAGCAAGGTAGAGATATGCAAACTCCCGTCGATGACTCCGGTATTTTTACCGAGGTATCGAGAAGCGCGCAAGCTTCCCCCTAGTCCTCATTGGAGCCCCTCGTAAGAGCCAAGCTCCCGGTCGGGTAACTCCGTGGATAGCCTCGGGCCTTCCCCACGCGCAAGTGGGTCTCCGACGTGCCTTCCGGCAAGCCTCTCCTAGATGCTCCCCGCCGTCTTTACTATCAAGCTTCCAGCCAAAACGCCACGGGCCTTGTTCCCTCCGGTACACGGTGGCGGCCACACCACAAACGCGGTTGGTGTGATCTCGCAAGACTTCAAGCCCCTCCGATGTACAACACTTGTGCTCGCAAGCACGAGGTGGCAAGAGGTATGCAAACCTCACTAAACACTAGGCATAAACCTAGAGCAAGCGCATAAGCGGTGGTCTAATCAACCTAAGCACTTTGCAAAGCACCTACGCCAATCACCTGATGAATCACTAAGCACTATGCAAGTGGAGATCACTAAAATGGTGTATCAACACCCTTGGTATGTTTCCTCAGCTCCACACGCCTCAAATAGCCGGTTGGGGTTGTATTTATAAGCCTCACTAAGAAAGTAGCTGTTGGGGTCGAATTCCCGCGAAACTGCTACTGACCAGACGCTGAATCGTCCTGACCGGACGTGTCCGGTCGTCCCGACCGTTGAGCCAGCAATATGCTGATCGGACGTTGGCCAGCGTCCGGTCGCCTACCACCGGACGCGTCCGGTCGCAGATGTGCCGCTCTGGAACCTTACTATAATCGATCGAACGCTGCTGTCCTGCGTCCGGTCGGTTGCCGCCAGCGTCCGGTCACCTGTCTGCCGAGCCACCGGTCCAGCGTCTGGTCCAGCGTCCGGTCGCCTCTGCGAGCTCATTTCTTCGCGATCTTGCATACGGCTTGGTTCCTATCTTCATGCTTGGACTTTGTTTGATATCTTGGGTCTTTTCTTGTGCTCCTAAAGTCTTGCTTAAGGTGTTGATCATCGGATCATCACGTCGCCTTCATCCAAGTCACGTCTTGCACCCTGTTGGACTACAAAACAAACACTTGCAAATTCATTAGTCCTATTTGGTTGTGTTGGTCATCAAACACCAAAATCCAAAGTAAATGGGCTAGGGTCCATTTTCCTTACACTCTCAACTACTGGGCTGTATAAGGCTGCAGGATCACCTGGGCACACACCTCTTGGCGATCCTAAACGCTCCGTATAGGGCGTCCGTTCGTCCAGACGGATCCCGCACTCACCCACACCGCCTCCGTCCGCGTCGCCCGCGAGCAGCATCCTAGCTCGCGCCCTCGTGGACGCGCGCCTCGCACAGCGAGCCCAACGCGCTAGGCGCTGGCTAGCTTGCTCCCGGACTCGCGCCTCCCGTCGCGGTCGTGCTCCATCTGCTTGCCCCTGCCACTGCTGAGGTTCATGCCGCCGACGAGCTCCACACCGGCGACCTCCGCGCCACTCCATGGCTTCGAGCTCCATGCCGGCGTCGAGCTCCGCGTCGATGAGCCTCCATTCGTCCGAGCAGCAAGCAGGTGCTACGTTGAAAGCGCATGTTGCAATAGTATATTTCAAGTGTTTCAGATATTTTCATGGTATGTTGCAAGTGTTGTATATTGATGTTCGGGATATTGCACATGTTGTAATGGTTATACACGTTTATTTCAAGTGTATGTTTCAAATATTTCATCTGTTCCTTATGAATGTTGCAAGTGTTTTGTCTGGATGTGGCAAATAAAGATCTAGATGTTGCATTATATGCATGTTGCAAGCATATGTTTCAGGTGTTTCATACGTATGTTTGCAAGTGTTTTATCTAGATGTTGCATATATTTGCAATTGTTTTCAAATGTTTTTTAGGAGTTTTCGTAAGTGTTTCAGACGCTTGTTTCAAGTGTTTTATCTGTCTTCTTTTGTAAGTTGCAACTGTTGCATCTAGATGTTTCAAAAGTAAATCAGGTGTTGCACATAGAATACGCGTGGGAAGCAGCCGGCGGTGCAGGACCACTACTGGTGTGCTTCCGAGCCTGACGCGTTAGGTGCTTGTTCGCTCCCTGTGCCAGCAGCGTCTAGAAGCTCGGAGCAACCACACCATGGCCCCGTTCGCTGGTCTGAAACTTGGCTGAAAGTGACTGAAAAACACTGTTCTAGCTAAAATATTGTGAGAAAAAAACACTGTTCCGGCTGAAAAAAAAATTGAACACACTTCGTACCAGCCGAACGAGGCCCATTTGGCGGGGTGTTTGATAATCCAATCGACACTTTCCTCAGTTCCCGAAATAAATGCACGTATCGTCGTGAAACCGCTTTTTCAAATTTGACTAGAAGATGACAATAATATGTGGAGATCTATCCTAATTAAAAACTTTTGGAAGACATTTTTTTCTCTAGCTCGAACGTCTCGACCTTAGTTCACACGTAGCAGCACAAATTCGCGAACCGCATATGGGCACAAGTTCTCAACTGACTCAAGCGCACTGAGATTAGAAACGCTAGTCGACCTGCTCGACATTACAGCTATACGAAAAGTTACTATTACACAATTATGCACTAATAAGCTACTTGGAAAAAAGTAAATAACTGACATCATAACACACGTGCAAAGGGATTCTTGCGCTGAGCAGGAAGCACATATGAAGAACATGCAAACTGGCACAATTCTCACGGACCAGTAATCTGTTTGCACATGAAAATCATCGTTCTGAAACCAACCAGGTTTTAACAGCAGACAATAGGTTTCACTGGAAGTGGACACCACATCACTTTCTTATGTATAGGTTAACATAGGACAGGACGCATGATTGACGGCAGACATGAACACCCTCGGCACAGGGAAAGCTCCTGACCTCCTGTACTGATTGTGAGCAAACCGCATGGCTAACAGACACATTTCCTCGACTCCATGACCACGGCACTGGTTGCTAGTTCGGGCTTTTCACTTCTTCAGATGGGGGAAGCACTGGTACACGTCTGTCTTTGGATGCTTAGCCTCGGCATGCTCCCGGCACTTCACTTCAGTCGTGGTACACATGAATGTTTGCATGCATACTTTGCACTGTGTTCACGTTGGCCAAAACGAATCAGCATCAGTAAAACACTTCAGACGTCAGCTTGTGAAAATATGCAACCGAGACTAAAAACTTGCAGAATTACTTCAGTTTGAGTACATCTAGAAATTTTGAACTCCTCTATTAAACGTGAACTCTAACAAAGAAACTGATACAGCTTGAATGGAACTACTGGTGCTAAACAGTGTTCCATGGTGCCATCTAATGTCAATGCATATCTAGGCCCAAATGTGACTTAAACCAGTTAAATATGCCAGACACGTCATGTGTAAGCAAGTACATATGAATTAATGAGATTTTGGACCTCAAGTGGCACACTTAAACAAAATTTAGACTCATCCATAATTTGAGAGTTTAGGGATCTCCATAACACTGTGAATAAGTTGAAGCTCCAAATAGATTCAAAGCATCAAACAGTTCAGGGCAGAGCACAGTCCAGGTTGAGTTCAAATTCCAATTCCAAGCATTGGATAGGAATCTAGTGCCTGATGTAGAACAGTTTGCACAGACAAACCAAATGGACTTAAGTTGTTTTTCATGGGCAATAGTTGGGATTAGTACAATAGTGCCATTTCTGAAGCCAAATTTCGCTACAGACAACTGTTTCCATCAATCAACATAATAAATAAATAAATAATAAATAAGCATATTTGTCAACAAGGCAGTAAGCACTATAAGCTAAGCCAACCGCTGGATTGGTACCCAGTGAACAAACACAAGGGGTCTGTTTGGATACACATGGCTAGTTAGTAGTTGGGGCTACAAATTAGCTCAAATTAGCTATGGTTGGCTAGCTAGTTAGATAACAACTAGTTCTAAGACTTGGATAAAAAATTAGCCCACCTATTAGCCCTCATCTTTGGATGCACTGCGGCTAATTTGAGCTAAAAATTAGCCCATGGTATACAAACATGCCCTAAGATTGGACCGTAACTAAAACTAGACACACAAACGGTGTTGCCTGCTTGGCTGATCTGAGAAGCCCCATTAAGGGAAAGGATGACATTATGACTTGGTTATGTTCTTTGCCATATACTATAAAGATAGAGCTTATCTTATTTTCAGCCTCCAATTCGAGTGGTACAAACTAATAGCCACATAGCACTATGTAAACTTACATCGTTCATGGCATCCCCCACGTAAAATTTCACAACTGATCCTAACCGTGGAAAAGAAACTCCAATCTAAATTACAGCTACAGTCACTAATCCAGCAGACTATTCTATAAGCACAACATGCCCTACCGGTCATCAAGGAATTCCCACCAAAAGATATCAAAACGCAAGAGCAAAGACACGGATCTAGACAGGGTACCTGGATGCTCATGGCCTTCTTGTTGGTCTCGAGCTGGCTCCCTGCACAGCGGAAACACGCAGATCCATCAGATCGGAGCATCCTCCCAGAGCAATCGCACGAAGAAAACACAAACAATATCGGAGAACCGGAAGGGACATGGTGTAGAAAGAGGAGGGGCGCACCCTTGGCCGCCTTGTTCTTCTCCAAGTTGCGCTCGCGGGCCATCTTGGACTTCTGGCCGTTGCCACCGCCCATGGTGGATGGATCCGGCGACGATCGATGGCAGCTACGCTCACCTCGCCCTGTTTCGCCCGGCGGCCGGCCCGCGACGCTCCGCGTTAGGTTTGTGGTTCACGGGAGGCGAGGGGGATGGCAGATCTCTCCGATGGATCTGTGGCCGACGCGGAGCCGCCCAACGGGATTGGAAAAGCCGTGCCGGAAAGGCACTCATGAGGAGATCTCCGCCGTCCATCCAGCCGCGAGGAATTATTATGTACAGTACGGGCCTACGGGGAGATGGTAGCCCAAGAGGCATCTTTTAGCCACAAGATTTTGTTTCAAGATTTGTGCACCAAATAGATTTTAAAGATAAAATCTTTTATTTGCGCTAAGAAATACAAATCATGTCTCTTCTCTTAGGCATTATTACACAAAGGGGTTATCTTATTTCAAAAATTTATATTAGCACATATTAGAGTTGTAGAATTCAAACATTTGTACCATTCAAAACTCGTATATTCATGTTATAATTCCATAAAATTCAAATATTTCAACACATTCATATCTACTTTCTCTTATTTTTTAGCATTCAAATATTTGAACATATTTTAAATAAAATACATGAAATATTTGTAGCATACGATATGATCTTCACATATCACATTTGAAGCTCTAGAAACAAACTAGAAGACATACGATGTGATTTGTACACATAAGATTAGAGCTTTCCAAACATAGCATACATCTAAATCATAGCTCATAGAATTGAAAGTGATGCATTGCAAACCCGGCCGCATGACTGGCTCATGCTACAAACAAAACACTTCAATGAGGTATAACATAGCAGCCTAACAAATAGCCCATCAATAGGATGAACCATGTCGGGGAAAACTCGATGGCACCATCAAAGTTGAATATTAGAAATGAAGAAAGTAATAGACATTTGAATAAACGAAGAAAGTATTAGACATTTGCATGCATAGTTGAATAAAGTCAGGACAATAATAATGAGTTTGCATGTAGAGTTGAACATAGAAAATAATGTGTGATCTTATATTAGAAATCAAAATGGCGTATCATTCAGCATATAACTTAACACTTGCAATTATTATTCAGCGGAACATCGAACCAGTATCAAACTATTTAAAGTTAAATCAATAGCAAATAAATATTCAATATTTCATAATTGCATCTTAGTACAAGACGAGGGCTGATCCCACTTAGGGCCTATTTGGATTCCCTCTCCTAATTCTTTTAGAGATCTAAAAGCTTTAGAGCACTTTAGCTCACTTTTGAGATTTAAAACTCTAATGTGAGGTGGCTTAAAGTTTAGAGCTAACTTTAGACCACTTGTTTGGAGCTTTAGCTCTAAAGTTCAGAGCTCTAAAGTTTAGATGAGGAGATCAAAACATGCTTAATCTTTTGGTTTGTATGTGCACATGTTCATAATTGTTACCGGCATCAATGGAGGTCAAAGTAAGATGCACACACCTATTCACATAAACATAACCTTTTTCAGTCTGTGCACACGATCCAATTTTTTATATCCACATTACACGGCTTCATTTGCATGAACAATCCATGGTCATGATCACTCTTACAATTGAAGGTGGTGCACCATTTGGCCACTTTTATAGCAACAATTTAGAAGAAGTAGCGGTCCTACCTATTCAGATTTTGTACCAACATAGCATGGGTTATATTTTATAGAATGCATTTTTAGAGGCGGTATTTTATAGAATGTATTTCTAGAGGCCGTATTTTATAGGATGTATTTTGTAGAATGATTCTCGCCTGCACTCCCAATGCACCAGATACTCACTTGTGAGTATATATAGAATTATCTCTTTTTATAAGTATTTTAGAAACTTGTATTTAATATTTTGACTACTAAACGTACTCAAATGAAAAAGTTTCAGCTACAAAATTTTAAATCTTGTCAAGCACTGCGACTTTGGAATATGATGTGTCTCCATCTGAGATTGTTTGAAAAAAAAATCAAAAGTTTGAATCTTAAAATATGTGAGTATAAAACAAATATTTAGGACATTAAACAACTTCAAATTAAAAACTTATCAATAGAAAACATGTAGACCAGGTCGGTCACTACAACTTTAGTATTAACTACATGAACATTCAAGGTTGTTTAGAAATTTTAAATTTTAAATGTCAAAATCTATGAACTTAAAACACATATTTAAGACTCTAAACGACTTCAAATCAGAAACTTTTTAACTACAAAGTTGTAGACTGTATTGTGAACTACAGCTTGCTGTAGACCATGCCAACATCCAAGGTTGTATGAAAAATTTAAATTTTAAAATCTATAAACTTAAAACAATATTTTAGGACTCTAAATTGTTTCAAATAAAAAAATTCTGAACTAAAAAATTGTAGATCACGTCAAGAGCTACAATTCTGATATAAAGTTTATCTTCATTCAAGCCCTTATGGAAAAGTTATGAATTATTTTTGTATGCAACTATTTATAGAGACATGCATCTTAAAATGCCCGTCTCTTAATCAATTTTTAGAGACGGACGCTTAGAATGCTCTATTAATAACAATTTTTAGAGACGAGACGGGCACCCCAATGCGACTGTCTATGTTAATCGATGATTTTAAAAGGCGAACGTCTTCTGTAAATCATTTTCAGAGGCAGACATTTGTCTAGAGGTTATCTGGCCATTTACTTAGGTGGTCTCTAGATGTGCCCCCTAAAGCGGTCTCTAGATGTACTCACCTCTGTTAACTAGAGAGGTCGTCTTCTAAAATGTTTCTATGGTAGTGTCCACTGGTTGCACCATGGCACCACATACCTCTTGTGAAGCTAGTAGCCCTATCTTGATCTCAACCGAGCCATGATGCCCTTGGTGTAGCCAGCATGGGCGCAGATCCACTTTCATCTTTGCAAGTAGATCTACTAGGGCAACGAAGTCTAATTTTTGGGTTTAAAAGAAGGGAATACAGGGGAAATTATTTATATATACATTGATAGGAAAGTACAAAATATGAGGTAACCTCATCAAATTTGTGAGGAGGTAATCATATGCATCTGTTCTATGTCCACCTCTTCATTCAAACGAGAGACATGATCATTCCATCCCATAAAATCCTTCCTATTAAACAAAAAATGGGATTCAATCTAGCATGAAATAGGACCATCCCATTTCTAACGCAAGGATGGACCTAACATAACCCATCCCACTTTATCTCAAAATTAAAAACATGCCAAGATGGTAGCCTAAACCCCAAGGAGCAATCACAAGAAGTTGTGCTAAAGCAAACACATGATTTAGGGATTTCCAAGGAGAGGCCTATAGCTGTTTTTAAGGGAAGAATGTGCAAGGGTTTTGTAAAATTAAAAGAATATATTTACCATAGAATTTAAATCAACCTTAAGAAAGATGAAGCAATTTACAAAATATCAAGTTTTATGGAATATACTAAACCATTAGATACATGAACCTTTGTGAAGAGTTTCTCTTCACAGTATAAATCGGATACATAAAAGAACAAAGAAAATTATTTTACCTTCCCTCTATGTTTGTAAGAGTAAAACTACCTATGGAGTTCTGAATATCATCCTTTAGCTGGTCTATTTCATTGCTCCTGTGTCCAAAGTATGCTGGCTGATTGGGGGGTGGAAGGGTAGTGCTTCCATTGTCCAAAGCGTACACAACAGATGATATTATTGGTCTGTCATCTGGGTTTTCTTGAACACACAAGAGTGCTATATGACTACAAAGCAAAACTTCATCTAGCAGACAAGAATCCATAATAGATGAATCTACCAAATCTTTTGTGTTCCCCTCTGTCCACATGCTCCATGCCTGAAACCACCAAAGAACCATTTTGATTGTGGTAATTCTTATATGTTTATAGTGACTAGACAAAGATTTTAGTTCACAACTTGTCAAAAGACATATACTCGCATAGGCTATAAGGTTTGGAAAACCCATGGTGTGATTCATGGAGCTTCTCCTTGTACCAGTTACAACCTCCAAGATTAGCACACCAAAGCTATAGACATCAGTCTTGATAGAGAAAATGCCTTCCATTGCATATTCAGGAGCCATGTAACCACTGCTTGACCATTTAGTAGTAGAAATTATTTCATGCATTCGAATTAATTATTAGTTTGGTAATTACATAAGAATTGCTACTCACTATTTTGGGACAACACGTTTGGTATTTGCTTTTATCTGGTAATCACTAAAGATCCTCGCCATCCCAAAGTCTGCTATCTTGGGTCTCATCTCTGCATCTAGTAAAACATTGGCGGCTTTGAGATCTCTATGAATTATGGTCAATCTCGAATCATGATGGAGGTAAAGAAGTCCTCTTGCAACTCCTTTGATTATGCTAAATCATGTTGGCCAATCTAGCAACATTTTTCTTGAGTTATCTACATATAGAAGAAAATAAAAGGGAAAATAAATATATATTTAAGTTTTTTTAGATGTTGTTAGTAGTTCAGTGTCACAAGAACATGCCAAAGAGGGTAGCATCTGAGCTTTTGTTGGGCAGATACTCATAAATCAAGATCTTTTCATCACCCTCAACACTGCATCCTAGAAGTCGAACTAGATTTCTGTGATGCAATTTGGTTATGAGAATAACTTCATTTCTAAATTCCTCGGTTCCTTGCTTAACCTTTTGATAGCAACTTCCTGACCACCAAGTGTTCCCTTCAGAAAATATTAATCAAACCTAGCAGTTTGTCATCTGTCATGCAGCTCTAAAATCAATAGAGGAAACTACTACCAAATGAAAGAGTTGCCATATAAACTTTGCCGAAACCTCCCTGTCCTATCTTATATGCATGAGAGAAATTGTGCGTTGCTGCCACAATATCATCAAATCTGACAAAGGGTAACACAAACTCTTGGGCGGAGTTTATTTCTCCAAGTTCATCAGATGTACCCATACCACCCAAAATTAGCTTCTTGCTCCTTTTCCTATTTCCTGTTTTACCTGCATCCATTTTTTTTTTGTGTGGCCAGTGATATTCTCCTGAAGAGAAACGTGAAGAGTTGAGTTGTCCAGTACCTTTGAACTTTGCGAGTGAAATGCCCACGATCAGTAGAATACTGCTCGTCAGAACCGTAGGCAGTGCAATCTTCAGTGCATTGGTCTTTGCCCTTTGACCTGTGCAGAGTCCATGCAAGTTCCATTTATGCAATCTTCAGTCTATGGAGAACACATGCAGCAGAGCTCACAAAACAAAACGCACCAGCACGCAAGCCAGCAGTCCGGAGATAGAGGGTGTCGCTGCCGATGGCGTCACCCATCTTCGCCGTGTCGATGAGCTCCCCGGCCCACACCAGGCACCTCGTCACGTCCCCCGCCGACGCGGCGGTGCTGCTGCTGCTGAGCCGCAGATTGGCGTAAGCGTACGCCACGCAGGATCGGAGCAGTTCCGGCTGCACTCGGCGGCTCACTCCTCCATGGTCCTGTTGCCGACGCACACGAACTCGTCGGGCGACTTCATCCCGGCCAGGGCCAGGAACCCGTCGCCGCACCGTGGCGCGTCGTCCTTCCGGCGGCAGCCCCGCGAGAAGGTGCCGGCGCTCCACTCTCCCGCGCTCACCGGCTCGAAGCCGTCGAGGCACCTGCACGTCAGGACGGCCTCGGTGTTGTCGCAGTAGCCGTTGGGCCCGCAGTGGCCGTAGCGGCTGCTGCACGACGACGAGCCGGTCGGTGGCCGCCACACCCCGAGGACGGCCCACGCCATGCTGCTCCTGTTCCAGCTCTGGAGCTGGTACTCGCCGGAGTAGGTCAGCACGTACCTGGTGTGCCGTGTGCGGCGCGACGTCGGAGAGGGTGTAGGTCAGGTACATCTGTTCCTCGGTGCTGACGAACACCACGTAGACGAGGCTGGTGTTGGCCTGGTACTGCCACCGACCATGTACCCCGTCCAGGGGGCGCTCCGCATCACGGGACGACGACGCGTCCCGTTCCCGGTCCCGTTCCACTGCCAGTCTGCCAGAGGAAGAGCTGGATGACCCTGTCAGGGTCCGCGCCGAACGTGAAGCTCCTCGGCGAGGGTCGCCGGGACCCTTCCACGACACCAGCTGCTCGCCGCTCCGCGTCCTGTACTTGATCCGGATCTTCATGCCAGGGAGCAGCGTGTCCGCGGGGTGCTCGAAGCTCTGTCACAAGGTGGTGCCGTTGGGCGACCTGATGACGAGGTCGCCGTTGTAAAGGAGCACCGCGGCGAGGCCACTGGCCGCCGCAGCTGGCGATGCTGCAGGGCTGCCTGGGACGACACCACCGGTGACGTTCGTTGTCCAGACAGCGCGGCCGTCGGCGCCGGACAAGGCGAGGTCCGAGGTGTCGGCCGCCAGGGACAGCGTTGGTGGAGGGGACGTGCTGTTCGTGAGAGGGGTTTCTTTGTTGGCGACCCACACCACGGTGAGCTCGGGGATGTCGTCGTTGTACCATATGCCGAGGTACAGCTTGGCCGGAGTTGAGTCGTTGGTAGGGGAGAAGAAGCCCAAGGCGAAGCTGCCGTCCTCCGATACGATGGTGGCACCAGGGGAGAGCGGGCTTGCCGGGGACGATCCTGTCGTCGGATGCACATGGACATGGCGCCAGCAGGAGAAGGAGAAGGCCGGCCGCAGTGTAGGTGATAGGTGAGCAATAATCCATCCGGGTATGGCGTTAGGCCAAGTCTGAAAAGCTTTCTGAGCAGGGATCAGCAAGAAAATCTGAAGTTATCACACTTATCTTCCTTTGGCCTTGGTCTACGAGCAGTAATGAAGCGTGCGTTTAATTTGACGATCTGGGAGAAGAAATCTCGCTTCATACTTGAATGGATAACAAATAATCACAACAACGTCATGCAACCATACACGTTATTGCTCCAGGCCAAACAACTTACTGCGAGTCAGCGCCTCAGTTACGCCGGCAGCAATATTTTTTAAAAAAAATAGACGCGCCATGGACTAGATATAAGAGTTCAGACTATTTCTATGTTTAATATTTCAATCGACGTTAGACAGGTTTTGTGGACTGTTTGCTAAACAGAAATGCTATACAACATTTTAGAAAAAAAAAAACACATGGATTTCTCCCTCTCTTTTTTCAACTATCTTCTGGGCCTCCCTGCTTCAGTGCTTCTGGTTTCTGGCCATCTGGGCGTGGCCCATGGTACGGATTATAATAAAAGCGAACAGGGCCATAAGTATTTGTGATCTTTTTTTTATCCATTGTGACATTGAAAAAATACCTATTGTATTGGATACTACAGTTTTTTCATAATAAGTTGATAAATTCTTTTAGTATATACGTACGCCACCAATCGCTCATGTCAAATGTGTTTCTTGCTAAAACAGATACAATGGCAGTATCGCTGCAACTCACTCAGAAGAAGAACCAAGAAATATGTCTTTCTTGATGCCTACTAGAGGCAACCTTGAGCCACGAGGTTTAGGCCTAGTGCACCGGATTATTTCATCCTCCTATAATGTTCACACATGCGTGCTGCTCTATAGGTTTAAGGTTCTGTCAACATTCCTCATCACTGGGTTGTAGTGCTATCGTCAACATCTTAGGTTACATCCTACTCTGTTGCATCTTCTTGATGATGTGATCTCGACGTTTGGATTCAAGCTTGATGTTGCAACCACTATTTATATACCCAGGCCCGGCTCTAGGGGGTGGGCGGGCAACCGCCAGGGGCCCATGGAGCTAGGGGGCCCAAGACCATATAGATCATTCGTATATATAGGCCTCGTTTGGTCGGGCTCCGACGGTTCCGGCTCCAGCGGCCGACACCCGGTTACTGTTCACCGGAACCGTTTTTCTCTCTCCTCCTTTCCTCTCTCACTGACACAACCGGAGCCGGAGAAGCTCGTTTTTCTGGCTCCGTGGCTCCGACTCCCGGCCGACACCTGGCTACAGTGCAGGAGCCGGAGCCCGCAGGAGCCCAGCCAAAAGGGGCCATAATTTTGTATCTGGCATAACTAACGCATATAAGCCTTTGAAGGCCCATCAGCCCATGCCGTAGGCCTCTTCCAGTCTTGCTATTGTACGTAACCTGGAAGCATTCGAGCGCAGGCCGCGGAGTCAAGAGACAGAGGACGATTCGTTTTCTGCCGGCGCCGAGCCACCGACGCTTCCTAGTTCCTAATCCCAAAATCTCCCATCGAGTGATCGAGGCATCAACGCACACGTGAACACGGACGCCGACGGCCGACGCTGTTGCCGCACCGACTCACCAGCTCACCGCCGTGGCACCGTGGCGCCGCGACGACGGACAGCAGACGTGATCTCCGTAAGGAACACACAAATACCCATGGTCGATTAGTATCTTGCATTCTTTTTTATTTGTTTTGTGTATGCGCTATGCTCGTACAGTGGTGTGGTTATAAATTTCTAATCCAATGTGTTTATTTGAACTAAACGTGTACTGCAAAGTAATCTTTAGTTTCTTGTTACACTATTGTTATGTTTCATGAACTAAATGTGTACTGCAAAGTAACTTTTATTATTCGTACTAATATATATTTTAATTTTTATATTAAAAACTAGTTCATCAAATCAACGCTTGCCCAAGGGCCCTTAAATTGTAGAGCCAGCCCTGATTATATACCCTGTACTAATTGTCGATGATGTTGGTAGTCGGACGGGTTCATGCCCCCTCCTCCCTCCCTCCCCCTTTTCTTTTTCTTTTTATTTTTTCATCTCCCACTAAGTCGTCCTATACTTGTGGGGTTGGGGGGGGGGGGGGGGGGGGGGGGGGGGGGAGGCGGTATGGAATGCAATAGAAATTTGGTATGGAATGCAATAGAAATTTTCTATTCCTACATTTTTTCTGTAAAACTGAACTGATTTTTATTCTTGTGAAATTCATGTGTTCTAAGAAAGCCTTAGATACATTGTTTGATGACCGCTCCCACTTCAAAGTTATTTATATAGTGTTTTTTTATTGAGCAGATACTTGTTTTTTCCACTTTGTAAATGATTTATCAGGGTCTTGTATTTCACTCTATCTTCTTTCACCTTTTTGTACATCCTTCTGTTTTGCACATCTCATATCAAATCAAACGATCTTTCCATTTTTTTCCTTTTCTATTATATTTTGCATAGAAAGACCATTTGGAATTGCAACTTTAATCTCGCAAATGCATGTAAAGTGCAATAGAGAAGTTGGATTTATTTCTTGAATAATGGCACATATTTGTGATAGATAAATAAATATAGGGATGTTTCGGGTTATTGTTTGTGCAGCGTCAGTGGTGGATAATAGTTTATTAACTTGTGAGGATATTATGCTTTTATTCTTACATTTTCTGAGGACATGTTCTTATTCTTATATGGTTAACGTGGCATTTTGAGGGTGATTTGTTCATTAAATGCTAAAATAATAGATACCTAATCATCCTGGCCCAGTACACATGTTTATTTTCAGAGGATTCTAGCCCAGGTATGATTCTATGTAATGCAGGCCGAGGTACATGATCGTAGCCCAAATCCAAACAACCGAGCGGGGCGATCCATGCTCCGAGAGGCCGAGACAAGCCGCCAAGGGGTGAGGCAGGCCATGAGCCGAAACGAGCAGGCAACGTGCCACGGGCCACCAGCCACGTGTAGGCCGCGCCAGCCACACGAGCCGTCGCCGAAGCACCCGCACCACGTAAAAAGATGCACACGGCGGCGAGCGCAAACCATATTTTTACTTGACACAGAATACATGGCGCTCTTCCATAGCAATAGCATAGGGGGCCAAGAACAGAGCTGACAGGGAGGTAGCAGATACTACGTGACAGGCACCCAGGGTCCAGCGGGGGTGTTTATCCATGCTGCTCCGGCTGAAGATCATCGGCGTCCACTCGGTGGTGCTTCCAGTTCCAGGCGGCTATGACAGCCATGGCGCCTGCTACGCGGCAGCGCCCTGCTGCTGGCGTCGCAGCCGGAGGCCGGCGGCGGGTAGCGCCGCCGCGAGGCGGCCGAGGGGGACGAGCGCCGCGGTGGTGATGGCGCTCAAGGAGGAGCCGGAGGGCAGCCGCAGCAGCTGGGACCCCGGGCTGGAGATCCAAGTCCCCTTCGAGCAAAGACCGGTAACAAATTTGTTTGTCTAGTTATGAGCTAGCTGCGGTTTCCATATGCTTATCAGATGACTGATTTGTGGTGCATATTGTTGCCGTGGATCGTGTGGCCATTCTATTTTCCCATTTGGTATAGGTGAACGAGTACTCTGCTCTCAAGGATAGCACCCTCTACTCGTGGGCGGAGCTGAGCCCAGGCTCCTTCTTCCTCCGCCTCGGCGGCCTGTGCCTGGTGACCTTCACTGCACTCGCGGCTCCAATTGCAGCCGCAAGCTTCAATCCAGGAAAGGTTCGATCAAAATCTTCCATCTTAATTCTCTGATAAAACGTAAGACTGTCGTTCAGTATGTGCAAATGAAACTCCAAACCTGAATCATTCTGCATTCGTCCTTGTGATTTAGCTTGACCATTTCTTCCATCTTTGAAATTCTGTCCAAACTATATGCAGGATCCACTCAAGTTTGTGCTAGCATTTGGGATCGGGACGCTGCTTCTGGTGTCATTGGTGGTTCTCAGGATCTATCTGGTAAGCACGTCGAGAAAAAGACAAGGACTTATTAAGTCATACTCACAGTTAGAGGATTATACTGAGACAACCAAGAACTAGTGGTATCTTTGCCGATGGATTGGTTCTGAACTGTGCTAGTCTTAACTTGTGTTAGTACCGACCTTCTACCGTGTCCGTGTGCAGGGATGGAGCTATGTTGGTGATAGGCTGTTGTCAGCAGTGGTACCGTATGAAGAAACCGGATGGTACGACGGCCAAATGTGGGTAAAGCCACCAGAGGTAAACGAACATGATTCACTGGCCAGCAAGATTGTTAACAAGCAAAATACATTTGAAGCTTTCAGCAGTACACCATTTGATCCCAAGTGTATGATTGCACTTGCATATTAGTAAAATGTTCCTTTCTCTTTCACGTTTCATCACAGAAAACTCACTTACGAGTGACGTACGCCACATGTTCTTGAACGAATAGATCTCACTATTAAACTCGCTGATCGAAGCTAGCCACATCTGACATCTCCTAGGACTAGTTGTACAAAAAGATCAAAGTTTACACATCTGCATTTCCATTTCGCTACAGGTGTTGGCTCGTGACAGGCTCTTGGGATCTTACAAGGTAATACAAAGCCTTTTGGCAGGGTTGTCTATTTCTCTCTACCTAATTTCGGACACGAGCACCCCAAAACAAACTGGACAGAGTCCCTCTGTACACTCTCTCACCGACGAACCTCTGCAGGTAAAGCCGGTGATCAACCTGCTGAAGCAGACGCTGGTGGGCACCGGCGCGCTGCTCGTCGGCGCCGTGTCGCTCTTCGCCTTCGCCGCGCCCGTCGAGGACTTCCTCCACGCCCTGAACCAGCCTCCCTCCGCCGCGTCGTCCAAGCCAAGCTTGAGGTGCGCGGTCGTCATGCATGGATGGTCTCTCTTAATTGTTACAGCTTCGCTTCATGCCCTACGTATGCGCAGGAAGGAGGAGCTGCTGCGGCTACCTGTGGAGGTGATGCAGGACGACGACCTGGCCGCGGCCGCGGCGGAGGCCGCCGACGGACGGCCGGTCTACTGTAGGGACCGCTACTACCGGGCGCTCGCCGGCGGGCAGTACTGCAAGTGGGACGACCTGCTCAACTGATAAATATACCTAGTGCGGCAGTGTTGTGGTACATGCGCAGTACGCCATGCCATCAGCCTGTTCGGTTGGCTGGTTCATATCGTTGCTGGTTCGTGAAGAAGTACTGCTGGCTGGTTTATATGAGAGAAAAATACTGTTTCGGCTGAGAATTTACGATCGTTTACGATAAGCCACAGCCAAACGAACATGTTGATACGACGCGGCAAGACAAGATGTATTTTGTCAGGATGAAAATTTTGTGACTGAAACTTGCTGGATGCCTGGATGTGTAATAGGATAGCCTTTCTCCGTCGTCTCGCTTGCCACAACAAGAGCTAGGGTATCACACAACATATACACATAGAGACAGAGCGGCATACGAACCTTTTTACGGTCCATCAAGGTACCACCAAGTATAAAAGAGTTCAGAGGTACCACATTACAGAAGCACAACACATTTTTCAGTAGCGTCGGGTATTCGAATTCTAGAATACCAGATAATATTTATAATATCAAATAGATCTCATTAGATACATATGAAATGCATTTTCATAATTTATCTTTGTTGATGTTAATACTCTCCTTTATAAATATAGTCAAACTCACGATAGTTTTATTTCAAATAACTGAGAATCCTTTATATTTCAAAATGAGGAGGGTATAATTTGGTACTTCATGGTTCAAACTTGCGAGGTTTGCTCTGTTTGGAAGCTTAGTATTGAGTCTAAAACCCTTGTAAATTGCAAAGTCTAGAAACTTTTTCAGCCCAGCTCAAAAAATTGTTGTTTGGATGGCTAGTGAGGCTAATAATTTGAGACCTGGTTTAAGCCAAAACTAGCGGATACAATAGGTTGCCTACTCAGGCATGAAAAAAGGGCTTGGGCTTATCCGGTTAATCCCATCCCGAAGGAGATGATACGGATTTTGAATTTTGGGATTTATTAATCTCATGCAATCCCCTCTAATCCCCCTTTAATGCCCACCAAACCTAACAAGGCCTAACGGCTAACGTGGCAATAGTCACTCGATAAATTGTTGAATCCTAACTTAATTTAGGCTTTCAACTATTCTTTGGAGCTATATTGAATGAAAAACACAAGTGCGCGTGTGCAAATAATTCAGTCTTACCACGCACCATTTCAGCTCTGGCCTTTTCCACAGTCGTACCTGCTCTTATGGTATGGTATGGTTTGGTTTGGCTAGAGGAGTTGAGATTCGAATAAATAGATAGATAGATTTGACATGGAGCTTGTGATCAAATGGCTCCAAAATCGAGATGACATGGCTGAAGTTTTGTAGCAATGCAACATGCACATAATAACTTTGTACCATCTCTGTCCTGAAAAGAATACAATTCTAGATGCATTCTCATTTAAAGTGTCCAAAGTTTGACCAAATATATAGATAAAAATATTAATAATATTTTTAAACTAAATAAATATATTATAAAAATATATCCCATGACAAATCAAATGTACTTATTTGATGTCATAACTATTTGGGCAATGCTACTTATTTAATATATATAATTAGTTAAATTTAAGATACTTTAACATGATATTGTGGTAGAGTTACATTCCTTTCCGAATGGAAGGAGTACAAGCGAATGCCTCCGTCCTCTAAAAATGTTATTCTCACTTTCTAAAAATTCAAATATTTTTAACTTTGACCAACTATATAAGAAAATGTTAAAAAATTATAGTATATAATTAGTATCATTAGATAGATCGTTAAATATATTTTTATAATAAACTTATTTAGAGATATAAATTTTGCTAGTATTGTCTATAAATCTAACCAATTATAAAAAGTTTGCCCACCACAAATCCCATAGCAATATTTTTTATGGGGCGGAGGGAGTATTTTTCTTATCTACTACGCCAGGGAAGGCCTGCAGCTGGTCGAGAAGGCACGCAACCGGCCGGAGAGGGCATCTGGTCCGCAGAACTTGGGAGAGTGTTGCGCGTAGTAGATAGCACACGCGGGAGAGGAAGATGGGCCGTGGGCGTGCAGGAAAGGAAGAGCAATGCGCGGGAAGGGAAAATGATCTTTTTTTTGCGCAAGGAAGGGAAAAGGATCCTGGAGGGCGAGCGATGGAACTCACCTTTTCTTGCAAACGGAAGTCGTGGGATGGAGGATACAAAAAATTAGTTTAGCCGATGCAGAGACTGTTGGAGGGAGTTTTCACCCATAAATAGTTAAATTGGAAGTCACCTAGAGATTTAGCAAATCTCTTGGAGATGCCCTATAGATTTACGTTAAAAATGTCTACCAATTCCACCTGATTTGCTTGTGTGCAAAAACTAGTCTCGTGGACGTGCTGCTGGCCTCCTGCTGAACCTAACCAGCAGTTCCCTTGTCTGCCGACTGCCGGACTAAAATTTGAATCGTCTCTGACATGCATCATATATAGATGGAATGGAAGCAAACAAGCGGTGCACGTCATCCAGAAAAAAGGCCGACACGCGTGACGCTTGCCTGACTTGTTCGGTAAACTGGGGTAGTACACGCACTACAACTGTTACTATTCAGCAGGTTTTCTTGCTACCACGCGACAGTATTTACCGACGGTGCTCCCACTCCCAGAAAGGTCGATGGAGATCTATCGGCGTCTGAGCGTCACCGAACCATCGAGATTCGAGAGACACGGATCATCCGGATTCAGGCAGGGAAATCGGAGACCGTGCAGTTCAGGGCTTCAGGCTCGTAATCGCCTTGACAAATCAAATCATACGCTAGCTGCATTCTTCTCTGCCGCAGCATATCTTTCACATGGTACTTCGCTAACGTATTTTAGAATTCAGATTTTGTTATTTTTAACTAACAATTAGTCTAATCATATCAAAAATGTATACTACAAAAACAGTTACATTAGATTTGTATTTAGAAATATTTTCTAATGATCTTACTTCTATTCGTAAATTATATACTATAAGAGAAACTGTAGATCAAAATAAGTTGTTGACGATCACACCAAGTTAATCGCATCTTATATTTTGAGACATGAGTAATTTGAGTTTTACACAACGAGATTTTTCCAATGTAATAAGAGGGGGGAAAAGTCTACACGATGAGGTTAGAATCCAAATCCAAATTAACATAGTCAACAATTTAAAAAGGATGTCATGTGCCTTTTCCAGAAGAAGTAACAAATTTCTACACGCTACGTACATACATTCGGCCTGTTCGCTGTTGGGTTTCTGGGCTGGTTTGGGCTGGCTGGTGCTGGTTTATTGTGAGAGAAAAACAACTGTTGGCTGACTGGTTTGGACTGGCTGCACACACACACACCTCTCTCATCGCTTATATACTCAACTTAAGTGCTCAACAAATACTTTAACCTATAATAACTCAGCTTAGGTCCATTAGCTTATATATCATGCTATTGTAGAGTAGCATAATTATTTCATTTTTTATTCTGTATATATAAGTTTTCGATTATATAAGCTAGGGGTACATCCCTAGAGTTCTTGCCTGGGCATGAACGCTGCCTGCAAGCTGCCTGTGGACGCGTTCCATTTTGCCTGCCCAAGCAATGAAAACTTACATTGTTTGGTTGAGTACTGGTGCCTGAGAAAGTATATAACGGCATTAACTGCACATAAATATCTCCAGGCACTTCCCGTTAGAGCCAGGCGAACGTCTTTCTATGCCTGGGTTCTCAGCTGTTGCCTGGACGAAGCAAGAAATGAGGGTCTCAGTGCCTCCTAAAATTTTACAAAATTTTTTAAGATTCTCCGTCACATCGAATCTTTAGACGTATGCATGAAGCATTAAATACCCGGCTTTACCGAACCGGCGCCGCCGCGACGCGATAGGCAGTCGGCTGGCTCCCTAGACGCGGCGCGTGCACGCCCATACATACCTCGCTCTTCCTATCCCTCCATGCACTATATCGATCCATCTTTCTTGCTCCATGCTTCCTTCAATGGTTGTTTTAGATTAGAATCTTACTCATATACAAATTAATCACGTGTCACTCTTTGTAAGTTATAACGATCAACCACGATGGCTGATGTCGTGATGAAGATCATCGACATCAGTATCGCCATCAAGGGAGGCAAGTCCAGACTTCCCGCACCAACTAGAGAGAGTGCAAGGCTATCGTGAAGGTGGCAGACCACGTATGTGGGGTTGGGGCAACATGTTGACAGTGAGCGCGGGACCTATGGTGCAGCACCTAGTTGTTGGCAGGGACGCTCGGTTCTGTGGTTGGATATAGCTCTAGGGCTCGTCAGTTGTTGTGGGAAGAAGAACGTTGTTCTTTAGATCATCACGGCGAAGTCACCGTCAGAAACTTGGTAGGTTGCAGAAGAACAAACAATAGTAGGTACAATGGCCACAGCAGTGACGGATCTAGGATGGAACATGCAGCCTCTCCTCCCCAAAGCAGCCATGGCAAAAAGTTTTAGAGGGGCTCTAGAGGGGACTCCATGGGATCAGCGAACATAGGGGGGCTTGAACCCCCCCCCCCCCTCCTCTCGCTCCACTGCACTACGTATAGTTTTCTGTACCCTTGAAATCTTCTTCATATTAACTAGATTAGATCTTAATTATGAAAACAAGAAACGAGACATTCTTGTAGATAGACCTTAATTTGTGATCAAATCGGCAACCTGAACTAAAACATTCATCACTATTTCGTCCAAAGGTGCAACACCAAAGCCGCTCCATGCGATCAGATCAGGAAGGCAACGCGCACATTGCTCCAGTGCGATTAACTCAATCCCCATAACAGCCGTAGCAAATCAGGAAGGCAAAAATCAATTCCCGTAACAATCACTGCCGCTTTCTCCCCGCGATAGCAGCCTCCGGCTCTCCCGTCATCCATCCAGCAAATGGAAAGAAAATCAATCACTAATTAGTTCCTCAATCATAGAAATCCCGTCTTCAATCACCACGTGTGTTCCTTCCCCACATACGACACATGCAGACACGCAGTCAACTTCTTGGCCGAAACCATTGCTAGAGCCCCTGTCCCTGCCGTCCTTCCTGCGTCCAGACACGCACACGGCGCTCACAATCCAGTCGGTCGCTCGACGGCGGCGCTCTCCAATCCAAGGCGAAGGTGACGCACAGTGGACGGGGAGCGCGACCAGCGGCCGGGTGTGCGTGCTAGGACAGCGGGCGGTTGTGGGCCAACGGCCATATATGCACACAAAGCGGACGCAAGTGAGTGTTTGTTTCCTTCTCTCTACTCTTGTGGTTGCTGTTTGCTTTTGCTAAAATATGAAGTCAAGTACTAGCTGGGTTGATGATTCTCGAACTATGATCTGCTAATTGATAAAATATTTTTGAAGTGGAATGCCTAGGATAGTAGAACATCTATGTTGTTTATATTCTTCTTGCTTCTGTAAATAGATACACAAAGAAATGGACATATGAAAGACATCTATCGCCTAATCCTGTGTACAATTGCAGTTTAATAAATTATAAATTTTGATTAGACTTATTCACCTCGTAATCCCAAGTACAATTGTAGTTTAATAAAATTAATTTTGATCGGACTTATTCCACTTTTTGTATAATAACAATAGATGAGAAGAAATTTATATACCGATCGTGTTAAATATTTTTTATTTGTTTTTTCCGGTGCTTCATGAGGAGGGTTCCAAGTGTTCTTCGTACTAAGGAGAAGCAACTTTTCATTAGTGGCTATAAATGGGTTGTAGCTTAATCAATGGTCATCCAAGTTTTATGTCGTAACCAGTGTTCTTCGTACTCCCTCCGGTTTGCAAATGTTTGACGTTTGAGAATCAAATGTTTGAAGTTTGAAAATCAGGTTCATAGAACCATCTAAATTCACTACTACTCATGTTATCTATGTGAGGCAACATTTATTTCTGATTTTCATTTTCAGGCCATTTTCACCTTAATCTACCATTTGAAATCACTTCTGCATTTAATGCATTCAGGTGGAGTCGTCCATGGACACGAACCAGTGGCGCAGCCGGAGCCAGAGCCAGAGCCACGTAGGATTAGCGGCGGAGGACCTGACTGTAAGATGCCAATATTTGTGCCCAGCTTTTTTTGAAACAAATATCTGTGTTCAACCAATTATGTTTTCAGGCATGAACTGACTGTACTATAATGAAGAAGGTCCGACACCCTAATGTCATTCAGTTCGCTGGAGCTATCACTCAGAACATACTGTAATCTTCTGACCAAAAGTAATATAGCACCATGTCTTTTTCCAATGGAAAACAAAGTTACCGTAGTCTTCTGACCAAAAGTAATTTTGAGTGTGCCACTGTTATTTACATGTGTATAAAAATTATCCTTTGATGGGTTGACTTTCTTATTTTTCTAAGGAACTCAGAAAGGCTTATCGGTCCGTATCCAGATATGGCTTTGATATTGTCAGGTACTTCTAGGTTCTGATCCCGACAAGAGCTGAAGAAACCAATATACACCATATATGAAGTATTTATATATGATTAGAAACTGTCATATATAGTATGTTTATGGCTGTGCATTTTTTATTGTCTCATATATTGTATTAGTTTGAATGTGAATATGAAAAGATTGCAGTTCACAAAGGTGATATCTCTAATGCAATCTAAACAACTTAGGTGATATCTTCTGTTATGCTGCTATTATGCTTAGTAGCAGCATGATTTTTTTCTCTTTTGGTCAGAATAACCTTAATGCACTCATGAGAAAAAATGTGACCGATTTCCATTGTTGTTGCCATTCTACTGCCTTATTTTCTTATCAGTTATCACCTCCTAATGCTTCTGCCATCTTTGTTTCCCAGGCGAAGTCCATCTTCACCTTTGGGATTCTTACAAAGCGTCGACAGAATATCGTCGGCAGTCCTCCGAGGGGTATCCCACGAAGGTAGATTGATCGACAGAGATGCGTGTAATCAAGAATAAGAAGACAACAAAGACACAAGAGTTAGACAAGGTTCGGGCCATCAACACGACGTAATACCCTACTCCTGTGGTCTGTTGGTTTGTATTGTCTATGATATGATGTTGCGTGTATTTTGAGGGGGTCCCTGCCCGCCTTATATAGTCTAAGGGTAGGGTTACAAGTCGGTTAGATCTAGAAGATAACCGATAAGTAATAACAGATTACAGGAATCATGGGATCGAACGTATCCTAACAGATCTCGTAGTATCTTCAGGATATCACCCTTGATGTCTTGTGGTACACGCCGAGCAGTGCTGTGCACTGTAGGTCTTCGTCTTGTGGGCTGGACCACCCCTAGGAGCGCAGCCCATGTAGTTTGCCATGGGTATCCGGGGTTATACCCCCACATACAGCTTGCTAGCAGTGCATCATCTTAGGATTATGGAAGATAGTCAAGGAGATGGTGAAATATTCCTCTTTGTAGTTATAGAGGGGTACTTGTTCATTAACATTATTTTTCTCAGAATTCTAATCTCTTTTCACTATTGCAGCCAAGGTCAAGATCTTGTCTTATCTCTACTCCTAAAAAGCCTAACAATCATCAAAACTAGCTCCCTTCACTCCCGCTCGCTTTGCCTCCCCGCATTTGCAAATATTGTTCCTGACGTGTATGGGACACTACCTTCATTCATGTACAAGAGTTTATATTCGAGTTGCATGAGGGATTTAGGTTCAAGTTCTATGGACTTCCCTTATTCAGTCTAGCCATTTAGAATTTTAGATGCAAGCTTTCATAAATTTGAGTGCAAGTACACAATCAAGTGTTTATTCTTTCAACTATGATTAATGTTCCATGGACCATATCACAAATTTAATTATGGCTTAATGTGGCTCCCTTATGCATTTATATATAATTTAACCCTTGAAATTCTTTATTTTGTAGAAAATAGCAATTTTATATTTGAACTAAGAGGCATGTTATTTAAAAGTTTCCTTACGGTGTAGGAGGGTGTGAGACAATCTACGCAAGAGGAATGGAGTTTTCATTGAAATGTGTATTGTTCATGGATCTACTCTATTGCAGAAAACATGTGATCAGATCTTTACTACTCTCTTTGTTTTAACTTGTAAGTCATTTTGACTTTTCTAAATGCATAGCTTTTGTTATTGTGTTATCTATCTTTGCAGCACACGAACAATCCTTCATGTTCTCCCGCTGCAAAAAGATCTCAGCATGGGGAAAAAAACTTGAGTTATATATTCTAATTGTTCATCCTTTATAAAGTTATGGACATCACAATTAAAGTATCTTTTTAACTGAACAAACCACGTAAACTTGAATCATGATGTCATTTTTTTCTCATTGCAACGCACGGGCACTTTACCTATCATCAAAATATGTGGTTTGACTCTTGGAGAACTGGCGGCGTGCAGATATTGGCGTCGCAGGTGGGACAACGGCGGCATGGATAAGGCGATCTCCGTGAGCATAGCTAAGATTAGGTGGTTGTTCCCGTTGCAACGCATGGGCATGATCCTAGTATGGAGAAAAAAAGACTGAGCAAATAAAATTAGTTGAGAAAATTTAGGTGGTAATTTTGGGATGTAAATGTCGTGCGTGACCAGTCATGGCAATATAATTTCTCCAATACTCAAATTACGTAAAGGTACATTATTATTTGCCCTGCATGTCCAATTATACTACATTCCCGTAATTAGCAGGTGCATGACCAGACACAATTTTCCACCTAAAACTACTAATTGGTTGGTGATTGATGACGTGGCTACTGTCCCCATCCCGAGCTCAAGAACCGGTCTTGTTGGAGACATGAAAAATTTAAGCTCCATTCTTGGCTTGGTAGCTCGAGAAAAGGTAGACCAAACTTTTGTTTGTTCCCCATGACTCTATGAGGCCATGCCCCTATCTTCCTGGAAAGGAACCTTTTTGCAGCTCCCATTTTATCCTGCTACCAAGTCAGTGCTCTATGTTGTCAAAAAAAAAAAAAAAAATCAGTGCTTTATTTTTCGTTCCTCCCCAGCCTCATCCTACTATCATGACACCACCCCGAGCATGCAAATTTCTACAAGTTGCTTGTCCTACGAGTGACCTAAATCAAACGCGCAATAATACTTTCAAATTTTAAAAGGCAAAGGTGATAATTGACTATTGAGGAATGCAACACACAGAACTCGAGGCAGTAGTTTTTTTTTTTTTAACAAACAAACGAAGAGCTTTGGCGCTTTGCTCAACGGGACATGGATGGCTTGATTGATGATGATGAACCAGTTGAGTTGTTGAATGCTGGAAACAAATGGAAGTGGCAAATATTTCCATGGATGATAGTGATACTGATACAATAGGAGACATGAAAGAACAAAAAAATGTGGAAAAAACAAATGTAATCAGGAGATCGACGATCTCTGTCTATCTACAGTCTACACGACGCGGCGATCTTCTCCTTGGAAATGGAGAGGTCCTCCAGCCACTCGAGAATCCTGCTCCTCCGAGCAGTGCCCTTTCCACTCTGCGTTGCCGTCGCCGACGCCGCTCTCTTCTTCTCTCTCCGCTTTCTTCCTCCTCCGCCTCGCCTCCGCCGCCGCCACCTCCGCCGAGCCCACCGGCGCGACGGCGTCAGGCGAGCACGAGCACACCAGGCCGGCTCCCAGCAGCCCCAGTGCGAGCTTCTTGTCCGCGGGCGCCGACTCGAACCTCGCGCTCCGGCTCCCGCTCCTCGGCGCGGCCGGTTTCCTGTACTCGACCGGGCGTGGCGCGTACAACACCTCGGGAGCGCCGACGACGCCGAGGCGTATGACGCCCCACGACGCCGGCGGCGCGGACCCGGTGCTGCGCGCGCTGCCGCCGCGGGCGCGGATGTCCGGCTCCGGCGCCGTGGCGGCGGGCGCGGCGACGGGCTCGGGTGCGCGTAGAACACGCTGCCCGAGCCCGACAGCGAGCGCCGCGGCGGGACGGCGGCGTCGGCGGAGGACGCGGTTTTGCTGGACGACGAGCCGCCGCCGGGGCCCGCGTGGTCCGAGGACGACGCGCTGTTGGACGACGTGCTCCGGCTGACGGAGCGGGAGCTGAAGCCGCTGCTGGTCGTCGACGTCGCGGCGCCGTCCAGCGAGTCCGAGCGCAGCAGCAGCAGTGCTGCGGACGACGCGTCCGCCGAGGCCGCCGAGGAGAGGCGGAGCGGGAGGAGCTTGCCGCCGGAGAAGACCTCGTCGGCGACGCACATGTCGGCCGCCGCGTCGTCCCCGGCCGGTGCGAGCCCGCCGGACGAGAGTACGCAGAACTCGAAGTCGTCGTCGGGCGCCGATGACGCCAGATGATCTTCCGCAGCTTCCTGGCACGCCATGGATGGCTTCTTGCTGTCTTTGTTTGAAGGGGGAAGAGAGCAAGAGATGGGTTGTGTTTGCATGTGCATTTGAGTTTCTTGCTCGGGCAAAGCGAGAGCGAGAGAAGCGAGGAGGCGTGTTTGTGCTCGGCTCTACTATGCAATTGCTCTATTTATACGTGTTTGTTGATCGTTTTGTTGGAAAATTGTATTAAGTACCTGTACTAAGCCATAGGTGGTGAAGGAGACAAGAATGCGTCAAAGAAACCTAATAACCTGTAAATAGATCAATCTTGTAACCAAAACGACCCTCACTTTTAGGTCACCTCTGAAGAAGATTTTTTTGTATCTAAGCACCTTTCTAGATAAACGCGTAATTTTGCTAAATCGAATAATTATATCTAGACTAGAAATCTAGAGTGAAGCCGAAGGTGGTGGCAGGCAGCGAGTGATCACAAGACCATGTTCTTTTTCCTTTTTCGTGAATTGCACAAATTAGGTAAGATCTATTTGTTTATTTCCACCTTCACATAATCTTTCTCAACTTCTTGATCTTCCGCTTCAACACTACTCAAGGTTCCATTTTGAAAATTCTTCCTATTACTAGCTAGACTGCAAGAGCATGGAAAATTTCACAAAAGAGTTTTGTTTGCGCAAGTCACAAACTAGGCGTATTGCATTTTTTAAATAAAAATGTAGTATATAATGGTTACCTATTATGATGGGGCTAGAAGAGAAATAGAGACCAGCAGCTTGATAAGGAAACGTGTTTAGTTTCCTTTTTATTGTATTTCCTTAATCCTTTATTGCTGCACATGGCAGTAGAGAACTATCTCTTTTTGTTTTTTTTTTAAAAAAGATCAACATCAAGGAAAACTGCAGTATACCATAAGAAGACGTCGTCTTTATGAATTTCGTATCAGCCGCGTAACATGTCAATGTCTGGATTAGTACGTGGTGGCCTTCTAGAACCGGCACAGGCTGATTACTTACTGAGTGTTATATGGCCTTCTAGAACAGGTTTCAACTGTTTTGACTCCTGTCTCGTCTTTTGGTTAGCAAAATAGAGTAATAGACTAACCATGGACCATGGGAATTTCAGAACCTCGCGTTCCAATGGATGTTGCGCATATATATTTTATTTATCAGCAATGACGAATTTAACAACGTACTTTGAATTTACTTTTGTTAGAATGAGTGATCTAATGTTTTTTTGAGGGAAGAGTGATCTAATGTTTGGCAGCATACGCAACCAGGATTGCACTGCGGATGGATGGAAGCAAAGCAAACATATGGCATGATTATGCGACAGAGATTACAGGGAATCCAGTGGGCTTACCGAGAGATCTCTCCCCCCCAGACTGCAATCATACATACGCACACAATGATCACTGTTATTGCGGCCA